>NW_006799985.1:702854-907739 GCF_000485575.1 Poecilia formosa | reverse complement strand
AAAGTGTTACCGAAGCAGGTTATCCATATGTATGGATCAGAAAGAATAATATTCTGGACATGATAGCTGAAATTATCATCCTCTGTAAGAGCTTTATCGTTTATTGGGGATTCAAAGTAAAGTTGTTGCTCCACCACATCAGAATAAGATAAACTTCTTGGGGCATTCTGGGCCCCAAGAAGTTTGGGGCCCAAGAACCTCCTTCAGAGGTTTTCTGGGCCTTCCCTGCACAAAGGAGACCCTGGAACAAACCCAGAACAAGCAGAAGAGATTATATTTGTCTTTGGGAATGGCTAGGAAGTTCCAATGATGAGCTAGAGAGGATATTTGATGTTACTTCCAGATAAAGAACTTCAAAACCAGGCTGACTTAGCTTTATTTGATTATGCAGATTAAATAGATAAACAAATAAATACAGACTCCTCACCTCCCATAAGCTCCCATAGATGACTAGGTGTTGTATGAGTTAGATAAACAGGCTTCTTAGAAAATACATCCAAATAGATGAAGAGCCAGTTCATGGAAAATATAAGTTTCAACTACAGTAAATGAGAGCTGGATGGATTTTTAGTAAAGTTACATTGAAAACTTTATCATGCCTTGTTCACCATAACATCTTTTGTAAAAGTTAGTAAAACTTTAGGAAAGGTGAAAGGTACAATATAAATACAGAAGCTTAATATCTAAGTCTATTCACCGGAAGCATGTTCATAAATCATCCTTCTATGCTTACGACTCAGTAGTAGTCCTAACTTCATCATCACATGTTGTACCAAGAGGAATCTAGCCCTCCTTTGAACTGGACTGCCACAGACACACAGATGAGCTTGTTATTATAGCAACTTGCCCAAATTTGCTGGGAAAGAAGGCCTGTCCCTCTGACACACTTCCTGTCCTTTGAAGAGGCCAACGGAGAGATGGCTTTGCGAGCCCTACTTCCAAGCTCTTGCCTTTGATGCTTGTGAAAGCGGAGGTGGCAAGGGTTTAAAGCCATCCCAAGGATATGAAGATACCCTGGCCCCCACCCCCAGCCTACAATCAATCCCTGTTATCATGGGTTGGAGTTATTTTATACTGGCCCTTTATCAAATTGGAGAACAAATATCTGAGGTTTATTGAGTCATTTATCAAACCCAGAGAAGAGACAAGTTTTTAATTCCTTTGTGTTCCCTTGTCTCCATAGAAAAAACCTAAACACTGGGGGCAGCTGCTTGTTGATGTAGGTGGCCTTGATTGATTAACGTAGATCGCCCTTAGGGAAACTCCTCAGTAGCCAATGCTGACTCATTCCATCATATAATTTGTCATACTCTTTTGAAAAAATAAATGGTGGCAGTCAGGCTTGAGTCAGGGGGGAATCTAATGATTTTTGGTTGTTCCTTCTAACAATTTTAGGGACCTGATGCCTGCTGAGGCCACTGGAGAGAGTGTTTCCTGAAGGTCAAGAAGAGGGTGTGAATCGGAGAGAGAGAGGGAGAGAGAAGAGCAGCTGCCGGTTGCAAAAAAAGTCAGACATGTGACTGTTGCCTTTATGTGGGGGAACAAAAGGGCATGAGCCTTGCAAAGGGCAGAAGACAATTGTGACTGAAGTAAAGTGATGATTCCTGCCATGGTAGTGACTCGGCCTATTATGGTGGCCCAGCGTGTGATGTGTCAGGCCTTTAAGAAGAGGAAAAACAGCCTGCTTGTTGGTGATTGCTTTTCTGCATGCTGTGTTTTGCCCAATATCTAGCACTAGTATTTCTCAAATCTTAACATTTTTTTTTTTAGATTTTTGGAAAAGTTCATATAGACTCATAAAATCGGTGAAGCAACATATACACACATAAGCTAATTTTTCTTTTAGCATTTCTTGATGAAAGATATCTCAACCAGACTGCTGATTCATGATTTTGCATTATTTGTTTGTAGTGTAAAGTAGGGGAATCCATTCCATCCCGCTTATAAATTCCTTTTTATCTTTACAGCGGCATATAAAACACCTCTAACAGAGCCTGAAGCCCACTGACACGTCCTATTTTTTAAAATATGCCCACAGTAAAATCAAGCTCTCCGGTGGTGTGTAGATAAATGTCCGCATTCCGACTTTTAGGCCTTCTACTAAATTGTTGTAATTTTTACAACAAAGGTTCCTCCAAAATTAGGCCTGTATAATCAATGATTTCTGCTTCTGTACTCTTCTTTACTATCTCCCGTCAGCACTGGCTGCTTTTTTGAAGCAATGGGGGTGTAGCCCCATCCAGAACGAGGACACAATTAGTGTATTGAGCCGAAAACAGTGGGGTTCTCCTTTGATGTGGGGATCAAATGAAAGAGCTGTGTGTTTTTGTCCAAAATGACAGGCTTGCCAGATTTACTAATGGGTAGCTAATAGAAAGAGAGGTTTATGATGCTCATTAATTACACAGTCTGTCATGTGTTGGAAGGGCAGAATACAGGAGATATAGGGGGGAAAGAAAAATAGTGTGGGGTGCAACTGAGAAAGCAATAGAAGGCTGGGTGGGGGTGGGGATGGGGGTGGCGGTGGCGAGACGGTAAAGGAGAAATTGGAAAAGAGTGGAAAGAAATGGGAAGGGCAATGAGATGATCTCCACAGAGGTCTTTGGACCAGATCTGAGATTTTGGAGAGCAAGAAAGGGAAGAGGAACAAAAAGAAAGAAACAGGAGGAGATAAAATAATCCCTTCCCAAAGATAAGAGCAGCCACCAAGACAGGAGCTTCAAAGAGCAGGAGACACTCTCATGGGAGCGTGCCATAAACCGTTTCCTCATCTTCAGAGGAAAATTCAGTCCCTGATCCAAACAAGCCCCTGCTCTCAACACCCACCACCCTGCAGGCGTCCAACACCCGGCGACTCCCGGGGTGCCGTGAACACTTCCAAGCAACTCTCCCTTTGGACTGGTCGGATTCACGTTGAGTGGCGATGGTGATCCGCACATTAGGTGCTAATGTAAATAGCTAATGAAGAGAGGAGAAAAAAATTGCAGCCTGTCACTCCCACTGCAGGGAAGGCCAGTGACCTCTGCTATCAGCTTGGGCCAGCACAACTCCTATGGACCTTCTGTTTGTCATTTCAAGCTGAGCCACTGACAATACAGTCTTACCGTAGCCTGTTCTTTGTGAAGCAGCCAAGGTGTGACTGAAGAGATGCTGCTAGTGGATATTTGGGCATGTTTATGTTAAATGAGACTAATTAACATTGGACTGAGACCTCTGAGAGATGCATGCTACTAAAGTTGTAGAGTTGGGACTTCTCAGTTGGACAAGCTTTAGTTGCCAAGCCTACATGCATCTTTCTCAAAGCTATTTTTTTGATAATACTTTAAAGACAAGTATCTTTAAGCTAGGATGAGCTTTTTGTGCCTGATTGTCCTATATTGTAGTGATATTCAAGATCTATCTCTATAACCAGAATTACATGCTTCCTAACAATGTTCCTCATGTTTACCTGTGTTTTCAGAGATTCTCCACAAGCTATGGCACAAGCCTTTAAGCTGCTGTCATTTTAAACCTATCATCCCCACTGGAAGGTATTCAGATGTTTCTGATTATCTACTCATCTTCCACTACTGTCCAAAGAAGATCCTCTATTCTGGTCATAGCAACAGTCGTTTGTTAATGCTTACAAATCCCATAGCCAACTGGTTGGAAAAACAGATGTCATCACTACATCTAAAAATCAGGCTGTGAAACAACTCTGATCTTTTATATGTTGAACACTACAGCATGGTTACTACCTTGCTTAGAACCTCAGAGTAAAAATACAATGTTTTGAATTCATTCATACGATCATTTCCCCTTAACAAACCAAACAGACGTCTCAGCCTTTTGTGAAAGGAGATTGTACCACATGAAACCTTTTAGTTCTGTTTAATTTTATTATTTTGAATCTTAACACCTTTGGTTTTTAGTCAGACAGTCTTATTTTTGGCCAGCACTAGCAAAATAGCATTATTATTTATTTTGATCTGCAGGCTGCAGATTTCATCACACAGATAAAGCACAATGGCAGCTGTTTTGGGACTAACATAAAATATTACTGCCAGACAGTTTTGTAAAAATCCCTCATGAGAAATTCCAATCTATTTAAGTTGCTTTCTTAGAAGAGGTACATTTTATGTCAATAAGTGCATGAATACACAGCATGATTGCAGAACAAATTGATCTTTTTTCGTTTGCAGGGGGTTTTCTCTGTATTCTTTTTATGTTTATTCTAAAAACATGTTATGTTAAAACAAGTCTAAAATTGCAGCTCGCTGTCAGTGAAAACAGGCATGCCAGAAGCACTGTTGTAAAGCAACTGCTTTTAATTTTTTTTTTTTTCCACTACAACAAAACAATTTTGAGCTGGCTCACAACCAGAGCCACAGAACAATGTCTGTATCTGCTCAACTGCAGAACAGCAGAGGCATTTCCAAAGTAAAGCAACAAATTTAATTCTAATTCTTTACAGGGTGGTTTCTACCACACAATCCACAAATAAAACTGGCTGATATCTCTTTAATGCAAACCACAATGTTCAAATAAGACAAGTCAAACTTCTGTAGACCTTTCTCTCTTTCAAGACATTTTGTATGATATTGTAACTCATAGGACAGGGTATGAGAAAAGTAATCTAGAACTGCATCTCATTATTCAATATCTGAACTGGACTGTGCAATGTAAATTATCATAGTCTTGCCAACTTCTGTCCATTAATCAAAAGAAGTTGTTCATGCAGGGTGTGAGTCCATCACAAAGACAAACCACGATTTTCATGCATATTTCAAAACAAAAAAAGGACCCGCATATTTGTGAAGCACCTAAAGATAAACTATTTGGGAAGATACAACAATACAAAAGATTTTACATTTTGTGTACATCTAATAGTACTACACCAGATTAAAAGGAGCTACTGATATCATGCTCTGGTATGCATTAAACTTTAGAAAACCAGTCCACCTGATTTTATGTGCTACTAATAAGCTGATGATTGCATCTTTACAGCAAGGCTGAAACTGATGGTGGAGAGTAAGAATATTCTTGAAAATGTTAGGAAATTGTGCAGAGTGTGTGAATTGCCTATGTGTTATGGCGGTAACATCATGGTAGTATAGCAAGGAAAACAGCAAGTGACAATTAAATCATAGTACTAAGAACATATTAGCGTCATTACTGCTACACTGGAGTTGGGCTGTAATATAATCACATTTGAATAGTCATGGAGTTCCAAGAGATTTTGTGGTGGTCTTAATCTGATGAGATGGGGGCCTCAGCAATGTCACGCTCAGCAGTTGAGTCCAAGTTTCTGAGATATCCAGGGTTATGGCCTAGCAAGTAAATCTTGTAATTAAACCATTTCTATTTACAAAGAGAAGGAAACATCTGCTTCCTATTTGAACATGAGAAAATGCCCTCTGATCCCATCCAAACCATGTCTACCTACTCAGTATTTTTGTATGACTGCTGACTTTTTTTGTTTTCAAAGCTTTGATTTTTACAAACAATTGGTACTGCTGGGTGGATACAACAGAACAAAAATAGAAACTTTCCAAACACATCACTCTAAAACTCAAAAAAGGTGTCAATTCAACCAGTTAAAGACAAAGAACATAAAAGACACTTTTTGACTTACTTTGTGTTCGTCTGTTGAATTAAAACCCTCAATAAAATTCATTGATCTTTGTTGTTGTGAAATGGAAATAAGGTTGAGGTGTATAAACACTGCCACAGGGAAGTGTAATGACATTGCTACAGATTGATATCTCCATCATATAAACCTGAAGATAAACTGAACACAATTTTGTTTCAACCGAAGAAAACAGAAAATGTCCGTAGCTCTTTATTACAGGGATTGTAAAACTTTAGGTTTCAGATTCTAAGCAGGAAAATCTACCTGCATGGCCACAGATTAGCTGAGTAGTCACAATAGTTCATATAAACATCAACTTGCATCAATTTGTGGTTGTGAGACAGTCCTGTACATGCAATGCTTTTCCAAACAGTGAGTGTGTGATGAGTGGGTGATATGACCCCTGAAGCCGGGTCACGGCATGATGGCCCAGTGTCCATGTTGCAAGGCACCACCCTCTCCTGCACGAGGGGGCAACAGGGTCTTCACAATAAGGCAATTCTTCTCTGTAATGAATTCTTGTTCCCAGGCAGAGAAAGGCTGGCCAGTTGGAGGCCTGCTGGTTCAACACTGACTCTAAAGTTGGGGGTTGGGGTGAAGGGACAGAGGGGTGAGGGTACGTGGTGGTCAGTCACATCACTCTGCTGAAGGTTTTGCTTTTTGTTCCCTGATGAACAAGGAATAAGACAAAGTAGAGCAAGTGACTGTCACATCGAGGTTACGGACTAAAAATAAATTTTTAATGATGCGTTTCATTTGGCGCTTACTTTGTTTTCCCCATATAAACAGCAGAACTAGTTTATATTGTTTATCATTCAGTTGTTGAGAGGAAAAACTAGCGGTTGGAGAGAAGAGGAACCATCCCCCATTCCTGAGGCCCAGCTGTCTTTCCAGCTCCTTGTGATTTCAACAATCTCGTGTGCTGTATATTTTTGAATGCATCTGACTTCATAAAGTGGTTTTTGCCTCACTTCGCTTTGTTTTGTCATCGTAGCTCTGAAATACAGGTAAAACTTTTATACTTGCAAAGATTTATTAATCATGGCCTTTTGCAGACATATTCACACCCTCTTATTCACCTCCTGTCTATGTCTGACTCTCATTGTGTGTTGGGTAACATCTGGAGAGCATCTGGGTCACAACAACCTCTGATGCTCTGTGAGCGTCACCATCATCTGCTAAAACTTGAGTCCCTGCTCATTACCACAGTGAGCTTTAACTTTAAAACTTACAAACTGCTGCAGAGGTCAATAAGTTTTCAGTGTTTTTGTACAAAGGGGAGTTCAAATAGCATGTGGTTTAGCAAACAGTTCTAAAGATATTTACATACTGATAGGTTTAATATTATTGCCGTTTGCATCAGTGGCTGATTGAACCAGGTGAGACCAATCAGCTGAATGAAGAGTACCTGAGTAAGAGATTAAACTTAGGTAAGAATGTAAAAGAAAGTGACCAAAACACATAAAGAGCTAAGGATACCAAAACAAAAACCAAATGTGGAGGCAGTGGATGGCAAAAACTGAAAAACAGAAATTATCCAAAGACGAGAACCAAAACTCAAAGACCCACAGTTGATAACATGTATGTTATAACTGAACTCTCCCAAAAACGAGTCGATTCCACAATTTAATGACTAAAACTGGCATTACATTCAAGCACATAATGTACTCTTCAACTTGGATATGTATAATTTTATATTTGATCATTTCAAACAGACTTTTGAAGTTAAAATAATAGCACAGTGTACATCAAGTTTAGACACGGCTTTTTATTAAGTACAAATCAATTTCCATCTAACAAAGCTGGAAGGCTTTTGAAAAACAAAAAACACATCCGTCCATGTTAAGCCCAAAATAGCAGGTTTTAATGACACTTTTAATTAATTTTTGGGTTCCTTCCAAAATTAGTGAAACAGGATTGAAGCATTTTTATGATTTAATGACATCTTTGCTTGGTCATCAGAAGATCTTACATTTACATATCCTCATCGCTGCCTCACATAAAGGACTGCTGCTCATGCTCTAACTTGATTATCATACACAAATCTTCACCTTGTCACACACACTGCTGGCAAGCTTTGTCGCCAGCTTGTTTTGTCAAGGTCTCAGGTTGCTTCTCTTAGCATCATAGCAGTTTGAGGTTGTTTCCGCTGAGGAGTTTGCAGGACTTTAATTGAGAGCAGATGAAGAGGCCCCTGCGTGCCTCCATAGTGATGTCAGCGCAGGCTGAGGGAAAAGGGATCATGGGATAGGGGGCGGGGTGGGTTTTGGAGTTGGGAGGGGGAGGCTAGGAGTCTGATAAATGGCCGAAGCTCAGTGGGCATTCAGGTGGACAACAAATGTGGAAATATTTTGTTGATAAAAAAAAAGTGGTGGACCTCAGTGAAAGCTGCAGAAAATGGGCCGGTATCTTTCAGCGTCCTCCCACCAGCAATGATCTAATCAAGAAGATGCTAATGAAGCCTGTCTTTCCAACTTAAAGCATCAGTATTGCTTCTTTTTGTCGTTCTGTGCTTGTTGACATTCTCTGATCTGAAATGTAAATCCGTTAACCGCTTTGCTCTTATCCCAGCACACACAAGCCGTGCCCACCTAGTGCTGCCCTGACCCACTTCCCCGCATGCTGGACATTTGCATGAAAGGAACGAAACTCGATGCCAAAACAAACATCAATTAAAGCTGTCAAACACCACCAAAAACAGCTGCAGCTTTGAACAGTTCGACCAGCAGGCTTCAAAAGAGAGCCGTCTTTAAAGGGCTGCCTCGAGTGTACCAAAGGCCAGGCTGGAATTAGCACAGCCCTGGTAAAAGCAGAAATTGCCTCCGTTTATGAGCTGAGACAAAACACTATTGAAGTAAATGCTCTTTGGAAATAAATGTTTTTATCTCATTTAAAGCTATTTAAATAGGTAAAGTGGTCAGTGAAACAATACCTTGGTTTTCTTCTTACTCTAGCCCTTAGAATAAAGCAACAAATGGGCTTTGTTAACGAAAATAACATCAATAGCTCCATCAAAATAGCTATATCTCTTTAGTATCATCATAGTGATTTGTTCATAAAGGATTTCATCTGAGTTTAATCCATTATGGCTCCTCTTCTCTTGTCCATTTGCTCATACAGGGCTCCCACTGAGTAGCTGCCATGGCTCATTACAGCCATAAGACCAACCATTTTGTGCCCGTACAGACTGGCTGAAATTGTAGCCAAAATCTCACTCCTGTTCCTCCGACCCCAGTAACAGGTGTTGACTGCTCTTAAACATTGGGGGGAAAAAAGTGAAAAGCTGAGAGCGATAAACATTTAAATCTGACTTTAAGCTTAATATGGAAAAGATCAAACTGATTTCCCTCTTAACCCACTGGTAACACTTAAAGCTGTTTATCATTTCCATGTCATTCCCAGTAAATCCTTCTAAAGTGATTACATTTTCAAAAAGGGATGATGACTGTCATGAAAAATAAGACCTTTTGACATGTCTTTACCATGTTCCATAATGCAGCTGCAGATGAGGTCACTGCTGCAACTGCCTTCATGTTTTTAGCCTTGAATCAATCCTCTGAGATTGCATGTCCCTTTGTTTTTAGAACAGTGCTAATAACACACATTGCTTTGTCTTCTTAAAATATATTCATATTTCTCCATGTTAGAGTTGCAACATCACATTGCAACAATACATGTTGTTACAGTAAAAACACATTTAACAACACGTATTGTTACTGAACCACCACAGTTTTTCACCACTCGCATCTAAAAATGATGCTCACTTGTCTTTTCATTCAATTTGGTGTTAATCTGATCTGATTTAAGGTATTGGATTACTGTCTCGACCACTGCATTTTCAAATGATCAGTACTAGACTCACCTCCTGGTAACTGGTTGTAAGTAAACTTCCTGTCATTTTATGCCAGCTGCACTCCCAGCTGCTTTCTTTTACATGGCATGCAAAACTGATTTACAAGTTTTATTGATTTAATCTGGGGTTTCTGATAATAACTGTAAGAGACACAGAGAGCCTGAAGTGACTCCCTGTCTGTTTTTCTGTATCATGTAACCTACTATGCTTACTGCGCTCACAAATAGCTCTTGGTGCATCTGGCAGGTAAGAGAGTTTCTAGGAAAAAAAAATAAAATAAAAAAACATTTTGGCCTTGCACAATTAGCTGTAACCACATGAGCCAAATTGATTAATGAACAGATAGGAAATAATGTAAGTACCAAAGGGCACAGGCGATAATGAAAACGCCACATCAGCAAAAGTGTGACTTGGTATTGACCATTGCCTACTCTTAAATATTGGCCAGGATTTACCTGAATACTGCTGATAAAAATCCCAGTTGAGACATTCCTGGTTTTCTCTCTTTTGTTGTGTGCCACACAAAAAAAATGTGCAGATAAAGACAATACCAAAACACTCCACACCAAAGCAATGCAAGACTGACTGAAGATGTTACAACTCAGAAGATTAAAGACTCCATGCTTGTCTTTACCCAGAAGAGGAAAACAAAGCTTTTGGTTTCCAAAGATCTGCGACAGCAGTGGAGACTAAATGGTTTCTGTGTGTGTGTGCAGATTGATTAGTAGTTTAAATATTCCAGAAGGGATAAATAAGAATTAAATTGATTTTTTAAAACAAAAACAGAAGAAGAAAAGAAAAGAAAATATCACAGTGGTGAATGTTGCTTAATGCTATGTCATGGTTTAATTTTAAGTGAAAGCAATGACTGAAATATTTTTATAACAAGATAGAAATCTTTCCATTTCTTTATTTATTCACACATGTGAATTAAGTAGTTTTGATTTTAATTATCTAAAATGCTTTTTTAAATTCAAATCTTTATCAAACCACTAACCTTCAAAGCCAGTAAACATGATTTATGTGTACCATTCATTTTATCAAAAAGATAACAGATTGTTTCAAATGTTGTGGATTTGTAGATGTGTCCACATTTAATAGACATTTACTGAATTCTGTTTTACTTCCGTCTCACCCAATGACTGCTGGAGATTGTAAAGACAATGCCAACTGAAACCAGATTGTGTTGCAGCCATTACTAATTTCTGCTTGAAGCTATGTGGAACATTTCACATTGCAGGTGCTATTTAACAAAATAGTCATCCTAAAAGCCAAAGTAGAAATTATTTATTTCAACATTTTACACATAAAAGCACCTTAGGAACCTAGAAATCTTTCAAAACACTTAAAGGAGGTTAAAACATTTTTGCTCTGCTACATGCGATTTACTAAATGAACAAAGTCGACATAACTTTGGAAGAGGATAAATAAAAGCCGTGCTCTGCTTTGATCTCGGGTCTTTGAGAAGAATCTTCTTTGCAAAATGTTAATCTACTTCTACATTGCAGATTACCCCCACCCCTCCTCAAAATGTGACTGTTCTCTGATGGTCAAGGTAGTATTGACCCACTTAGGCATCTTTGATCCACAGCCTCTTCTAACAGATCCTCCACACACGAGTTCAAACTGATTTTGTCACTGCCGACCACTTCTACTTTGCTGAGATTCCCAGTCAAAGCCAAAAGCTCTGCGTAGCTGCCAGAGTTGCTGACAGCAAGCAGACTTGAAAGCACTTTCTTATGCTGATGTTCACTGCGAGTGACTTGCTGCTAATGGGTTGCAATCTCATTTTACTCCTTTCTTCGTCTTCTTTTTTGGGATGTTTATGTGTTGAGGGTTCGGAGGAAACAGACTGATGGAGACACAAATAGTTATTTTTTTCCCCCAAGCAAATAATGAAAATTAACATGTTTTCAAGAATTCCACGTTTTATGACAACGACAGCTTTATTTTTATTTATTTTTTTGTTGTTTTTCTCACTAAGAGTCAAACCACTCTGATCTGATGGGTGAATTGCATCTGTACTCTGCCGCAGCAGCAAATCACTGCCATGGCAGCATCAACAAAGAAACATAAAGGTGATTAAACAATCAGATAATGGGAGAGAAACAGAAGAGAGTGCTGAAAGACATGTTGATGGACTCCTCCGAGGTAATCTGACAACCTCTTTACTTGGACATCCGTTCCCTGTCAGCACCACTCTCCTGTTTTCAGGAATGTGTGAGCAGCACTCCAAGTTTACTCAACTCAGACACTAAAAGCCAAAAGCTTTACACCTAAACTTCACACTGTAGTTGACTTAAATTCTCATTCCTCGTTGATGGACTGGTCACTTTTTCCTGCTTTGCTGATAACACAGTGGCTCACGTTGCAGTTTGTAGACCCATTTCATTTGCTGTGGAAACATATTTGACAGTGAAGTATTACTTTGAAATTAGGATAGAAACTTTGACACACACTGAGAGCAGGATGGGTCAGAAACTCTGCTTAGATCAGTAGTGCTCAAACTTTTGCACCATGAGCCAAACAAATGGTCAAATCAAAATGATGCTTTACAAATAAAAAGCAACAAAGGACACAATACATATCACAAAAAATCTGTCCTGATTATTCTTATCTGCTTACAATAACACGAACCACATCACAGTACAGGTCCAAAACCTAAAAAGTCATTTTTTTTTATGTTTCCATATGAGAAGAAAGCATCCAGAGTGTAAATTCGTTTGGGCTCAAATTTTCAAAAAGGATTGGGATCAAAGATCTGGAGAAGCTCAGTGTTAGATTGCTTTATCCAGTCAACAAACTGTTTTAATGTGTTTGTGACTATTGTTCTCAGATGTGTAAGGCTCATCTGTGTGCAAACATTAATTTCTACTTGCTGATTTATTGTTAAGTTTAACAATTTGGAGGTAGTTTTCCTGTTTCAGTCTTCTTCCCACATTGCGCAATGCATCAGTACCGCTGACAGAGAAACAGCCCCACAGCATGATGCTCCCACCACCGTGGATGACATTTGGTGCAATGTGGTGTTTGAATCTCTCATCTTGACTTCCTCCCAACATTCTTCTTGCTATTTTGTAAAAAAATAAAATAAACATTAAACTTTGTTAACTGACTCTTTAATCCCCAACATCAGCTCTTTTGAGGACGTGTGCACTTTCCTTAAAAGCAGAAGATATACCAGCAGGCCAACCAGTCTGAATAAGCTCCATTATTTCTAACACTAAAAATAGACAGACATTCATAACTTTGCCACAAATTTGTTGAAGGCTACAGAAAGTGTGTGGTGTCTCTGCAACTTATTAATGGACATTTCGTGAAGTATTAGTTGGGATTTTTCTGTATATATTTGAGCCTAGATAGATATTGCTGGAAACCTATTGTTTCAGAAAATTTTATTCATAGACACTGAGACATATATTATGGCATACATAGAAAAACTATTGAATATTGAATGTTTATTCAGTTCCAACTGAAAAAGAAGATCCCATCAAGATTACAGCTTGGTTTCTCTGACATCATCGCCCCAGAGTGAACACTGTCCCAGCTCTCAATGAGGTGAACGAATGAGCCTTTTAACTTGCACACACAAATGCAAGAAATCTGTAAAGAATGCATTTTGCGCCTCTGGGAAATATCTTCACATTTATGGCTAATAAAAAGCCATTTGCTCTCTGTTTCACTGCGCTCTGTTTTTGAGCCCTAACGGTAATTAATTAGTTCCTATAGCTCTCATCTCAGTGGCAATTATCCAGTTCTTGGAAGAAATGAAAAAGACTGCCAACATATTTTGCATTAAAAGCATAACCTTCATTTGGACTGTGTTATCAGGCCCTTTGACTTCTAATCAGCAAAATGAAAAAATTAGAAAAATAAAAGCACTGAGTTGCTATGAGGAGCGTTTCTTCCTGTCGTGTTTTCACATGTTCAGTCAACAAAGTGGACACAAAAACTTAGTTTACTGACCTTGCACAATATTGAAACTCAAAAGCAGGCTATTCTGGTGTAAATAGGTGTCCATTAAAAAAAAGTCTTTCATTCTAAGAGAAAAAAAAAACTTTAAAAGCTGGTTTATGCTAATGTCAAGCTTAATTGGCATTAGAAAAATTGCTCTGGCAGACAGAGGGGCTCCAAGATTAGCCAGAAGAGAAAGAACAAGATAAAACCTTCAAAAGGCCTATTTCAGAGGAATTATAGCATCCTTTGAACATCATCCAAGTTTTAAATACATTAAAAGCCTGTTGGCAAACATGTAAATTGAGCAGTACCAAAGAATTCATGGTGAATCAAACCGAGGGGTGCAAGGATAAAATGCCGGGGAAATGTGTCCCAGAGAGAGACCAGGAGGAACCCTGCCATGTCCCACAAGCCTCTCTGTTTGTCCTTTCTTCTCCATGTCCATTCTGCTGCAGGCCAAGTGGCTTAACTTGGATGAAAAGAACAACAGCCTGAAGCTCCCTTGGCAGCAAACTCTCACGCTGTCCAACGTGCCAGCGGTGAAGTATTGTGTACAGCACATACAAAAGCCCGTTTCGTGGCACTGTGCACAGAGGACCCCATAGGTCCTTTATTCCATGAACTTCCTGGCATCGCTTGCTCACGATATGTGTAGGTGCAGGAATGTTTGGTCCTCACTGTCCGGTTCATCAGTCTTAGCTAATTATTGGTCACACTGTCATGCAAAAGTATTAAGACCCAATTTTCATATTTCACACATTTTACAACCAGAAATTTCAATATGTTATACTGGGACCAGAACTGGGTAACAACTAGCCTGGCTATTGCCTTCCTGTTGAATTCCTCTTGGAAAAAATTCTCACTTCCAGTACAGTCTGGGCTTTCTCCTTTTGACTAGAATCGTCTCTGGTTGATTTTTGACTGGGCCAATCAGCGAACAGAAGGAGAAGTTATGAACGATGATATCAATTTTCTGCGTTTGAAAGCAAATGGTTTAGAATAAGAGGCTGGTTTTTCAAAGGCTACATAAAAGATAGATACATTTACCTGAGAAACTTATTGGGAAAAAATAATTTTGACTAATTTTACCACACTGTACTCTTTACTTTTACTTCAGTTATTGCATTATGAAGTATTGTTATTCTTACGTCAGAAAAATTTCTGAATGCTTTGCTCACTGAGTGACTTCTTCACTGAACAAAAATCAACAACAAGCTTGTTTTAACCAAAAATTCAGACACATGCCTGCAGTTTTTGTTTAAGTTTCAGAAGTTTTATACTGAAAGAAACTGATTTGGATATTTTTTTTTCTTTTATCTAATTTTGTTAATTTGTAATTATGTTATTTATATTACATATTTTCACTTTGGTCCTTAAAATGCAAAATTTTCACATAACTTTGTATTTTGGTTCATCTGATGATGTCATTTTTAAATATTAAATGATTAATGTTTTGATCAGTTACTCTGTACTTTAGTAGCATTATTACTAAATACTCTCTTACTTGAGTAATTTCTTGGCTACTTTTTGCCAAGAAAGTAGCCACAACATGTTCAAATAGTGCAACTCTTCCTTGAGTACATTTTTTGGGGTACTGTACTCACTCTACTTAACTGTGAAGTGGACGTAAAAAAAAAAAAAATCTAAGTTTTTAACACTGTTCCTGTTTTTTTTCCATCATCATGACGGCAACGTCATGATGTGGGTACAACTTTCCTCAGTAGATACAGGAAAACTAAGTATATTGAAGACAACTGGGTTGATGCTACCAAGAACTTGACACTTGAATATTCATCAGCAATCATATATAATGTTTCAATTAAAATTCTCCAAAAGTAGAAATTGAATCCATATTTCGACTAACCCTCGAAGTCTGGAATCTCAAACTCTATCAAACAAATGAAAAAAAATCTTTAAATCAACTCATCAAAAATGTTGTATCACTTTTTTATTCAAACTGTCCCACTGTTGCCTCTTGTCAGTGCATACTTCCACTTGTTGTAATCAAAATAAATTTTCTTTAACCTTTTTAATCAGAGAAAGCTTGGATGTCCACACTTAAGCTCTGACCGCGCTTGAACAACATGGTCAAGTCGTCACATCTCCAAGAGGATTTACATCTTAAGACGAACAGTGACATGAAAACTCTGACTCACCAAGAGGGCGAAGCACTTCATTTAAAGTTAAGAAGATTTAGATCAAAAGGTTGGAGACGAAAAAAGGACAACCCGCTGAGAAAAAAAGAAAAAAAACCCATGGCCCTCATCGTGCTAAGCTGTACAAGTTCACAGAAATGGCAGGACACAGTCCTTTCGTGCGCAGCCTCAAAGAGATGAAAGAGAAGATTGTCCACTCGCTTTGATACAGACTTGGCCAAATAAAGTGTAAGAATGCTTGGAAAAGTTTGTGTTCTGACAAATGAAGTTTTTCAGCACTTCCAACCTTTCTTCTCCTGAGTACAACGACCATTCTGATTTAGGTTACTGTAGTTTGTATTGAGCTTAATCCAAGGTTTTTCAGACTTAGGAGATTGTTTCAATTGAACAAATTGCTGGTGAATTCTCTGAAAACTAAATGAAGATGGACAAGTTGGTAACAAATTTTTAAAAAATCTGGTTGTATCTAAAATTTGAGACACATGTCTATATGGATCCAAGATGTGCTCTCCAGTTAAATATCCAATAAATTCCAAATCAAAGATGAACTGTGATGTTGCATAAAAACGTAAGGAGACCAGCAGAAGCAATCCCAAATATACTTGTGGACTCTGGAGAGAAGATGTCTAAAAGGCCAACACGTGTCTGGCCGAAAGTTTGTGGAAAGTTTGAGCTCAGTCTGGTTTGATGATGGCTCTGAAGAGAATTGCGCATTTCTAAAATTCCAAAGCTTTAGATCAGTCTGACAAGAGAATCTGTTTGAAATAAATCTCTCAAATAACTTTCCACGGGAAAGCCTCAAAAAAACCAAAAGCATTTGATTTCAAGCTTTCCCTCTGATGTGCGCCTCAAAGTGATTTAGTGTGGAAGACTCTCTGAATTAACTTCAGAGAAATTCTCAAGTAAACAATAATAGGAAACAATATTTAATCACATGCATTTGCTTGTATTCATGCCTGCACATCAGAGGAACTGCTCTCTCTGTAGTGGTGGGTGACGCGAGCTTCAAATGTGGATTACTTTAATTGACACAGCGCTTCATCTTCAAACTGTCATTGACAATCCACAATTCATGAGGATAATAATTACACAAATAACACATATGAAAGCCCATGCGAGCCTGCAGAGGGTCTGAAACAGCATTATCAGAGAGTACACAACTCGCTGTGATCAGAGTCCCTCTCGGCTTGGACCGTTTCATGGAGATATGAAGAAAAAGATTGCAGCACAATGGTTTTAGGCAGCCTGCAGCTCTCCGCTGCGCATTTCTCCAAACATATTTCAGTGCTTTAATTAAGCAGAAAATCAGTCGTACGACTTCAGCTGCGGAAAAAGGTGATATTTCAATCTTGCTGCCACTGTCAAGGGACTTCAGTACCACCATCAAGCCACTGAGAGAGCTCCCGTTGTCACTTTACTGCTCGCATCCCACGTGTGTTTTTGTCTTTGCTGCAAAATAAAAACAGAACATTCAAAAAGTGAGAGAAGCCAGGTGAGATGAGATGAAAATGTTGATTTATATGCACTTGTGTGTGCGTGTGTGTGTGTGTGAGAGAGAGAGCAAGAGAGAGAGTGAGAGAGGGAACACTCTTCACCCCACTTTCTGCCAAAAAAGGATGTGCTGAAAATGTGGGAGTATTTTACAGATGTATGTAAGGATTGGGTGTGTCCTGTGGAATTTAACAGCAGAAAACATCCCTCAACTCTTTGGATCAAAACCAAACAAATTATTGCTTTACTTATAGCACCATAAGCAGACAGAAGGCAACCAAAAAAGGAAAAAAAGAAACAAGTGTTCTCTGGATGACAATGGTCAAGATTGCAAGCCAACTAAATACACTTTACTCTGAAATGAGGGTTTTTAAAAAGAAAAGCTCAATCTTTCTGACATGTTTGTGTTTTTAGAGCTAAAGCTCAGAGGAACAAGCAGCACTCTGGCCTAAAGGTTCAAAGTGACATGGGAAAGAAATGAGGCAACTCGGCATCACAAATCTGCTGGAAACAACAATATAAAAATGTTTTAGTTAATAACAGCCGTCATTAACTTAACTAGCAATAGCTATTAGCTATCGCACAAACAGTAAGCAGTGATTAAGCTTAAACTTGAAAGGTCGCCACAAACATCCATGCAGCTATTGAGAATTTAAAATCTGATTTCCAAGAAAATGAAACGTAGAAGTGACACAAAACATGTCACATCTGCTGAAACATAATTTGAAAATAGAGTTTTAAAGATAGCTGAAACAGAAGTTAATGTGTAGCTGGAAAACACTCATTGAGTTGTGAAATTAATTCATCTCACCTGCAACAATCAGTACCATTGATGGTATCTAAGGTTTTCCCGCTGGTACGCATGCACTTACCACAGTGGCTCCCACTCTGTATGAATCTGTGCAGGGCTGCCAAGGCCACATAAAGAGAACAGTAACTTGTTTTGCATTTTCTATATTCTTGTTTGAAATCCACAAAAACAGCCATACAAAACAGGATAAAAGCACGTTTAAGCCCTTTTGAAATATGCTAATTAGTGACTGTTGTGTGTTTATACTTTTGTCCTAATGCAAACTGTCCCCCTTTCAATAGTTTCTGGCATATTGCCCTCTCTGGGTAAAACGCCGACATTTTAATGACTGTTTTTGCTATAGCTGTGCAGGTTGCTGACAGATTTGCAAATGGATTTCCTCTGCACAGCCATGTTGGTATTCCACGGCGGAGTTGTGCCAAAGCCTGAGGCTATAAACAACACCCCACTAAGTGATCTACAACAAATAATGTTCACTGGAGGTCACTGTTGACGGGCTTTCCTCCTTTGCATGAGTAACGTGATTTAAGCCATAGCAGGTGCCTGAGAGTGTAAAGAGCTGCTGCGCAAAAGCGCCGCTGCACAAAGAGCGCTGCTGTCCGGCCTTTGTATACGGGATATCCACAGATGTGGAGCCAGACCAGATGGCGTGTATATCTCAGACAGAGGGAAAAGCTGGAGACAGAGGGATAAAGACAAACGGGGTCTGAGGGGTACAGGGACAACAGCCAGACACAGGCCTGCATTAAGACATGTGAGCGTGGTTACATGCGTCTGACATTTTGCTGGCCCCTGACTCGCCATTGGCTCAGTCTGCATAGCTACAAACATGCCTGCAGGCCACAGAGGACAATGCCTGCCTTTTCCTGAGGCCATCATCAAACGCAGCGAGGGGAACCAGCCACACGATAGGACACCCATCACTGGTGGCAAAACAGAAATACTGTGTGTGGCTACAGCTCCGTGGCACGCCTTATCCTGAACTCCAGCCTTTAAACAAGCTGGCCTTGTTCCGTGTTATCAACACGACATCTTCTGTAGCCACTGTCACTTCTCAAGAGTAGCAGAGATTAGATTCTCTGTAGGAAAAAAGGAAAGTTGAGTGAGAAGAAATAAATGTGTTTTATCATAAAACTCTTCCCTTTGTGCTCTTTGTGTCTTTTCCATCTGAGCGCACAACAATGAGACAAAGAGAATATAAGATGAAAGAATTAGAAAGATTTAAATAACTTTGTCAGCTTGTGAAATAGAGAGGGGAAGTTACAGTGAGAGACAGAGCAACCGGGAATGAGTGTTACCCATTAAAGGTTCAGCACAGCCCCTGGGAGAGACGCACAGAAACTATTACTCAGCTGTAGTTTCAAAGCCAGCACAGAGGGCTTTAATCTGTAAAAATGATTAGATGACCTGCTTTGCCCCTGCAAGTGTTAATAGGTCAACATTTATTTATGAATCTTTGGAAATAAAATGGTTGAAAATCATCTCATTAGATGAGATTTAAGTTTACGTAACAAAAAGCCTTTTAGGATTGTGATTTGTGAACTCTCTTTGGTTTTATTTGGCTTAGTTTTTATTACTGAGCTGCAAACTTTACTGGTGTCAGTGTGTACTTTAAGCTTTAGGGAATTAGAATTCATACATATAATATAACAGTATTAAACGGCAATGGGACAGCGACGTAGTGATGATTAATATGAGAATCTTTTAGGACAGTTGATTTCAAACAACCAGGCCATTAAAAATCAACGTTCAGGGAAAAAACAACTAAATCTTGTGATTAACCACCAAACAATTTACACTGCACTAAAGAAAAAAATGTTATAAATTGTTGTAATCTAGTCAACAGCTGTCAAAGGAAAATTTTGTTGACTTTATCCATCGTACAATGAAATAAATACTATATTAAGTGTAAAACTCTCATAACAAATCCAAAATGTAAAGGGGTTGAATATTGATGAGCTTTTAGTTTGGACTTTTTTTTTGCAAAAGCATTAAAACCTGGTTTATTGAACCAGATATTTGATCATGTCTGATTTAATAAATACAATATGGAGATTGATCAAAACTGAACTGGATAATTTTACATGGGACAGAGATTCTTTGAAACACCGTTTGAGATTTATTTTCCAACTTCTCTTTAGTTTTTATTTTGGAATTGAAACCAACCTGGAATTAGACAAGCATAAAACATACAACACCTTTTGTTTATTCAAAAGTAATATGCTCCTAATATTACGGAATGAATCGTTGACTTGCTGCGCTGTTCATAAGAGGACTCCTTTTGTTCAGTCTAGTTAGAGGATTTGGTGACGCTGAACGAGGACAGACGCTCAGATCCGTGGGCGAACGACTGACGAGACTCAATTCTGGTTTTGCATTTACGTAAATCGTGCAATTCAGCGTTAGTGACAGCGTTGGCTAAATAAAGAAATAAGCAGATGAGAGCTCAAAGACAGCGACAAACAGCTTAGGCAGACATACTGAAGGATGGGAGAAAAACAAGGCCACGCTCCCGCAGTGTTTAATAGTGCTGTTAATGTGACTGGCCATCGCTCCCTTGACTTTAAACTGAGTTCTATTGAAAGGAAGATCCATTAAACATGGAATTTCAGTCCAATTTGTCTTCAAAAGGGGTAAAACAGCTCATTATGTGGGCTCTGCTCTTTCTTGACTATTAGAAGGAGACGTTAGTCATGCCTGCTTATCTCACAACCTTATGAGCACAGGATTAAAAGATCAAAGGCTGACTTAGGTTCAGTTTTATAGAAAATGTAAGCTCCTCTTTCAGATGTGCCTTGGACTGTGCCTTTTATCCCTTCTCAATGCTGAGATCAAAATACTGAAAATTCATATTCATTTCAACCACTGTCCTATGCAGAAATTTGTGTCCACACCTCTTACACCCAGGGATGTAAGTGAGCACTGATCTATTTCATACTGGGCTCTCTAAGACCTTCAAGTCAGTTCTTTGTTGATTACACGGGCTTCAAGACTGACAGAAATAAAAACAGGGCAAAATTTCAAGAGAACTTTGAAGTTGCCTAAGCCGAGAACAGAGAGAAGCGGCTCGTCATGGCTGGACAGCAGCTTCTGGCTTAATGAAAATATTCTGTAACCACTCCATTACTCAACTGAAGGTTTAATGTTAGAGAGTGATGCAAATACAATGGATGAAAACAAGCGAAGTTGGAAACTTTCTGCTCCCAGTAGCTGTGGACCAGGATAACGAGGATGTGCATTTCTGGCACAAACTTCAGAGGGTGGAAAACAGCTTTGCTGTCTGATCGCCTCACGCTCATTATTCCCAGAGGAGAGCAGGCTCAACAACAAAAAGAGGATCTGACTTGCAGCAGACAGTTCACTGAAAACAACGGCCAATGCAAACAGTTGTTTTTCCTTCTTTTTTTTTACTGATTTAAACTGACACCACTCTTAAAGTAAGTGAAAATTCAACACATTTTCTGATTTCTATTGCAGGGTGTTAGTGTTTACCGACACCATTTGTGAATATTTTCTCTGTAGGCTTCAAACAAGACACAGTACTGAGGCAGTGGCTTAAACTCATGACACTTTATTAATGTGAACAAATTAATGTTCTCTGACACGCAAACAACATTCTGCCTGAGGTTTCCATCCCCATGGTTGTCTTCATGGTTTTGTGGATGAATTTTATTTGTCAGCTGAAAGCAGCTGATTCTCTTACAAAAGTAGAAAAAACACACAGGAACCTTGCAGCAGTGTAAAGCTGTCTATAACGGGGTGTCTGTGTGCCCAATTCGCTCATAGAAAGTGAGTTATGTCTTTTAATTACATGTGAAAATACTAATTAATGGCATAGGAAATCATCAATAAAAATAAAGTTACTGATTTGTTCTTATTTTTGTCTTTCTGCCAACCACCACAGTTGCTTTTAGTCTATTTTCAGGTTCAGTTCTTTTTTTTTTTTTACTGCAAACTTTCAAATTTGAAAAAGGCTGCATGTGTAAAACTTCTTCTTTATATATATTCTGGATGCACCAATCAGAAAATTTGAGTCAATATCAATTTTAGACAATATTTCTACTATGGCTGATACTATATTATTCCCGTAATCTGTTGACAATGTGGGAAAAGTGACGATACCACTGTTAATGGTCATATACTGGGCATTTTTTCACTGATCTCCTTGCCCTGCTGCTGCAGATTATAATTGCAACATTTGTTTTTAGTGCTTTGGTACAAACAGTTTTTATTATTATTTTTTATTTTTATTTTTTATTTTTTTTACTGAACATTTTGGCCTCTTTCAGCTTATTATGACTTGGCATACTGTAACTTTCCTGCTTCAGTTCATTATTTTCATAATGCTCATAATCATTTGATCAGAGTGAGTGGCTTTGTCATTTTAACAATCTGCAGACTAATAATGTGCAGGCATTTTTTTCCCTTATTAATGTAGCTTGCATAAGCATTTATCTCTCTTGATATCAAACATCAGTGTATTATATTTGAACACATATTTAACAAATGAATGCCAAAAGATTGCATTCACTATAGCTTTAAAATAAAGCTATAGTTTATATCAAATTATGGCCCAGTCAAAGTCTTTCAAATGCTCTTCACACTTTTTACAGTTTTATTTGGAAAACATTTTAATAGTTATGTATCCTTATACGTCAATGTGACATTAATGCACTAGTTTTTGTTTTTTGTTTTTTTCCACATAAAAATTACACAAGGTGACAAAACGTAAAAAGGTTCTTAGGGTATAAATTCTTGTGTAAGGTAATGTATACACCGACACTTATTAATTTGGTATAACTGACATGAATTATTTTCTTCACCACTTTAGTTTGGAGTTATGAGGATATTTTATGATGTATTTTGGAAAACGAAACATCTTTACTTTAAAGGTTCACAGGGCTGCAACCAGAATTTGACTTTCATCATTGATGATTTAGATAACTGAAGAATTATGTGCTTTTACAGCAAATTATGGCTATTATAAAACTTTTTCATGTTCTAAGATCAAAAATAAAACCTGTTACATCTCCAGCCAGCAGATACTTTCTGTAACAGTGAAATTGCTCTGGTTTGGGCTTAATTTCTTTCCATTGGTAAATGGCCAACAACAGTTTGAAGCTTCATGCATTTATAGCTGTCCTTCTGCTCTCTTTGTCATTATGTGGGAGCACAGCGATTTTTCCTCTTCTATTACCTCACTGATCTATTTGAATCCATCAAGATAAGAGGCAGGTCAAAACATATTAGCAAATAGCTTCATCCCTTCAGTGCCTCGCATATGTTTTCTGTGTGGATCTCATGGCAACAGAAGTCTGTATAAGAAAAACGGGTCATGGAGATTGTATCGCATTCAACATTAATTTTCTGACTTCTCTTCCACGGTTTCTACTATAAAGTTCTGTCCATCCAGTTTCTGTCTGATCTTTGACTGGATCTAATTGAGCAGAAAATAAATCAGGAGCACACTGGGTTCAGTAGAGCTGTCCAAAGGCAAGCCTGTTTTGCAGGTCTAGTTGTGCATCAGTGGGGGAAAACAGGAGAGACAGGCCTAGCTGGAGATCATTACAGTTTGTTAGTGTCCCTACCGCCTGGGGCCTAAAGAGGGGAATCTTCATGTGGGGAATCTATCCTCTGATCCCACTGAATGGTGGAGCTGCATGTGCTGAGAACACAGGGTTACAGGGCCATAGAGGCTCACGGTGCCAGGAGACGCTGCCACTTATAGTACGACCAAAATATGGAGACATCTCCGCAGATCTGCAGGTTTAACTTTCATCTGTCTCATCCCCAAGGCCATTAGGCAGTTTAGCTGGGAAACGGCTGCTGAAATATACATCTGTCTTGTCAGCACATACCAGCTCTCCTCTGTCTGCGTGCCGCCGCGAGTCAATTCAATATTTAAATCATCAGTCTGAGTAAGCGTTTGATGTCAGTGCCTAACGAGCTCTGTCTCTAACACTGACAGGCCTGTGGACGGAGCGGCTGTTTACTGTCAGCGATGGAAAACGCTGCCTTCCGCTCTTTCGTCATACGTCGATAAGATCCAATGAGACTACTTTGTTTGAATAAGTGCATAAAGGCCTCGAAGCTGCAAGTCGACATCATTCTTCAGCAATTCTGATGACACTTTTGCCAATGCTGGATTTCTGTCAGAATCAAAGGCTAAGTGTCGCATATGTGAGTTGATGCAAATCCGCAGGAGGCTCTCAGATTATATCACACTGCAGATATTCAGTGTGTTTAAGCAGAGAGGACTGGCGGTGAAACACAGTTCAGCTTTAAGTGCACACATGCAGTTTCACAGTGCGCACAGTATGTTGTAGATAACAGTAGAGGGAAGCTAACATCTGAGATTTCTGTCAGTCCTGTCAGCTTGCAAATGTCTCAGATTTGACCTTTTCACACAGCAGAACTGCTTTTCACCAAATCACTTCAAAATGTTACCAACAACATCCTGTCCTTCGGGTGCTGTCCAACAATGTTTAAAATATCAGTGTAAAATAATTTATTAATTTATTTTTTGTACCTTTACAATTGTTGCCCCTAGAAATATGCCTAAGAATATGTTTTGTTTAGCCAAAAATTCTGCATTATTTCTAATTTTTTGAACTCAGGCTCAGGTACAATCCCAAATTGAAAGACATTGGAAAATCTGTGGCTCCCTACAGCTATTTAATAAAGATAAATAATCAAAACTGGTAAGATCCAAAAGGCAGGTCAGCAGTCTTAAAAAGGGGTTGACTGCTTTATTACTGATTAAGATAGTTTTATTTATTATGGAAATTATGCAATTTCAATTGTAAATGTATATAAAAACCGAGGCTTTATTTTAAATTGATGCTTCTTTCACGATTTGATGGTCTTTTTAGAGAAAATGTTCTCATTTCCTATGAAAAACAAACCTTGGGTGAGAACTGGCGTAAACTTTGGGAAAGTTGCCGGTCCAACAGATTCTGAAAGTGATTTATTGACATGTTACGGCCTTGCATGTTTTCATTTCTTTTCCTTTTCTGTATGTCTGCAGCTTTCTAATGAAACTGACTCCACTGGGACCTGGATGCAGCCCTCATCCTCCTGTGCCACTCCCTGAGGCCTACAGCAGAGCTGATTGGCTCACCAATTGTCAGCTCCACCAATCTGTGATGAGGCCTCCCTTTTTAAACCCAAGACTTCCTGGGAGAAGGTGTGGCTGATTTTTTGTTGAGACAGGTAGCCACTTTGATGGGTGTTTGTTGACTGCTGTATGCAGCATTGTCTTTCTGTGAGCTTGTGTAAATCCTTGTTAACTTTGACAATCCTTGTGGGGTTTTTGTATGTAAGCTTATAGTAGCTTACTAGAGTTTTGTTGTTTTTTTGTTTAACCTTAGGTTTTTGGTCCAGTTTTGCTTGGTTAAGTTCTTTGGCTTACAACTCTGATTGTTTTGTGGATTTTGTTTTATTTAGTACTTCTTTTTTTTGGTAAGCTCCTATCTTTTGATTATTGTTGATTTTTACCTTTTTATTTTGTTAAACCCAAATAATAAACCTCAAACTGTTAAACCTTTAACATCTAGGTTTCTTTAATGTTACTGCTCCTTCCCCCCTGGCTGAGCTGGGTCATAACATGAAGTTTAGTTTAATGTAGCATATCAACAATACACATATAAATAAATATTATTGTGCTTCATATATAATCAACCTGTTGTTAACTGAGAAACAGCTTTTCTACACATATAAACCCGTTTCTTATAGTACAGTGTTCTTGCTTTCAGAACAACTTCTGCTCCTCTGCCACCTGAACATTTAACATGCTTCCTGCAAAAACCTTTGACCTGACCTGAAGTAAACCTTGAGAAAATGTCACTGCCATGTCAAATGCGTTAACAGAGGGTTCTTATCTACAAGTGCATACCCTTTTTATAAGCTGCAACCTTCATTTGACTTTTATCAAGACAGCTGCTGTCTAAGGTATCATGCCTCATGTGGTGATCTTCTTAATCTTAGCTGCTGTACAGTCTGAGTGCAGAAATGTTCTCTTAAAGTTCCCAGCTGCCACCTGCGGTGTGGGCGCTACATATACATTTCTAGATGGGTCTTCAGTCAAAACACCAGAAACAAAGAGACCAAAGCTGGAATATTTGATGCAGACTTTCAAAATTCCCCTGAGGATGAACTCCTTCCTCTCCCTGGGATGTGATCTGATTTTCGTGGTTTTATTTTTTTAAGACAGTTCTTTGATTTGTTATTCTATGGAAACAGATTTACTTACAAACTGAAAAAGAGACAGGGTTGTGTTTACCACTCTTTTGCATCATCTTTTCTCTTTAAAGCACTCTATAAGTATTGTGGGTGAGACAAAGACTCGCGTAGCTTTTTTAGACAGAGCTCTTTGATTCAAAGCTCCAACTTTTTCCAGTTGATTGAAGATGCGGAGAAGGTTCACTTGGGTATTGACTCTTTTCAACAGTCATCTTTTTATCTTTAACCATTAAAATTAGAGATAAAAATCATTTGCCACAAATACTTTATAAAGTCAAGTAACTCTGCCAGATTTAGAGTAAAAATGCATTTTCATCTGCCTGTCCATGGCAGTTATAAAGCATTAAAGTTAAGGCACTGAAGCCCAGTCCAGCAAATTACTGTCGGAAATTTTACCATTTATTAGATGCTTTTAAGAAAATATAGAATTAAAAAAAAACTCACTGGTTTTCCAATTGTACCTTGTATTTTTTATTTATTAATGTTTTTAATAATGTGTAAATATATCCAACAGTATTTAACTGATACAACTGTACAACTGGAGTTTTTCAGGAAAGTATTGCCCTTCTTTCTTGAACTTCTCCACAGATTTTAACCATGTTTTTAAATCAGGTTGTTAATCTCATATTAAAACTCAGCACAAGGTGAGGTGGCAGTGATAACCTCTGGATTAAGATCTGTAATTCTACATCCTGCAAAAAGCTTGCTCAGAGTTTTATGATGAAAACATGAGTTGCATATCAAGTCAGAAACCTTGACTTGCTTGATTCATCTTCATGATGGGTCTGATTGCACTTCAATGCCAGTAGCAGATGCTCTCTACTTGCTCATATTAGTTTGTATCAGTCATGTACAATGATGGTTCGCTAGTTTAGAAACAGTGTTAATCCTAAAGTCAAACATGCTAACAGGGTTTTCAAACGTGAACGTCAGCCAATGAAGATCTCCTCTTACAGGTGGTTATTTCTAAGGAAAAGCCACATACTTTTATAAAAAGAAACAACAAATGTCTAAACAATGAACAATCTAAAATTGTTGCAATAGAAGAAACCGTCTGGAAACATAAACCATGTTTGTGTAGGCTGAAGACTGTGGTTATGAAACCGTGTGTTTGCTGATGAGACCCAGAGGCCTGGTCTTAAACCCCTCAGAAAAACAAAGAAATGTGGACTTTAGGAGGTACAGACAGACCTAGCAGTGCCCACCTGTTCATCAAGAGGAAGCCCGGCAAAGAGAGAACAAAACATTTCCGTCATAAACTAGCAAAGATAAGCCGCCTCCGAGCTCCTTCGGCCATTCATAAATCCCAAGTGGAAGCAATAAAGAGTTTGGCATGAGAGTCTGCACCACACATAAAATCTTCCTATACTATCCTGTTAGAGGAAATTTTTATCATTCAAATGGGAAATCGCACATTCCTACAGTTTGACTCAACATTAACCATAACCTTCTATTTCTGCATTTTATTACACCTGTTAACTATTTATTTATCTTTTCTGTTCATGTACAAAACTGTTTTTATATTACATAGCTATAACGTTCATTCAAGCTTTATTTTTGTTTGTTTTTTTCTATTCTGGTGGTGACCTTTTTGAATGCCAGGATGCATTTTATTGCTTTGACAATAAACACTGAAGCCTTTCATTTGTTTTACCAGTGAATTATACCTAATCAGCAAATTAAAACAGAAAAAATTGAGGGGTTTTGAGAATAAAGTATCTTTGAAACAAATCACTAACCTGATACCCAGAATCCTCCCCTGCTTTGAACCCATAATTTGCATACCAACCTTTTAAGCATGCCCCTCATCCTGTGTGTGATTACTGCACCACTGCTTCCTTTTCAGGACCCAAAAAGAAGACGGAAATGGTCCCGAGAGAAGAGCATCGGCCTGCCCCCAAGCAGGATCTCTCCTTTTCTGTGGGCCTCCCCTGGATGAAGGAGAAGATTAAAACAAACGGGACTTTAATCAGTGGGCTCCGCTTCTCTCTGCTCAGCTGCTGACAGAAGGAGCCCTCTCCAGGAAGGCTGCCTCAAATCAAAGCTTCCTGCTCGCCACTTGCTGCTTCGCCGATCCGTATCACAACAACAAAACCAGCAGAAACAATTATTTATTCCTTTTGATGTGGGTTTTGAAGTTACCCCACCTCTTCCAGTATGCCACCCCCTCCCTTCTTCCTCCATCCCTCCTCTTCCTCGCCCAGCCCCTGCAGCTCTCTGTATCTTTTACTCCCAAAGAAACAGGGTCACAGCAGCTTTTATCTAAGGGAGGCTGCTTTGAAGAGGCAGAAGCTCCAAAAAAAAAGCATTTTCCTCTTGTTTTACACTAAAAAAACTGTGTCATTGTTGAAAAAGTTCTGAATTTCTCCCAGCTTTGTGAGTCTAACTGGTTCTATATACTGGATGGATGGATGGATGGATGGATGGATGGATGGATGGATGGATGGATGGATGGATGGATGGATGGATGGATGGATGGATAAAATGGTGTAAATGTATAAACATAAAAAAATAAAAAGCTAGACTCCACATGTAATATATTTACAAAAACCTACATTTCACAACTTTATCTCATTTCATTTTAATTCAATTCAGTAATACTTTATATATTCCAAATTGTCATCCGACTATCTTCAAAGAGAGGAGCTCCAGTAGCGGTCAGTCTTGCAATACATCTGAAGAGGCCTCTGACTGAAGACTGTTGCTGCATGATAATCTAATAGCTGTCATTCAGGACTGTCATGACGTGCCAGCAGCCCAATGGGACAGAGTGTCACCATGTTCTTGATGACACCATCAGTTGTTGGCAAACACTGCTAATCCACCTCATTTGCTTCTGTCTCTGCACAGCATCCAAAACAGGAAGAAATATGTGTCCAAACTGACTACAAAGAAAAGTAACAGTAGCTACCCTAACATGGTTAAGCCATGAGTGGTGCAATTTTACAGAAAATTTTTTGTTTTTTTAATACTTTTAATGGTTTGTCAGTGGTTGTAACTGTGTGGTGTCATACTGGTAATTTTACTTTGGCACAGGTGACCCAGTAAAACAGGGATTGTGACACCTTCGTTCTACATCTAGCGTCAAATTACTTTGCTCACTTTCAAAGCATGCTGAGACGTTTCACACTTCTTTAGCCAGTCACTCACCTAAATTAAACACTTTGCCAATTATGTCACTTGAAAAATAAAATTTTCTCAAATATAACATGCAAAATTTCTTCCATTATCATATTTGACATTTAAAGACGCATCAATGCAAATTACATCGTAAAGATACTGGCGTTACTGGTGGTGGTCCAGTTAATCCTTCAACATGTAACCTCTTCCTCTCGTGCCATGTGAGTACAGTCTTTGCATGCTTGTGTGTGTTATTTGAAGCATGGGTGTGGTGGTTGCAAAAGCTATGCAAAGGCTTTTTCTGAGGGCAATAAACAAGGTGACCGTAACTGATCTGAGGGGTGCTGCTGCGCCTGCTTCTGATCTGTGCTGGCCTTTTCTTAGATTCAAAGTGTGGCAGTTAAAAGCCATCAGTCAATAGCCCCCAAATGTCTGAGAGCTGCTTTTTAGTGTTCTTTCCACCACAACATCTGCTAGAACTGTTGCATAAGGTTGCCACCTCCCCCCCCCTCCCCCCTTTGAATGGTTTGGCAGAGAAAGAGCTCATCAAACGGGCAGATGGTAATCGTGTTTTTATAATTTGCTGGAAGTTGTGATTCTCTAAAATCATTTATTTGAAAAAAAAAAAACATAAAAATGGAAAAAATGGTAAGTTATTACATGTAATAAATCTCCATGGTTAATTCTGACAGGTCAAGGATATATTTCGAAAAACATTTAAGAGAAATGTGTATGATTTAATTTTAGCTGTCAGCTTGGGCCAAGTTTTCATGGTTTGAGGGGCTAATTCCCACATTTTCACCAGTTTTTAATGAGCTGAAAGATCCCTGGTCTGTAGCTGAGTGAAAGTGGCCTAGAGCTCTGCACACACTGCACCTAGCTAGCAAGCATGCTAACTGAAACCTAGGTGCAATGTAGAGTGGGCAGATGACCTGTGTGAAGAAACTTAAGTACCAAAAACCTTTGTAAGTCTGAGGGAAACTGGCAAACTCCTCATAAAGAGATAATCTGGGTTAAACATAAATATATTATTAAAAATAGAGACTTGCTATTATTTGCAACACTTTGAACCATTTACATAGGATGTCAGCTTCATATCATTTTTTAAAAATGTTATTCTCTCATCAAAATCATACCCAGAGTGCTGCTTTGATTCTTTCATGTATGTTTAAGGAATCATTGAATCTTTTCCTGCCATTCAGGGTACCTAAACACTTACTCATGCGAAGCTCTGTCTTGTTGCACCTCCTTGGAGCTTCAGTCTCCACCCGACAGAGCACTCCACCCATCATCTCCTATTCAGCTCCTCCACACTAGCGGCAGCAGCAAACAGCAAACGGCTGGAGGAACTGCTGAGCTTCTCACACAAACTACTTCTCAGCCCAGTGCTCTTAAGAAAGTTGTTAAAGGCTTAACAACTTTAACAAAAAGGCAGTAGTTTCTTAAAGAGACACAGGCTAATTTCCATCCATCCATCCATTTTCTGAACACCCTTGTCCCTCAGTGGGGTCGGGAGGGGTGCTGGTGCCTATCTCCAGCTAACGACAGGCTAATTTCTAAGTGTAAAATTGCAAAGTCAAATTTCTTTTAAGCTACATTTTTGTATGCAGCATTTTTATAACAACTAAAGGCAACACAGTTACTTGATTAAGTAATAAAATCATGCTGGAAAATACATAATAGCTCCCATTTAACATATTTTAGATGTTATCAATTTTATCAAATTAAATAGCACAATACACGCAAGTAAGAACAGACGAGAAGAGATGAGTTTCTTGATTTTAAAATGAGTTGATTAGATATATGAGGCAATACACAGCCAGCATTTTCTGCAAGCCTAATTATATAAAAGCCTCAGGGCTTGATGCACTGGAAAATCCTTGATAGAACATATTTCAATTAAAGCCTCACAGCCTTGAAGTAACTGCAACACTGAACCCACCAAATTATAACTGGGCTCGCAGTGTGGGTTTGCCGTGTAAATTAGGTCCCTGAATGGTGGTGCAGAGCTTGTTAAGCATTTCATTTTCTGTTTTACAAGTGTCTTTAATTTGCCTTTTTGTCTGCTCTTTTTTCATATTGGCCTTTAATTAAACTCCAGTCAATTACACAACTCCTGAATGACTTTTCAATCCCTGAGCTGGGTGTGGAGAGCAGAACAGTCTGGCAGGGCTAAACGCGTAGCAGCAGCTGACACCCAGACTTTTCCTCTGTTGCTCTCGCATAAAACCAAACCTTTATAGACACATCTTTTATTTGCGCTGGTGTTGCACGAGCGTTCAATTGGGAGTTTAATTATTTTTTTCAGTCTTTTTTAATTGTTTCAGTCATCATTTGGTACTTTTTCTTCACAAACGTAACATATGAGGCTGCTAGTTACGGCACCTTATGGCAGCTGAAGGACACAGTAACATAAACAAACAGCAACAATATCTGCTCTTTTATTAAGAGCAGATGTCTTCTGTTCAAAAGACTGACACCTGACTTTAGTTTTTTGCTCTGAGAGTGTATATTAAAACACTCAAACCCTAAAACTCATGGAGGGTATGCTTTCTTTTTACTATGACTGAACAGTGCAGTGTAACATTTATTTCTACACTTTGAACTTGCCCAAATTTTCATCAATTAAAAAAAATTATAATTATGACACATAAGGGAATTGTACATGATTTTAAAGAAGAAGAAGAAAGATGACTTTTTACCATTGAACAACATTTCAGTTTTTCTTCTCCTTGATCAAGGTACAAGACTTCTGGTGCGTCTCTGGTTCAGTGTCGGAGTCATTTGACGCAAATAATGCAACATTTATAGACCGTATGTAGGATTCACAGTTTGCTCCTTACTTTACTCCAAATTCTTGAATGGTTTTCCTATACAATCCTGTTGCTGGTGCATCTTTTCCTTCCACTTAACTTTCCAGGAATATGTTAGAACTTTTTTACAATATTGCAATATTGAATTTTCTAGCAATTTCTGTAAAACTAAAAGACGTGAAAATGTTTCCCTCCATGAATAAATCTAAAAATATATGAGTATACCTTTCTGAAACTAGTGACAAACATTTTTCATGCCTTTCTAATTGTTTGAGCTGTGATTGCATCGGTCATGCACTCTATATGTCTGATATTTTTTTGAAGAATGGTAGAAAAAAAACTCTTGTAAAAAGAAAATTCTAAAAACTTCCGTTTCCACTTCGTACGTGACCCAGCAAACATGCGGAAGTGCTCTGGTCAAATTTGATCAAAATTCCACTTTAGGCCTAAAGGGAAAACAAATGCGGTGGAAAACTAATGCGAAACATAAACCTGGACAAAGCTTCCCCACATTAAAAACTGTGGTGGCAGCATCATGCTGTGGAAATGCTGTTTTTTTTTGTTTTTGTTTTAAAGTAATTGAAACTGAGTTGGAACTCCAAGATCCTGCAGAATATTAATCCTAAACAATGAGTGATGGCCCAGTCAAAGACTAGACCTAAAACCATCACATTTGTCACTTTATGGAAACAACATATTAAATAAAGAGTATAAATAAGCATAAATGAGGGTTTGAACAAAAATGGCATCTCCTGTTATTTAAATGTAGGCAGCAGGAGCATCTGAAAAATGTTATTTGACAGCACTGGCAATCGTGCTGTATCCATATCAGTCACAGTTATACTAATTGCAGCAGATGTCACAAAGAAATCTGTTGCAATTAGAATGTAAATCTGTCACCTGTTTAGATATAGTGAAGCATTGCTTTTTTTTTTCTAGTTTTAGCATTTACTAAAAATGAAAAAGCCACAATCTAAGCTCACTTTTTTCTGTGAGGTAATATGTACATTTTACCTGCATATATAATTTTGATTAAATTCAACCTCTCACTCATAGTTGTATGTTGATCCACAATGTAAGACGATAAAATGCATCATTAAAATCTCAAGATTAGAATGGCATTCGTGTCAATAATGAGTGCATGCAAACATCTGACCAACACTATATGGTTAAATTGAGCAGCATGAATCTCTTTTTCCTCTGAGATGGCATAAAAAACCAATAAATGATGAGGTCAGTTTAGCTTCCAATTAATGTATCGTCACTGTTGGTTAGATTTTGCTCTACCAAGCCTAACTGAAATGCCAGCTGCACAAACTAGAATGTTCCTTTAGATAACGACTAAGAATAAACTTTATTCTTCCTCATCACCACTCTGTGCTGACAATTTAGACTGAATTGAGTCATACCCAGAGGGTGGGGGGCATTGAAATTAGGTCTTTATCTGCACAAATACAAAAGAACTGACAGCCATTTATCTGTAGATTCTCTAGAAGAAAGAGACGAGCCAACTGAGGTGATCTGTTCCTATTTTTTATTTATTTTCCTTAACTTAGCGAGGCACTGTCTAAGCCGGCGAATCCTTTATCTGCCTTTCATTAGCGCCTCGCTTGCCCTTTTAGTAGGCAGTGTGTCTGGGAGACAGTCACTTTTTTGCAGCCTGTGATGTTTCTGCAGATTACAGAGGGCCTTTGAAGCCACCACACTCCTCACTGCCAGGGCCTCAGACAGGCCCATGCCATCTGTCAGATTGACGGCAAAGCAAAGGAATGAGGCTGAGACACCCTCTGTTGATCCGCACTTTTGTCTTTCATGTGCCACATTTGGATGTGGCGCTGTGGCCACACCTTTGTAAGCTGCTGCTGAGATCCGCTTGAAAGGCTGGCCGCCGGAGCACACAAACACACACCCACACCCACAGAGAGCGGAGAATAATGGTCCTTCCTAATAACTCTCACCTGTAGGCATCAGTCTCCAAAATAAGACCATTGTTGTCATTCTCCTCATAGTGATTTCTGTTTCTTTAACTTTTTCAAGGTCCTGGAAACTTCTGTCATGTGGACTTTTATGCCAGTGGAAAGGGTGTGATTGTTCAGGATAATAAAAGTTTTTGCCTTAAAGACAAAACTGCCAACTAGTCTACTCTGTCTCATGATAGGGATTTTTTTTTCAGCAGGTTGTCACTTATTCAGCAACATAATTTTTGTAACTCTCAAGTAATTCATTTAGTTCCAATTTTCTATAAGTAATAATTTAAGAACTTCTGTTGATATGAAAGGTTTTTGATTGATAAAACTTTGTAACAGTTTTTGTAGGTTTACTTTTATGTTTCTACCACTGTACTCGCACAGCTTTGATCAAGTACTGTCCAGATATGTCAAAAATGATTTCCCTTACACTCTGAAAACTCCTACACTAAAGAGAGACAAAAAGAGAGAACATTAAAGCCTTCATGTCTGGTTCAAATGGCCAGAAGCATTTACAGAGGTAAAAGCATCAGAAAAGATCAGTGCCCTGACACAAAAGGAGGTTATGTGATGGACCAATTCAAAGTAGTGCATAAGTACAATGAAAAGATAAGTGTTCGTTTCTTAAAAATACAAATCTTATGTAAACTGCGGAATATGTACTCAGCACTCTTTACTAATACCTCTAAATAAAATTCAGTCTGACCAGTTGCCTTCAAAAGTTATTGTGGTTAATTTAACCTCAGTGTAAATGCAGCTCACCTATGGAGGCCTTTGATGTTTGTAAGAAAATATTATTGAACAAACCGCATCATGAAGACCAAGGAACAATAATAAAGTCAATCACACAAGTAGAATACCACCTTCAGATATGCTTTTTGTAGAGCAAAGCAGCCCTGGCACACGCAGGCAACCATCTTTTTGATACGGTGTGACCGGCCACCTGTTCAGGCTGTACCCCGCCTCTCACCCTCTAGGCTCCTGCCCCTCCATCATCCTCCATTCATGAAGTCGGTAAAGAAAATGGAGGCTGCAGGCTGCAGCTGATATGTAAAAAAGTGACACAGATTACTCCTGACTTCAGGATACCTCCTTTTCTTAAGCATAGAACTTGCATAAAATCACCATATAGTCCATGCAGCATAGAAAACAACAGAATTAGAATAGCTTTATGTTCATTTTCCAGTTTTATAATGTTTGGTTAGATATCCAGTGTGAAGTGTTTATATTTCGTTAAATGCCTAATGGTGTATTAAGTCATTAGTCTGCTCAGTTGCTATGTTTCAGTGGCGCTTTAAGGCACAATAAAAACACATGTTCTGAGATGCCTTATTTATAAGAACCATGCTGGTCTATCCATCTCCTTTGAGGAGGTACAGGTCCCTGATAAAGCTCTGAAGTAGAATGAGATTACAGGCAGCGTGTTTCCACCTCAAACAGTGCCTCTCCCTGTGTCGAGACGATAAACTCTCTTTGGGTTTGCAAAGACCATTTCCCAGCCGCTGTCTTTTGGTTTATATGAACTTTTCAAACGGCTTAGGATCTGACAGAGGATCATCACCAAGCTCGCAAGCTTTGAACGCACCTCCCCTGCGTACTTTTTGCACCCCAGGACCACTGTCTTCAGAGGCTTGCAGAGAATAAAGACTCAGATCGAAATAAGGCCCCCTACCCCAACCTCTACCTACTTTTTCTGCCACCTTGCTTGTCCTGTTTTATGCTGTCATGCATGCACACTGTGGATTTTAGGGCACGTGTAAGCATTTTTCGGGTATATGCCCCGTTAAACATAGAGAAAGTCAACTTCCTGCAATCGTCCCCAAAAGAGTTACACATCAAAACAGCTTTCTTTAAAAAAGAAAAAAAAATCCCCATTACAATGAAGTTTTCAAAGCAGAATAATACATCAAGCACTCCAAAGCAGAGAGTCACAAACTACAAAAACATTAAGAAAGCTCAGTGAAATATACATTAGAGCAACTGGATCAGAGAACACTGCGGATAAAATTGGAAAAGGCACATGCTAATAGGAACGCACTGAGGAACTTCAAATAGCTAAAGTTGGGTTGGGCCGCGTCTGTCGTGCTGATTTGAGATCTTTCCGTCTTCTGCTATATTTATTTGTCCACAGGGGTCCAGTTTAGGGTATTTTGGGGTATAACAACCAACAACCGTTTTTGCAGGCATTGCAGCTCAGCATGGATGGTTGCTGACGCCCAAAAATCATACCAGATCTTCAGTGGCGTACCTTCATTGGTTATCAGAGGACCGGACCGCCACGCTGCAGAGTCAGCGGCGAGCTGTGGAAAAAAAAAACGACGATCCAGCCCAACGACATGAAACGTTTCTGATTGCAGATAAAAATAGAGTCGTCACGCACGCCCAGAGCTTTGACGGGGATGAGTGAGTGATGCTCAAAGATGTTGGCATGACAGAATGGCAGGCGGGAGAAAAACACTGAGGCAGAATGATTGGCTTCTCCTCTTTGATGTTGCTGTCTGGCTTACTCGTGACGGTTGGTTACATCTTCAAACCCCTTCTGTGCTGACAGTTGTAATGACCCCAAACATTTCATCTGTCACATCTGAGCGGCGCTCTGACAATTTCAGCTGCAGAGAATCTTCTTCTGTGGCTAGACTCCATGCCACGTTCTCACATCGATTTAAAAGGACAGAAGTTATTAATGTCCATTTGTCACGGACTGGTGTAATTATCCAGCAGAGTAGCTTTTTACTTTAAAAAGGCTGAAAAGATACGCAAAGAACTGTGACAATGTCCAAACTACAAAGTGAAAGAGAAGACACGGACAGACGAGATTTATAATAAGTTAGTGTGAGGTCAATACAGTTCCTTGGAAAAGTATCGTTTTAGCAAAAGTCTGAAACATTTTGGTCTACAGCCCTACATAAAAATAACTCGTATGTAATCACTTGGGTCTTATCAGTATAAATACATCCATTCTGTTAAGGCCTCATTGGTTTAATAGAGACTATTAGTGAACAAACACCATCATGAAGACCAAGGAATGCAGCAGATGGGTCAGTGAGAACGTTATGAAGATGCTTAAAGTAGAGTTAGGTTATCAAACAATATCCTAAACTTAGAACATGTCAGAGTACAGCTTTATACATCATATGAAAATGGATAGAGTATGGCACAGCTGTAAACCTAACAAGACACAAGCATCCACCTAAACTGACAGGTCAAATGAGGAGCATTAATCTCTCATGATGCGTACTGGTTTCTCAATTGGTGACTGCATGATGTTTTTATGATGTAAAGCACTTTGAACTGCCTTATTGCTGAAATGTGCTGCAGAGATAAATTTGATTGATAATCTGAGAATCATAAGGGTCATAGTTACTTTGGAGGAGTTGCAGAGATCCTCAGGCAGGAGAATCTGCTATTAGGCATGAACTCCACAAATCTGGCCTTACTGACAGAGTGGCAGTATTGTTGGATTTCTGAAACTTAGTGACTGTAATTTCCCTCTACAACTTACAACAAGTCAGATAGGGGACACAGCAAACATGTTAAAGGAGGCGCTCTGATCAAAAGAGACTAAAATAAGCATTTTGCCTAAAGGAGATGAATACAGAGTGGTGGCACTATCATCATGCTCTGGGGATGAAATGGTTTACCTAGGAGCCTAAAGCTTTAACTTAAATATAACTAACAATTCTAATTTTGAACAAAAGATATTTCCCAATACACATCCACCACAATTTTGTTTGTTTGGTTCACACAGTCCATGTGTGGAGCAGATAAACTCTTTAAAGCCAGCCTTTGTTATGCCTATTTGTGATTTAGTTGTGTTGCATGTTCAAAGGCTAAACCATCCCAGCTCCAATCCCATCTGCAGAGTGGGACGCCATTTCTCATGGTTCTGTTGGGACATGGCTTTCATGTGGAAATGGTCTTCTGGTCCCCGCCGCTCCTCTGTTGTGACAGAGGATAATGAATTTCACAACATCTGCCATTTGTTAACCCTGTTTGGTGTAACTGAGCCCTTTTTAATCCAAGGGCTTCCAAGACTTGTGCAGCTTCGTGACTGGACCGGAGCAGTTGGCTCTCATGACCTCCTTGGAGCTGCAGAGCGGATGGATACTGGATGATAGGTTGCTGTAATCAGACTGATAAACTGCTGCGGTTTTACAGTGTTGAAGGACAGATTCTTTAAAATGACTTTCCTCCACCTCAAAGCCATACGATGTGGTTAATTATTAGAATAATCTTAAACGTCCATGATCAAATGTTACTTAAATAATATTTTCAGATATTAAAGATGAACACACCACTGCAACACAGAAAAAATATATTAAATTATAGCAAAAGTGCCACTGGTGATTTTGTCTAACATATATATATAAACATATATACAGTATATATATATGTTTTACATTTATTCATAAAATCCCATGTAATCAGAATAAAATATTTGTACATTTTTTTTAACATATTTCAGTTTGAGGTTACGCTGCCACTGCAGTGCAATACACTGCAAGGTGACGAAACTATACAATTCTGACTTTTACTGAAAATTATACTGGGGTCAAAATAAATTTGTAAAACTGGAGTTAATGTTGAAATAATTTATTTATTTTACTTGTATGCAACAGCAGTAAATTTATGCTTTATTTTGTTTTCTTGTGTTTGACTCCATTGAAACTTGTTCCATCTGTCTGTGGTTGGACTAATACATATTTAGTAAAAATGGTCCAAAACGGCTTGTAACCAAATATGTTATCTTTAGCATAGAAAAAATGTCATTTTCTGAAAAGTTTGATTGTTGAAGAGAGCAATTGTTGCTTTTGAAATAATGCAATATTGTACAACAGATCTATGTATTATTGATTCGATATTGTGCATTTTGTTCCACACCTCAATTATAGAAAAGACACATTTAAACATTGACTAAAAATATGTAATCTTTCCATTGGATGACTATGCTGAATCCTAAACCATGTTATTTATTTCATTTTGTTTGTTTTTAATCGTCAATTCATTGTGTCAGAATTCCCAAAATTAAGGTAAAATCAAAATATTTCACACGGCACAAAGTTTTTCTTCTAAATGCATCATTTGCTTTCGTAAGTTCGCCACACTGCAATAAAAATTGTTTGAGCCGGAGTTAACGATCCCTCCACTCCAGCAGTCTGGTTCTGCAGATGAAGGATTGACACTCTGCTGTTGCAGTACCAGAGAAATCTTTTCAAAGTTCAAAGTTCCTTAGTTCTCTTTGCATGAAAAACTTTAACTTCCCAAAACACTGAACTTCCTCTCGATAGCAACAATTACCTTCACAGGAGTACACATACAACTTCTGTTTCTCAATGCAAAAACATATGAATTCTAGGTTTTTACACGTTTTAAGGCAGAACAGAGGTAAAGCTGAGGTGATACAGATGCTAAATATTCAGGCCTAGCAGCTCTGCTAAACTCAATTAATACATTTTAATATGCTGCTCATGCAAATAAGGGGATCATTTCTCTTTAATTTTGTGTGTGGCTCCAAATCCAGGCCTCCATTGGTTAATAAATTTGATTTCCATTGATGATTTTTGTGTGATTTTGTTGTCAGCACATTCAACTTTGTACAGAACAAAGTATTCAATGAGAATATTTCATTTATTCAGATCTAGGATGTGTTATTTGAGTGTTCCCTTTATTTTTTTGAGCAGTGTACATGCTGTATTAAACAAAAAATAACTAGGATAATAAATAATGTAATCAGTCCAGTTATAGAAATCATTTACCAACAATCACAGCATTCTACTGAGTTTACTCTATGATGGGTTTTTTCCATGATGCTCTGCACATCCACTTTTACTTGCTGTAACTGTCAGCTGCTATTTGAATGTGGTGTGAAACTGTTTGTAGGTTCTTCTACTTTGTCTGCAAGCTAAAGTGCCTTGTAATAGTTTGATACATTCCAGTCAAAAACCTCACCATGTTTTATTTTGACTGTATTTCACAAATAATTGTGCAGTTGTGAAGTAAAAACAAACAGAATACACCCATTTTCTCTCTTTTTTTATAAATTAAAATCTAAACCAGCATGTGATAGGAAGGTGGTGGTTGACTCATGCTGTGGGATGCTTTGTTGGTCGGAACTAATCGGAACATGGAGAAAGTCATGAGCAGGGCAAAACTGAAAGAAGATCTGTTAGAAGTTGTAAAAGAGTTGAGACTGGGACAGAGGCTCATCTTTCTGCAGGAAAATGACCAAAAAGATGCAGCCAGAGGTGCGATGAAATGGTTTAGTTCAAAATATATTAATGTTTTACAATAGCCCAGTCAAAATCCAGATATTAATCCAGTTAAGAATGTGTGAAAAGACTTAAAATTGAATGCTGTCCAAGCTATTCAGATTACTTTTCTTTGTAAAAAAAAAATGCATTTGTTTCCTTGAAATTTTGCACTAGTTACTGCTTGTCTCTCTGTTGAAAGGTCAATATAGCACATTGAAGTTTGTGGTTGTAAGGTGGCAAAACAAAGCAAGAAAAAGTTCAAGGGGTAAGAAATGCATTGCACTGTATTTGTTCTTCCAGTGTTTGCTTCATCAGAGCACCAGTCAGATGTCCCAGCTGAGCGTAAGGAATGCGGTCTGAAACATTCTTCGCGACACAGATCAAGACATAATTTGCTGGGGATGGGTTTGCCCAGATACGAGACTGAAGCATCAACAGACTGTCAGAATCACCTTTTCATCTGCAGGCAGGAATGGCTGAAATGGTGAATTCAGGCAGTCTTCTTTCCTTTCAAACCGTCTGCCCCCATCCTGTACCCTCGTCGTGAAACCTGGAATGTGCTTCAAAGAATGTACACTATCTTTCCTCCATGAATAAAACATCTGTCATTCATCAGCCAGTACAATATGTGCCGATTTAACAGAGCATAACAGCTCCGCAAGGCAGACAGACAGGCAGGGAAGCTCCAGACTCTACAGAGTCCTGCGAAACACAAATCCAACAGAGTGTCATTTGTCTGCCATTGGAGATTACACTGGCTAATTTAAACATGATCCACTGAATGTATTTACAACTAAAAGCTATAAAAAAAGGCCACCAATACAAACGCATGTTTGCTTTCATACCAGGAATATTAGAGAAAGGCTACCTAAAGACAATTTCACACCTGTGCTGCAGCCCTGAAATTTTCATGACACTTCCTAGAGCTTGGAGGGTGCAGGAACGCAGCTGCTCACATCGAAACGAGGGAAGTTTATGAGGCTTTTACACCTTGTTTTATATTAAGAAATATGGAAATGATGAGCTCATTTCCATGACTGTGAACTGAGAAGTTCTGTGGAAAGTTCCTTTGATTATTATTGTTTCTTTCTGCTTCTTGAATTTTCTTGCTTGTACTAAAATTCCTTCAGTGTTTTCCAAATCCATGGGTTATTTATTAATGCAAAAATAGTCTTTGTTATTAAAAAGTTGTGAGCCTTTATGCACCGTATCCCCTTCCCACACAGACAGAAAAAAACAGAACCATCTAAAACACTTTCATGGGTTTCATCTGGGACATCTCTTGTCCTTCTTTCTGTCCCTTTAATGTGGGTAAAACTGTGCCAGAAATCTTATCACTACCTCTACTGCTTTAGGTTACTCATCTAGGGCACTAAGAAATTCATTTTATTCTCTTCTAACGGTTTATTTCTTCTACTGGATTTCTTTTGTTTCCTTTTGAAACAAATGCTTTTCTAGAATTTGGAGTTCAGATAAAATAAAACAAAAATATGCATGAAAAATTGACTTTACAATGACCCGCACAAAAAATATCAATAACTGATAAAACAGCTGCATTTAATCTCTTTATAATTGGTTATTTTCTTTTTACTCCCAGCTTATTTCATTTAGAGACTGAAATTTTTGTCTTTTTTAATGTAAAATGGCAAAAGCTCAGCCCATTCGAATGGAGAACACTTGTGAACAGCAATTTTCCTCACTATTAATTCTTGATTGGACATGTATTGAATGCATCCATACAATTCTCTGTTGTTTCCAACATTATCAATTCAAAATTAACTACCTATAAATGCTGAACAGTAATTTCCTATAAACTAATTGAGCTGCTTGAGTCATCACATATAAAAAGGCTGACCAGTTGTCAAACCCTGTGAATTTCATGCAGTTTTTTTGTCATTCTTTCCTGAAGATATTTTGCAAATTGAACAATTTCTTCCAAGTGAACCTCAGCTTTCACTGATTAGAAGACGTGTGGGGATTATTAGTTGTGAGAAATGCATCAAAGCGACTGAGAACAAGTCTAAGATTTGTTTTGTTTTTTTGTTTGTTTGTTTGTTTTTTTTGCCGTTTTTCTATAAAAGATGGATTTGTGGAGTGCTTGGCCAATAGCTGTCTGAAAAATACTTTTGCAAGGTCCTGCACATGTGCAATATAGTTGTCTATCCTTGTTCAAAATCTCCTGTAGGTTTACACAAATCCCAGATTTTAAATTAAAGCGGGATTAGGTGAGGAGTGAAGCCTATCGACATTAATACCAAGCCTGAAGCGCCCTCTCCTGGCTGCTATAGTGTACAAACCGGCGTGTGATCTCCGCCTTGCCGCCAGGTGGCGCTGCAGTCCGCTGTCTCTCACCATAATGCTTCCGCTAACACGGTCTTCTGAGAAGAGTTAGCAGCCGGTGGCTAATATACAAACAATGGGCAAGAAGCACAAAAAGCACAAGTCCGAAAAACATGCATATGAAGGTATTTTAGTTCATATCTTTGGTTGTGTTATTTATATAGTATTTTTATAGCTTTTTTGTTGAAAAATATGTAGAATTAATTGTCTTCCCGCTATGATAGCAACATAATAGCGTTAGCTCGGAAACTATTTATCAGCTACGTTAATTTATGGGACTATTTCCTGAATGTGTCTGTGTTTATAAACAGTGTTAGCGATATGTTGGTTGAATAGGAGTTGCAACATGCCTTACCTCTCTGGTAGCTGTTCATTTCATCCCCTGAGCTGTCAGGACGAACAGACATTGTTGATTCTTTGAGACGCATTGACCCACTGACTCTTATTGATTTGATGCTCCCAGAATACGGAGACAGACCGCTGAAGCTGGTGTTAAAGGTGTCCGGGAACGAAGTCACGACCGGAAGTTCCAGTCTGGACACTTTTTATGAGGAGCAACCCGCGGACAGCGACAAACCCAAAGACAAGAAGAAGAAAAAGAAGAAAGATAAAGACAGGAGCTTCGGCTCTCCAGAGGAAGACAGAGGGAAGAAAAAGGTAAACAGTACACACACACACACACATATATATATACATACATAAACACACACTAAAGAAAGAGTACAGAACAGAACAAAGGAAACAGAAATCTTGTTTTTCACAAACTTTGAAAGTTTACTTTTATACTATATCAGCATCATGATTCGAAGAGCACATTTTAAGTATCTTCCAATCCTGGATAAGCATGGAGAAAAAATAGAATAGGTCAAATATTTGTATTTCTGTAACTAATCCTTTGCGTTATGACTTAAAGATTATAGCCATTAATCTGTCCATCTCAATGCATCCAGTCATTTCTTTTTCCAAGGATTGATAACTGAAAATCTGAACCTGGGCAGGTAGGAAATTTTGTCTTGAAAATGTGCAGAAATCATGGCGTATGTAGGTTAATAATTCAGAAAACAACAGTGTTTTGAAAGGCCAAGTTTTGGTGTTATACATGTCATTCAGTTTACATTTGAAACTGTGAAAAGTGGGGATCCAAAATGATAATAAAAAAATGATTAATTTAAACTTTTCTGACCATGAAACCTTCAAGCAATGTTGTAGTTTATGAAAAACAAAACTGTTAGTTTCAAATCTTTTGGCCACGACCGTAGGAGATGATTATCCTTGCAAATGGACTTGCTGCTATGAAGGCGAATATTGTCTCTGTTCATGTTAGACGACTAAAAAGAAGAAGGGACATGATGCAGATGGGGAAGAAGACAAAGAGCAGAGCAGAACTCCTATTCGTTCAGAGCTGGATAAACTGGAAGGTAGTTTCAAAATGTCTATACTTTATTCCAACTTCCTTTCTCAAAGCTTATAAGTATTTTTTAATATCCATCTGATGTCCGTGTTTGCAGAAAAAGAGCAGACACCTCTGCAGGAAGCTTTGAATCAGCTCATCAGGCAGCTTCAAAGGTGCAGTACATGGTTCTAAGTGTTCTTTAATTAATTATTGTGCATGTATAAGCAAACTCCCCTCACAGAGCTGAGAACCCCAGTCATCGCCCTTTCTGTCTGCATGTATCTGTTTTTGTCTATGCTTTGGTTCATATGTGAATGAAATGTGTTTACACTGCAGGAAAGACCCCAATGCATTCTTTGCATTTCCGGTGACCGACCTCATTGCACCTGGTTACTCTTCAATTATTAAACGCCCGATGGACTTCAGTACAATGAAGGACAAAGTCAAGAAAGAGTTCTATCAGTCATTAGACGAACTCAAAGTAAGTGCGTAGGTAAACCAGAGATCAGACGTACAACTCCACAAGATGTTTTACTGTCAGAAAAGATTCTTAACTCTTTGAATTTTCCAAGTATCTTTTATTTTATGAATGAAATACACAATTCTTGCAAGGTGCTGAACCTGTTGCTTAAATATATATATATTTTTTTCATATCTTGTCTAATGCTTGGTGCTGGATTTGTTGTTGCCGTAGGCAGACTTCAGAATTATGTGTGAGAATGCCATGATTTACAACAAACCAGAGACAATCTACCATAAGGCAGCTCGAAAACTGTTATACTCTGGAATGAAGATCCTGAGCCAGGTACGAGTCTCCTCATAGAAATGTGTCTGTATTTTCCTTTTCCCCGTGGATTTCAGTCCAAAATTGTACAGCCAGAATAAGTACATCCTCTAACATCAGCTCATGTTAGAAAACCAGGGTTTGTTTTGTGATAAGAGTCTTCAGATGAACACGACAGAGACTTGCAAGACTATTTAGAGTAGAAAAACTTTTATTTAAATTCTCTTTCAACAGATTAACCTGGTAGGAAAATTATCCGAAGTGAAGTAGATGGTGAGGAACACAGCTTTATAATATATCCAATAATAGCTGTGTGTTTCCTTTAGAGACAAAAGGGAGTTGAGTAAGTAGACTTGATATTGCATTGATCCAACACATGAGGGCACTAGAGAACGTCATCTGAACTTTTCATACTGCAGTGGTGTTGTTTCTGGAAAGGCCTGTTACAGATTCAACACACCATCATCAATTTAATAGTTAATTAACAGACCTGTGCAGAGCTTGATAACATGTTGGAGCGGTAAATCAACTAGAGTCAGCTGTGTCGAAGTGAGCACACAGCTAAAACTTTCAGGACACCAGAACTGGACTTTTCTACCATACAGTAAAGGGAATTATTTTCTTTACCCATTTGCTTTTCCTCTCTAGGCCACTAAGTGTTTTTTGTTGTTGTTCCTCCAATAGGAAAGGCTGGACAGTCTAAAGCAGAGCATAAATTTTATGTCTGGCCTTGACGGCTTTGCCAAACAACCGGTGAAGTCAGAGGACCAAGGAGTCACCAGCTCAGACCAGAGCAAGGAGGGAGCCATGGCTGCAGGGAGCAGCGAGCGCTCCCAGACGCCCAGCACTCCAAGGTGCTTCAACTTGCCAACGTCACACCTTCCACTGATAACCTGCAACTCGACACATTAGACCTTTAAATATCTGTGTAAAAGATGCATAAGCTTTGAGTGAAGGGTGAAATATTGTTAGCTTTCTAAGAAGACTAATCAGAAACAGCATGTTGTGTGTTTATGAGAGCATTCCCACTCAGTCACTGCGTAAAGTTTGGGTTTTTTTTACTGCAGAGCTGCATAATGAGAATGTGAGGAATGCCCGATGGCAAGCTAGGACGTGTCTGCTCCTGTTGCTGTACATATTTTTCTTGAATTTAGCTTCTTTCTTTTTTGCTGCATGAAGACTCACCATGTCCACAACAATCTTTATGAGCCTGTTGCATCTTGATGACATTTGTTGACGTCAGGGAATCGAATCAAATGGATGAAGAGTGTAACAAAAGCAGCGTTTAAATACGCAGACTTCCTTCCTGCATTATTGTTTGTCGCCGTTTGCTGCTGCTCCAAAAATATCGACTCATTGTCAAATTGTCTCATCCTCACCTCTTCAATTTGAAATTCCTTTGCAGACAAGACAAAGACTCCAAGGACGAGGCGGCAAAGGCCGAGAAAGAGCTGGAGGAAATCCGCAAGGTCATTGAGGAGTCTGGAGGAAAGCTGTCGAACAGAGTGGTGCAGTGCGATGTAAGAAGCAAGAATTCGCGGGAAAGCTTTTTTTATTTCAGCTAATTTGTCTTCCTTTAAAAGCATTCATTTCTTCAGCTGGCAGTGTGACAAGAAAAGATGCTGCAGATCATTCAAAAGTCATCAGTTCAGCAATAATCCATAACATTAACCTTGTGACGACACATATTTTTGTTAAATTATTGTATTTTGGAAAATGTATATTACTATTTATGTTTTTGGCGTTTTTTTTTTATGAGAGAGTGATAATTTATTTGTCTTACAGTTGGAGTTTGCAAGGCGGAAGTCTGATGGCTCCACGACTCTCGCCGTCCTCAACCCAGCCGATCCGTCACCTGGGGGTACAAACAATGTCAATCTGTCACAGAAAGTTTGGTCCTTGTTTATTGGCAAACCTAGTAAAGATGGTTTGCCAATAAATCTTAAAATAACTTGTTCTTTTATTGCAGTATAACAATCTTTGAAAAATGTAACCTTTTAAGGAAAGTGGGGAACAAACTGTATCAAATTAAGAAATACCAATTTGAAGCAGAAATATTTAAAGTGGTATCTGTAGCAGTCTGTTTAAAAGAAATGTAACCGAGGCCAATTTTTAAGAAATGTTGACTCTGTTTCTCTGAGATATAACTCCCAGTGAGAAAATGGAGTAGGGTGAGTAAAACAAATCTTTAAAGCTCACTGTTGGAGAACCACACGAAAGAAGGCTGTTGTCTGGTCTCCATAGCAACCATGAGATGCTTTGTACTTTCTCTAAATAGGTGTTGTTTTCAGAAAAAAAGAGCTTTGGCTGTCCTACCATCACAAATGTATGTCTGTGGAGTAGGACAATAACTAGAGTTATCTGAATTGGTCAGATGAGACTCGGACTGCGCTCGTACACAGCAAACACTCCAGGTGGGTGTGGAGTTGCACGAAGAAAGAATGTGTGGAAAAAGCACACTTAAGTACAGTAAAATCTCTGCAATGCCCAGGGACCATTTTGCTCCCTACAGTATTCCAATCAAAGTGCATTTCTTTTTTATCATCAAGTTTTCCCAGGTTTTAATTTGGTGAGAGATTATGCTTCTGCATTGACATTTTAAGGATTTATATAATTTTTTACTAATATTTACCAGGGGAACCAATAAATGTTAGACTGCCAGTGCAAAAACAATCATTGTGTAAGACATTTAATATTTATACGGTCTTGCTTTTGGAACACATTAATGCAGATCTTCTAATAATAAAAGCAACGGTTAAATGTCATCTGCTCAGACGTTGGCTACTGTCCAGTGAAACTGGTCATGATGTCCAATCGGCTGCAGAACGGCGTGAACAGCCTGCAGAGCTTCAGGGAGGACAAAAGGAACAGAGTTACTCCAGGTAAACGAGCTGCTTCAAGCTCATCTCGCCTCGTATCGTCTGAGCAGCTGACAGAGAGATTTCTGATGCGTTACAAACTCTTCACAGTGTCCTACTTGAGCTACGGCCCGTTCACATCCTACGCACCGGCGTACGACTCCAGCTTCGCCAACGTCAGCAAGGACGACTCAGACCTCATCTACTCGTTCTACGGAGAAGAGTCCAGTCTGCAGGGCTCAGACAGGTATGCTGCAGCGCGACCACAGGCGCAGTGGGATTTACTGGCAACGTCATTATAGGCATTCCTCACTGACTCCTGGCCAGATGTTCCCCCTTTTTTTTTTTTTTTTTTGACTTTATCCAGACTAGCAGAGATTAGCCAACAGCTGCAGACACAACCTGACCCTCAGGTCTCACAGTACAGCTCAGGTTTAATACAATACATGAATGGGACCTTCTGTTGTTGGTTTGTTTTATGAAAAAAAGGTTAGCAAAGTTCCAAAGTTCAGAGTCTGCTCAAAGGAGAACTACTTTGTGCCAAAGGGAAGATGGTAATCATTTGTAATTAAGTCTTCATGTATTCATCTAATTTCCGAAATGGACACTTAATGTCTCGTGTTTCAATCTCTGTAGCATAACCAGTGAGAATCAGCAGATGCCACAATGTCCCATTCAAGTCACTTCTAACAGGAAATTGCAGCCCAGATGTTTCTGTCTTTTTGAGCAAACACTGTCATCACCATAGGCTGACTCTTAAACCCAAATGCATCATGGGAACTGGTGGTCCTATCCCTTCCTTTTACCAGATTGCTAATAGTCTAGTTACGTAAGGCTTGTTAGCTCGCTTTCAGCTTACAGGGCACGACTCGCGTCCCAACAAAAGATGTTCACACGTTTTTCTTTGTCTGATGTCAGGGAACAGAGCAAATACTGACTGCTTAGTGACCCAGAAATCCCACCTCATATTAACTCGGCAGGTCAGCTGATCAGTTAAAGCAGGCCGGGTGTTTCAGCAGGGGGGATTAAGGCGCGAGGAGACTGTTGTTTTTTTTCATCAGACAAAATATAGGCTGCAGCCACTATAATAGATAACATGTTTTTTCTTTTGACATTAAAAAAGTATGAAGGTTTAATATAATGGTGTCCTATAGTTATATTGCCCTGCCAAAACCAGTTTTTTCACACTTAATTAATTTATTTTATTGATTTTTTTTGTAGTAGCAGAAAGCTTTTATTGCTCTCAATCCAGCTACCAAAAACTTTACATTTTTGTTAAGACTTTGTAAAAATACAGCTTAATTTTATTATAAAAATACATTTCCTAAGAGTTTTGTGGTCATTTTTAAAGAGCTGCCATGTTGTATCTGTTTTTAAGTTTTAAAACTAAAAAAAGAACATTACACAAAGAGGACTGATACATTTCCTTCTACTTGTGGGAAATATTTGAAACAAGAACAGTTTCCAGTGATACTTGTGTCATTCTGTTCTGGAAATTTAATGCAGGATTTATTTAATGGAAAAAATGAAAAAGGACTGCTAAATCTGCTTTTGTATTTCTATTATTTTTTATGTTGGTTCTGCACTTTCTGAATCCAAATTATTAAGAGCCACTTGCAGATTGCAGACCTCTGGCCTATACAGTCAGTAAATGATAATATGCGTCCCGATGTGTCTCGTTTGTCAGATTAAAAGTGCCCTTTGAAAATAAGAACCTTTAAGCAGACATTAAACATGCTTTTCATTAAGTCTACAGTTCTGTTTTTTATTGGTCTGATGTAACAGTAAGTGCAAAGCCATCTGCGTCTGTTTCGCTTAACGATAAAGTTCCTATACTAAATGGGTTTTTCAATAATATTCTAGTTTATTGAATGGGTCTGTATACTGGTTACTGGTAAGAAGGGAATGAATACAGATTCATGTCTCAGGTTTTTTCAATCCACATTTGTCTTTCACTTGCTCTTACGAGAATGCACTTCTCTGTGTTCTGTTACACAAAATCTCATTAAAATACCTCAATGTTTGAGAACAAGGCAATGAAATGAGTAAAATACGGCCTGTTTGTTTAAGTTATCCAATGTGGGAGGTTAACTGAGATACATTATCATCCATCATGTGTGGTTTTGGCTTCACGTAGCTTGATGTGCTCAGATGTTAATGTCTGCATATTCACTTTCTGACTTTGTCCAGCGGTTTGTCTGGGTCTGTCACTTTCCAGGGAAGGTGTTGTTCTTTCCCCGGAAAAGTGAATGAATTGAAAATGTGTGACTAGTTAGCAACATGCCCTCACTTGTCCACGAAATCCTGCGTGGAGGATTCATTTTTATGGGAAGTTTAAGTCGTTTTGAAATCAATTTCTCAGCAGGTTTTATCAGCAAATTGTTAACAAACTAGTTAGCAGTTGTGAAGTTTACAAACTGTTGTTGAGAAGATTGTTTTTGTGTTTCTGGCAGCTTGTCGGAGTTCCTAGCCAAATCTGATGAGTACGTGTACAAAATGGGTGACAGTCTTCTGGATGCGATGACCAATGGAGAGCATTCAAGATGTCTAAAGGAAACCGAGCCTGTAAGCAGCCATTATTATCACATCCTATTACCAGCTCCCTAACCCACAGAACTGAGGGCAATGTTGCTTTTCTGTTGCTCGTATTTGTCCAGCAGCCAGAGGAGCCAGGAAGCAGACAGGAGAAGAAGAGTGGCGTGGAGGTGAGAGTCTGTCTTTAATCTGGAGCCGCTTCTGTGCACTGTGTTTTTAACACAGCAGGAGAAATGGAAATGGACATTAAGTGTAGAATGACACGAATGTAACACAAAACCGGAACCACTCATCCTCATCTGCTCCTGCTGGGCTGCTGCTCGGCGGAAAGCCCGTCACGTGTGTCTGCATTACACCCCATATGAGGAGCCTTCATTTGATTTGTGTTATAGATGGCCTCCGCTGATGGTTTCTGCACCAACCAGCTGTGTCAACACAGCAGGGGCCCGCCGTTAACTGCCATCCATCCACACATGGAAAGAACATTTCCCTTCAAGAGCTCCTCGCTCGCAGTCCGCAGTTAGAGAAATCGGAGGGGGTTGTGTTTTCCTTCAGCACATTCGGCCCCGCTGGCTGCAGAGCTCAATCGCTCCTAAGAGCAGCAGAGGAAACCGAAGCTCTGGCCCCAGCGTCAGACACAGAGCCACTCTCTGTACTGTCTGTTTGCTGTTCTTGGCTGCTCTCCAGGTTACACTCATCCCCTTCTCGGTCGTTGTAGCTTTTGATTAGGTTTGATTTTTATTGGATCAGAGAAGCAGCATCTCCATTAAAAAAAACAAAAAAAAAAAAAAACAGAGACTTAAAAAAGCCTTGATGTTCTCTTGGCACATCACCTGTTCAGGGAGGAATGCATTTTCTAATCTGACTTTCCCCCTCTGTCTGTCCCAGGTAGCCGAGGACAACTCATCCGCCAAGCTGGACGTCCCTCGTTCTGCTGAAAGCCTGGATGTGGCTGAGGAACTCTCTGGGGGTAAAGTCCTCAGTTCTTTGTTTATAGAAGCAACAGAATACATTTGGAACAAGAAAATTAACTCCTGGTACAACAAAGTATAACTGTGGTAGGGAAGCGAACAATCGACTTACGATTCATTGTTGGTTAATGGTTTATTAGATTAAAATGACCTCCAATCGATTAACTATTAATTCCTCTTAGACTGCTGTTGTAGTTTGGCCTCCAACCAGAAGAGGACGCTGCTGGTTGTCCTTAGGCAGAGCCAGTTGATACAGAAAACAAAGATGGCAGCTTTTCCCAAAACGGGAAAGAGAAGTAGTTCAAACAGTCTGGTGTGTGATGCAAAATACACTTTATAGCAGTTCTGTTTGGAAATATATACACCTGACAAGTTCCTTAAGTTTTCATCTTAATGGGGCTCAGTCAGTTGAGCTGCATAACCGAGCAGTGTCAACTTCTCAATAAAAAATTACTGGTGCACTATGAAGGCAAGATATGATGACAGAAAAGCGTAGGGCGAAAGAGAGAAAAATTGTAACATGGAATAAAAAACATGATGCCAATCAGCATGGTTGATTTTGAGGGCAGTCAACACAATGAACTCATGTTGATCATAATATTTGAAACTGGATGTATCCTTTTATTTCATAATAATCTGCTACTTAGTGTATGCCTACCGCATACAATCCTAATAATATACACTGAAAATTGTGGCTTTGAATCGAGAAATTGTTTGTAGAGTAAGAAAACTTTTGCCAGACGCTGCATATTTCTCATAAAAACCAAAAGGCCACTCAAAAAGTGCAGCTTCAACTTAATGCAAATAACACTGATACAATTACTGTAAATGAATTATAATGAATAAATGTGGCACCAATAGACTTTTCTTCACTCTGTCATACATTTACTTCTATCTCAGACTGTTAGTTTTTGACCGGGATGCTGTCAGGATTCAGAATGAAAGGATTCATTGTGTTATGTAAATGTAACCCGTTTCTGCGGGGGTTACCCAAACGTAACAGAAGGAGCCGAGAGGAAGTGCTAACAGAGTCTCCGCGCTGACCCTCCTCTATCTGTTACAGACGCCCTGCACTTCCAGCAGAAGTTGGACGAAACTACAAAGTTGCTGCGTAACTTGCAGGAAGTACAGAGGGAGCGCCTAAGTGCCAAGCAGCCGCCTAACATGATCTGCCTGCTGGCCCCGACTGCCAAGGAGCTGGAGCTGGGTAAGAGCCTCTCGCTGCATGGGCCCCTTTGTTCCCGCACTCGGGTCTCACCACCAGCTGTAGACCTCCAACAACCCTCCATTTACCTCGTCAGTATTCATCCAACACAGGTGTGGTTAGACAGTGGTCTGATTCAAGTCACTGGGGCCCCCAGTTCCCAGGGATATGAGGCATTTTCCTTTGATGTGCTGCTTTCTGTGTGAGCGAATAGTGTGACCTTTTTATTAGAAATCATTTATAACTAAAAATCCCTTGGCTTTAGGTTTAAATAACTTCAAAAATAAACAGTATGAATTCCCTTTATTTCCTCTGCTTTGTGATTGGCTCATAATCTTCTGCTGTCTTACTTCTTATGCTTCCCACACAGCTGAGAAAGTTACAGGAAACCTGACGGAGCTGACAGGTCAAGTGGCCCCATGTGACGTCAGCAGCATCTACGGCATCAGGAAGGCCATGGGCATCACCGTCCCCCCAGAGCTGCCTGAACCCCTCATAGACCTCACAACAGGTAAACTGTCTTAACTCACCCGAACTGTAGCCGAGGTTTATCCTACAGCCTGGAACTGGAAGGAATGTGCTTCAGTGTGGAAAAAAAAGTAAATAGGTCTTGGAAAAGTATGTTTATTTTACTTGATTTCTATTTTCTAAAAGTTGTGTTTCTTTCTTGTGTACTTTTGTTTTTTTTTTTAGGTTTTTTTCTTTTCTCATTTCTCTCGTCATTCCTTTGTGTCCTTCCTTTTAATTTTCCTTTTCCTCACTGTTCTGCTTTTATTAGTTTGAACGCTGCAGCCATTAACACTTGAGTTCCTCCCCTTTTTGCCACTTTACATCTGCATACTTTGTACTATTTCACTCATTCAACTTTTACCATATTCCGCTCATTCAGAACATTACAGCTGTCTTTTGGTATTGACATCTCCTACGTTTTATGGAATATTCAGCTTTTTTGCAGTCATGTTGGGCCCCATTGAAGTGAATGGAACATCTTAATTTCTGAAAAACTGCTAAGACCTTGGGGCTCTTACCGACTGCTTCCATGTGATTTTCACATAAAAAATTGTAGACAGATTGTTTATGGTGCACTATGTCCTATATTAAAGAAAAACCACACATAATGGTTTTCTTTCTGCTTTCAGTTCATGAGACGAGTGAACCGATGGAGACCTCATCCACCTGTCCAGACATGGGCCACCTTGTCGCAGTGAAATGACATTCCAGCCAGCCTCGTTAAGTTTATTAACCTAAGTTTTGTACAAACGGTGCTTTTTTTTTTTTGTCTGACTATTGTGTGCATTTTAATTAATAAACCTTTTTTTTCCTTATTTAAACCTTGTCTAAAATTTTTCCAATTCTAAATGTCAAACAACAGACTTACGAAAACATTTATTACATTCTGTAACTGTACAAAAAGTCAATGTCACATTTGTTCACAGAAAGGCCAGCACAACATTATGCAACAGCAATTACAGACGAGATGTTGGTCTCAGATGACAAGGCCACGAGACGGATTCAGAGGAGCCGACAGTGTTATGGTTGCCAAGAAAAAAAAAATAAAAATCAGCAGGCAGGTTGTTAAATCACACAGCTGAGGACATGCATAACATTTCCAACCTGTCGCAGCACACATATAAATCAAAAGGCAGCAGAATAGTTTTTTCTTTTCCTTTATCAAAGTGGAATAAACAAAAGTGATGGAATACATTCAGCACAGTTCTTGTTGAATCTGTAAATTGCTGGAGTGGTCAAACTGCACAGCTGGAACCAAGGAATGTGAGCATAAGGAGTTCTACCTGAACGTACACAGCGTTGTGTCTTCTGTCTGTAACGGGGTGAAGATGTAGGTTTTTACCAGGCAGGAAAGCTGCCATTACCTGAATATGCAAGAAACAGTTTTCATTTCAAACAGCTCAACCTGAATACCTAACATCTGTCATGTCTATCATGTAGAATAATCAATCACTTTTTAAGTAGGTGAATTTCAGAGTTTTAATTTCTTGACTTGGATTTTTAATTTCTGCAAATTCTCAACAAAAGTTATTTTGGGGCACAAATGTGACCCTAATTAGATAATAAACCTAATTATCTCCAATAAAGCATAATTTTATATCATGCTTTTTTATTAAAGTCAACATTTAAAAGATCTGCAAGAATAAAATAGAAATAATACATAACTTCATTTTCATCACATTAGGTTAGAAACAAACAAAAAAAAATTTTCCTTGCCTTCCTTTTTTTTTTTTTGTGAATAGAAAAAGATGGCGGCCGTTGTCGGCAGCCGTCTCTGTCGTCTTCTAACTCTTAACTAAATGGTCCCACGTGTGTCTTCCACACAACGAAGCAGTGACGTTTTCTTTCTTCCTTTCAACGGCATCACAGGAACGCACATTACAGCCAGGCTGACACCTGTGATGTGCAGGAGTCCGTAAACTCTGTAACACAAGTCCGTATCCAGTTCTCCTGGCTGCGACGGCCCGGCCTCAACTCAGCCCGATGCCTAGCTGTTTGCTCGTGTCAGTGCACACAAAGAAGGTTTTCAGCTCCCCTTTCCCCTTGACGTTGATGAATCCTCGACACTCACAAGAGTAACCCAGCTTCCTCAGCACTTGAGAGGATTCTTCTGTTACCTAAAAGGAGCAAAAAGTCACAGCTGAAGCTGAGAGAGGCATTTGTATGCAGACCAAATGTTCGATTAGACATGATTCCGATTTAAATCTACGTTCATTTAAAAACGTTCACACAACCACAGTCTTTAGCGTGTGGTTTTTCTTCATGTGTTATTTAAAAGACCACAATTTTATTTCTATTTTTGCATAAACAATACATACATTTTCTTCTATAGGGAATTTACATTACCACAGTTTCCAACTCGGTGACAAATAAATTTGATGTATTTTTAGTCTCATTCTGTTGTGGAAATTCTATGCAATTACTAAAACCAGCATTTTTTCTACATGTAAAAACATTAGTTGTAGTTAAGCCAAAGTTATTTAGAGTCATACTGGAAGGTCCAGAGCCACAGACTTCAGACCCCTTAACGTGGTTGTTGAACAATATGCCAGGTTTTAAAAAATAAACTGGACATGAAGTTAAAATAAAGACTAGGAGAGCATTAACCAGAGAAGCAACCATGAGAGCCATGTCAACTCTGGAGGAACTGAAAAGACCCAGAGCTGATGTGGGAGAATCTGTTTACCGGGAAGTTACGAGTTGGTCGCTCCGGGAATCTGGGCTTTATGAAAGAGGCATGAAAACACGAATGAACACAAAAACGAGCAAAGCCACACTGAAACCAACCTGGATCTTCCCCATGTCTCCAGTGCTCTCCATTCTGCTGGCTACATTCACTGTGTTGCCCCAGATGTCATACTGAGGTTTCCTCGCCCCGATCACTCCAGCAATCACTGGGCCATGATTAATTCCTTAGAGAGGGGAAAAAAATAAAAGATTAGTTTTATTTCCGTATCTTATCACATTACAAGTAGGAAAAGAAAGTCACAAGGGAAGAATGCAAACACAAAATTGTTCCTTCATTACCAGAGGTGTGTTGTGCTGCAGGTTCGTTTTTAATCGTGATAACTAGAAAGATTTCCTTCATCAGAACAAATTGATCTAGTGCAGTCTTTTATTCAGATACTATCTTTTGAGGAGTCTGTAGCTCCCAGCAGCTAACCCAGGCAAACTGCTGTTTAAAAACTATGCATGCATGAATCTGCATTTATGTACATAGCTTGAAACAGGACTGATATAATAAGATAATAAAAAAGAATGAAAACTGACTAATGTAGCAGAAAATACTTTTATGACTTACAGACACAATTTTCCACAGAAATTAAATTAACCCATTTTGGATATTAGATTCACTATATAATTTAAAGCCCTCTAAAGTAATTTAGAGCTACTCCAACGTAATCATGAAACACAGTCACAGGTGGTGGGTTTTTATTTTTGGTGAATTCTTTGAGGCCTGGTCTAACAAACAGGCCACGTTCCAACTTTCCCCTCTAACAGTTGAAGGATAAGATCTACAGGATGGAGCCTTGGTGTTTACATTTTTCTTTTGTTAATGACTCGTTATTAAAATCCACAATTATAGCAAACTTCACAGAGAAGGTCTTTTTATCTTTCATCTTTATGGAGCTGTTGTACATGTTCTACAGACCTGGACTCAAGCTCCAGCATTTATCCCAGATTGTTTCTCTCTATCCCATTGTAAGCATGTTTTATTCAACCCACTGGATTTCTGATTCTAAATCCTGATAATTTAGGACATTTAAAAATATTTTAGTTTCATTTTTTCACCTTTCTCTAATGATTGCCTCATCTTCTGACATATTCCATAATTTCCTCTAGAAAACTTGTATTGGCCTTAAATCCAAAGGCCCATTCTAACAAAAGTCAGAGTTCTGACTCTGGTTTCTAGTTACAAATGTGCATCTATCCTCCTTATCTGTCCTCCCTGAATGGTACCCCTATATTTTCAATTAAGATCTATACATGAAGAAATGGCACAACAGATGTTTTCCCCACCTTTATTTCACCTGTTAAATAATGTTAATATTTCTATAAACTTAAGACAAATTAATCTGATTAGAGTCATCTCTCTAGACAGTAGAGAGCATGGAGTCTTAATGTCATAATGTGTCTTTTCTTGCACTTCACCCTTAAAAGCAACATTGCCCAGGTCAGGGCTGATAGTTATCTGTGTGTGAGCTGTGAATCTCTGCAGCTCCTCTAGTGCAACCACGGCCATCTTGGCCCAGACACAGGCTTGCACTTCTGCTTCACTTCTTTCCATTTTTGGGTGATAATTTGAATTGCCAAGCTTGTGATCTTGTGTTCAAGTCAAATTCTGCTTCAAACTTTTCCACAACGCTCTCCCTGACCTGTCCGCTGTGACCCATGACCTTCACGGTGGTGTTGCTCACTGATGTTCTCTATCACACATCTGTGGCAATTCGTGTACGGTACTTTATTTAGGGGTCTCAGAGTAAAGACAGCTGAATACAAATACACGCCGCAATTATTGATTTTGATATTTTACAAAAAATTTGAAAATCAAGTATGTACTCCCTCCAGTGCGTGATTCAATTTATTGTGTTGGTCTTTCATATAAAATCCCAGTGGAGTAAATTTGTGATTCATGGCTTTAACATGAAGAAATGTGAAGAGGTTAGTCCCAGTAACACGATGCTGTAAAAGCAGGTCCATTGTGATAAACAGTCTGTAAAATAATAACCTAAAAACCACCACAGTGCTACAGATCAGACTGTAAAAGCAGGACATAAACGCCAATCATGTGTAGAGTAACTAAGGAGACCGGCCAGGTCATGGTGTAGCTGCATACAGTCAATAGAGGTTTCGGCTGCCCAGCTGCTGTGCACACTCACCCACTCGAAGCCTGAAGGTGTTGAAGGAATGTCTGTTGATTACGTCCAACTTGCCAATCATGGCAATGGCGAACTCCACCATGATTCCTATCTGGGCCTGTTGCTTCTCTATGTCCTGAAAACACGCAGGAGGATCAGCTCAATACCCACAACATTTCAAGCACGAGCAGAGCCTGCTTTGAAACAGCTCGTCTGACCCCTGCCTGACCCGGAGCTGAAGCGCTACTCAAGCCCACCTGATGGTTCGGCCCACTAAGCCCCGCCGTCGCCATGTAGGTGCTGCCAATTGTCTTGATCTTCTCCACACCACTGAACTTTGGTTTGGAGAGCAGCTGGAGGATTACAGGAAAACAAGTGAGAAATGTTCACTTTTAATCATGTTTTTGTTTTTCTCCCCCTGCATATATCAAAGGTCTAGATAATTAGCACGTCAAGGAAGATGTGATGGATGGTGATAGTAACAGGAAAGCATGTCTTTTCTATTTTTATTCTCCTGACCTCATCAAAATCGGCGACGATCTCATTGAGCAGCCTGAGGCATTCCAAGCCCTCCTTGTTAATGTCGCACTCGGTGTAAAACTCTTTGAAATTCGGCACAGAGGCAAACATCACGCAGACGCAGTCATAAGACTTGTAGTACAGGTCCTGTTAGAAAAACAAAACAAAAAAAAGAAACGCATGGTTTTATTTTCAGTCTTATCATTTTGCTAAAAAAAAACTTTAGGATAATTCATTGTTATGAGCTAAATTCTATTAATATACAGGTGTGTAATATGAAGCTTATGTCGTAGTGATTTATTACAAACTGTGATGTATTTGACATTAATTCCAGTTAACTAAAACTCAGAAATAAGCCATCTGTGAAAATTTGACTATCACATATGGCCAACAAAAGGACTTTAACACAGAAATGTCATTTTATGGCCAAATATTGTGTTCACAGTTCTCTATTAGACATTTATTAACATCTTCCACAAGGAGGGTAACCGATACAAAAGGTTTTATCCAATCATATTAATGGAAAGTTGAGTGGAAGCAAAAAAGATATAAAAGTAAAGATTGACAAGTAACAGGGATAGCCACAGCAAATTAACGAGTTAAGCATCTTCTGAAGCAGAAGCAACGGTCAAAGCACCCCAACTCAGTGGTCCAACGTCCTCTTCTCAGACCAAAGTAAACTTTTTATTTAATTAGGAGATAAATTAAGACACAAGAGGCACAACATCCGAGTTGCTTTGGGATGTTGGAGAGACGTTTCCAATCTGTGATGATTTGAGGAGCCGTGTTATCTGCTGATGCATTACCACGTCCAATACCAATACAGATAGATCCCTTGGGTAGATCAAACTTCCCTCTCCTGATGCTGATTTGTTTCCAGTTGGTCTTGGAACCTGCTCACTCTGCCAAAACTATCCATTCCTGCTTTAATGACCATTGTGTCATGGTGATTTACTAGCCAACAAACACGCATGAGCGCCGCACAGAATCTAAGCAGTGTAGTTCAAGAGGAAGAAGAGAGACGCCGGACCCAACGACGGAGCAGAAGCTACTCTGGCTTCAGGGTCAGATTTTCTGAGAAAGCAGCATTAATATCAGCAGTAACGCGAAAACCCCATGAGCTGGATGAGTAGAGCTGTATGTTTCACTGAGGACATTGAATCGATGAATGTAAAATAGGTTTAATCTGCCTAAAGCCAAACAGGAACTACTGGATTCTTGTCATCTTCAAATATAAAAACACTAAAATACAATCTGCAGAATCAGAAACCTCTGAATTCAGAGTTTCGGCTTAGAAAATGACTCGTATTACGGCGTTTCACTGGTAGTATTTTTCTTCCTCTGCATCAATTATCATCTAGTGCCTAGCAACCAGATGGCTTAACCTGAAGGATTCAGCTGAAATGCCTTGAAAAAAAAAATCTCACCTCGTTCTTCTTGTTCTCACCGACAAACAGTGCTGCCACGTGGGCAGGCAGCACGTTTTCCAGCAGCAGACGGTTCAGGTTCTCCCTCGTCTCAATCTCGTCCTGCTCCGTGCGGTTCTTGTACTTGAGCTGGAAGTCCTGCCGAAAGCAGTTGTCGTTCTAGGAGGCAGACCCGCAGTGATGTTACAAAATGCAGCAGTATTGTGGGTGTTAATGTGTTCGGTTTTCTTCTGCCGGAACTGCTGGGGATACAAGAGGAAGGCGACGAAAGCAGAAAAATATCCTACCTGGAGCGATATAATGAGCATGGTGACTAGAAACAGTATGATGTCGATGCCGCTCATAATCTGGAGGTCTTTGACAAAGCCAGTGCAATCCACTGAGTTTGTGTTATTTGTGTTGTTTGTCATCCTGCAGAACAAAAATGGCAAATCTTCATTCAGGAATACATTCAGGAATAAATTGTTCAGAATGACATTATGAGCATTTTTTTCAGAACAGTTTAACACAAACTGTAAAATTTACAAGCTTTAAGAAAACAAACATGGTTTAAAGCCAGATGAAATGTAATCTTACGAGTCAAAAACTTTGTCCATCTCTGTTAGCAAAGTAAAAGGAAACGTCTCTGACAGTCTTACTCCAATAAAATATGCTTCATAATTTTTGACCTACTCGCTGCAGTTAAATCCGCTGTAGTATCGGGAGGAGGTTTGAAACTTCATGAAGCAGTTGTCAAGAAGGCTGAAGATCATGTAGTGGTACAAGATGGATGCAACAAGGAGGAAGAGCACTTTGAGCTCTAAGCTCACTCGCAGAAAGACTCCGCATGCAATGAGCGACAGGCTCCAGCAGCACACAGAGTACTGACGGACAGAGAGGACAAAGGGGACATACATCATACAGGCAATACAAGTCTAGCACAAAAAATATCGGTCATGTTTAAATGCAAACAACTAAAACAATTATCTGGAAAATAATTTGCATGTCCAATACAGGAAACTTTCATTTAATCCTGCAAACCTTTATCATAAATAAAGTAATAATTCCAGTGCCTTGCAAAAATACTTAGGACTTTTTGTCTGTTACAACTACAAACTTTAATGTATTTAAGTAGGATTTGACTTGACAGACCAACACAAAGCTGTGAATAATTTGGGTTGTGAAGGTAGCATCCCGATCAGCAGGGATGAGGAAACTGGTCAGACTTGATGGATGCAAGTAAACGCATGGCAATCCTGACAGAAAACCTGTTGGAGTCTGCAAAAGGCTCGAGACCGATTATTTATACTTCACATCTAATCTTTTTAAGGTTGAGCTATTTGGCAAAAACAAAAAACGAGCAACAAATATGGTCTCTACACACACTCAAATGTCTTGCAGCTGGAGCTGCAGTGAAAGGTTGGTAGAAACAGGGGTCAGAATAAAAATGCACACCACACTTTTCTGTCGAAACCATAGGTCATTTTCTTTTCCCTTCGAGAAATATGAACCACTTTGTGTTGGTCTGTTAAACAAAAACTAGTTGGAAAAGTTCAAGGCGGTTAAACACTTGGGCGCGACACTGAATATCTGGGATGAGTTGCGTTTCCCCAAGTTTATGTATCGACACAGTAACACTCCATGGGACTAACTAAAACACAAATTATAGTTAACAAATCCTCCACTCACAGGCAGTGAGAAGTCATCAGTCTCTACGCCATCAGTTTCCATGTCCTTATGGAAAAGGAAGCACTGCTAAGAGATGAAATAAGAATTTAAATTTGACTGACAAGCCAACCTGATTTGACTCAGAGCCCAAATTGTGAACATTGTCCTACCAGGTTAAACAGCGCCGCGATAATGATGACCGCAGTGGTAATGGTCGCCAGAGGGAGGCGCAGACACGGCCGCTTCACCACCGCCTCCGATACAGCTGGCAGCCACCGACACCCTGACAGCTTGTGTGGAAACACGCGCTGCAGAGGATAAGGAGAAGTGAGAAGAAAAGATGAGAGGAAAAGGTGGATTCAGACATGTGAAAGGAGCATGTGACTCCTTGCCCAGTCAGCCGTCTCCAGACATCATGTGTCAGTGACTTGCAGATGATTTGATTCAGAAGAATTTGTTTTTGGGGAGAAAAGTGCGATGAACTGACCGTCAGATTTCATCTTCCTTGTCAAAAAGGAAGCTGCAACAATTCAAACATTACTTTGAAGGGCATGTTTAGGTATTAATAGTTCAACTTAAGTTAATTGTAAATACATATATATATGTATAGAACTTCTATTTCACAATCTTTACTGTCTTTAAACTTGCCTGTTTTATAGTTGTTGCTTTGTCTGTGAATTATAACAGGAAGTGGGGGGGTTTTATAGTTAGCCAACACTTCTGCAGTTCAAAAGACAAAAAAAACGAATAACTTCATGTTTTGATCATTTCTATTCAGTTTACATCAAACTATATTAATGCAGTTTTATGAATAGGTAATAAAACATTCAAATTTGATTGAAGATGAACAATTGAACTTTTATCTAAATATTTTGTGTCTGGAGTTCATAGAAATTACTTTATGAATTAAAATTCTGAGTTCTGATTGATAACATTAGTCACATATTTAGAGAAACTGAACAAAAACAGGCAATCTGCTTATTCACATTGTAAGCTTTAATATTTTTTTTGCAAATATTGGTGACATTTTGCTAAGTTTATGTTTTTTTACTCTTTACCCACATTGTCACCATGTTCAGTGTCACTTGCTAACTTTCTATATACTAAAGAAAGCTGGAGACAGAATGCAAACAGTATGTTATTGTAGATAAAATATTATCTCCAGGCTGAAATTGTTCAAGATTACTAATGTTAACTATGGATTAACTGAGGATTATTTAAAAGCATTTAGTAATTTCTGAATTTGTTAAATAATTCATTTAAGAGCTAATTCAACACATTTAAGCAGACCTTCATCTTTCAGCTCTTTGTGTCACAAAAATCAGTAATGAACTAAAAAACGCTTGATCTGGTCAGTCTAACAGGTTTATTGAGGATATTTTTAAGGACATTAGCGAACGCAGTTGAATATGTCCAAATGCACTCGACATCCTTAAACTTTAATGTTCTCTTTTCAGTATTGAGCAAGGCTTGTGATTTTAAATTTCATCTGCACTCCGCTTCTGGAAGATAATTGCTAGAAAGCAAAAGACGGGGGGTGGAGGGGGAGAATGCTGACGCAGATGCATTCCCACTAAAATTATTTTTTAATCAAGTCTTCACTGTTACTGTATAAGATTCTCTTGTATGACATTAGCACAAAAACAGAGCAGGAATCTGGAAAAGATTTCACATTAAATTTTCCTTTTACTTTAAAAGGATATCGCGTGGTCAAGAGCAAAACACTTCAGTCATGCACATGTGCTGCAGAAATGGGCCAGGTCACAATGAAACAAAACACCCAAATTACATCTCATTACATTATCCATCTAGGTGGTAGCAAGCAATGCACAGGTCTTTTCCATTTTCTTCGAGCCCAGATTCTAACATGGCCTGAAAATGTGTACATTAAAAGATTAGTCATAGTAAAGGTTAATCATACTGACCTGCAAATGACCCACATAACAGATAGCCAAAATCACCACCAGAATAGAAACCAACACTCCAAAGTATGTCCACCCATGATTCCTTTTGATAGAGACAAAATCAGTTAGAATTTTTTTTTTTTTTTTCATCCAGAGGTTTAATTTTATGGTTTTCTTCAAAACAATAACAACTGACTAAATCCCCGAAAAGCACAAGAAAACAAAAGCCTTGTGTTGTTCTTTCAGAGTTTAGCACAATGAGGGTAGAACAGACTTTTAGTGAAAATGGAAATACGGTTTTACTTACTCCTTTGTGACAAGCATTTGAATTACAAAGATACAGAGGAAGATGAAGGTCGCACATCCCACATAGTGCTTGAACATCGGCAAATCCAAGAATCGGTACTAAGGAGAGGAAAAGAGGAAAATGCTGCTCAGTTTTCAGGTTTACATACACATTTGAATGAGGCTTTGGGGTTTTTAACGATGCATTTGGATTCTTTTCATCGGAGGAATGATTATGCACCCTCAGTTTAANAATAGAAAAAGATGGCGGCCGTTGTCGGCAGCCGACTCAGTCGTCTTCTAACTCTTAACTAAATGGTCCCACGTGTGTCTTCCACACAACGAAGCAGTGACGTTTTCTTTCTTCCTTTCAACGGCATCACAGGAACGCACATTACAGCCAGACTGACACCTGTGATGTGCAGGAGTCCGTAAACTCTGTAACACAAGTCTGTATCCAGTTCTGCTGGCTGTGACGGCCCGGCCTCAACTCAGCCCGATGCCTAGCTGTTTGCTCGTGTCAGTGCACACAAAGAAGGTTTTCAGCTCCCCTTTCCCCTTGACGTTGATGAATCCTCGACACTCACAAGAGTAACCCAGCTTCCTCAGCACTTGAGAGGATTCTTCTGTTACCTAAAAGGAGCAAAAAGTCACAGCTGAAGCTGAGAGAGGCATTTGTATGCAGACCAAATGTTCGATTAGTCATGATTCCAATTTAAATCTACGTTCATTTAAAAACGTTCACACAACCACAGTCTTTAGCGTGTGGTTTTTCTTCATGTGTTATTTAAAAGACCACAATTTTATTTCTATTTTTGCATAAACAATACATACATTTTCTTCTATAGGGAGTTTACATTACCACAGTTTCCAACTCGGTGACAAATAAATTTGATGTATTTTTAGTCTCATTCTGTTGTGGAAATTCTATGCAATTACTAAAACCAGCATTTTTTCTACATGTAAAAACATTAGTTGTAGTTAAGCCAAAGTTATTTAGAGTCATACTGGAAGGTCCAGAGAGCCACTTGCTGCTCCAGAGCCACAGACTTCAGACCCCTTAACGTGGTTGTTGAACAATATGCCAGGTTTTAAAAAATAAACTGGACATGAAGTTAAAATAAAGACTAGGAGAGCATTAACCAGAGAAGCAACCATGAGAGCCATGTCAACTCTGGAGGAACTGAAAAGACCCAGAGCTGATGTGGGAGAATCTGTTTACCGGGAAGTTACGAGTTGGTCGCTCCGGGAATCTGGGCTTTATGAAAGAGGCATGAAAACACGAATGAACACAAAAACGAGCAAAGCCACACTGAAACCAACCTGGATCTTCCCCATGTCTCCAGTGCTCTCCATTCTGCTGGCTACATTCACTGTGTTGCCCCAGATGTCATACTGAGGTTTCCTCGCCCCGATCACTCCAGCAATCACTGGGCCATGATTAATTCCTTAGAGAGGGGAAAAAAATAAAAGATTAGTTTTATTTCCGTATCTTATCACATTACAAGTAGGAAAAGAAAGTCACAAGGGAAGAATGCAACCACAAAATTGTTCCTTCATTACCAGAGGTGTGTTGTGCTGCAGGTTTGTTTTTAATCGTGATAATAAACTACAAAGATTTCCTGATTGTGTCCCTTCATCAGAACAAATTGATCTAGTGCAGTCTTTTATTCAGATACTATCTTTTGAGGAGTGTGTAGCTCCCAGCAGCTAACCCAGGCAAACTGCTGTTTAAAAACTATGCATGCATGAATCTGCATTTATGTACATAGCTTGAAACAGGACTGATATAATAAGATAATAAAAAAGAATGAAAACTGACTAATGTAGCAGAAAATACTTTTATGACTTACAGACACAATTTTCCACAGAAATTAAATTAACCCATTTTGGATATTAGATTCACTATATAATTTAAAGCCCTCTAAAGTAATTTAGAGCTACTCCAACGTAATCATGAAACACAGTCACAGGTGGTGGGTTTTTATTTTTGGTGAATTCTTTGAGGCCTGGTCTAACAAACAGGCCACGTTCCAACTTTCCCCTCTAACAGTTGAAGGATAAGATCTACAGGATGGAGCCTTGGTGTTTACATTTTTCTTTTGTTAATGACTCGTTATTAAAATCCACAATTATAGCAAACTTCACAGAGAAGGTCTTTTTTATCTTTCATCTTTATGGAGCTGTTGTACATGTTCTACAGACCTGGACTCAAGCTCCAGCATTTATCCCAGATTGTTTCTCTCTATCCCATTGTAAGCATGTTTTATTCAACCCACTGGATTTCTGATTCTAAATCCTGATAATTTAGGACATTTAAAAATATTTTAGTTTCATTTTTTCACCTTTCTCTAATGATTGCCTCATCTTCTGACATATTCCATAATTTCCTCTAGAAAACTTGTATTGGCCTTAAATCCAAAGGCCCATTCTAACAAAAGTCAGAGTTCTGACTCTGGTTTCTAGTTACAAATGTGCATCTATCCTCCTTATCTGTCCTCCCTGAATGGTACCCCTATATTTTCAATTAAGATCTATACATGAAGAAATGGCACAACAGATGTTTTCCCCACCTTTATTTCACCTGTTAAATAATGTTAATATTTCTATAAACTTAAGACAAATTAATCTGATTAGAGTCATCTCTCTAGACAGTAGAGAGCATGGAGTCTTAATGTCATAATGTGTCTTTTCTTGCACTTCACCCTTAAAAGCAACATTGCCCAGGTCAGGGCTGATAGTTATCTGTGTGTGAGCTGTGAATCTCTGCAGCTCCTCTAGTGCAACCACGGCCATCTTGGCCCAGACACAGGCTTGCACTTCTGCTTCACTTCTTTCCATTTTTGGGTGATAATTTGAATTGCCAAGCTTGTGATCTTGTGTTCAAGTCAAATTCTGCTTCAAACTTTTCCACAACGCTCTCCCTGACCTGTCCGCTGTGACCCATGACCTTCACGGTGGTGTTGCTCACTGATGTTCTCTATCACACATCTGTGGCAATTCGTGTACGGTACTTTATTTAGGGGTCTCAGAGTAAAGACAGCTGAATACAAATACACGCCGCAATTATTGATTTTGATATTTTACAAAAAATTTGAAAATCAAGTATGTACTCCCTCCAGTGCGTGATTCAATTTATTGTGTTGGTCTTTCATATAAAATCCCAGTGGAGTAAATTTGTGATTCATGGCTTTAACATGAAGAAATGTGAAGAGGTTAGTCCCAGTAACACGATGCTGTAAAAGCAGGTCCATTGTGATAAACAGTCTGTAAAATAATAACCTAAAAACCACCACAGTGCTACAGATCAGACTGTAAAAGCAGGACATAAACGCCAATCATGTGTAGAGTAACTAAGGAGACCGGCCAGGTCATGGTGTAGCTGCATACAGTCAATAGAGGTTTCGGCTGCCCAGCTGCTGTGCACACTCACCCACTCGAAGCCTGAAGGTGTTGAAGGAATGTCTGTTGATTACGTCCAACTTGCCAATCATGGCAATGGCGAACTCCACCATGATTCCTATCTGGGCCTGTTGCTTCTCTATGTCCTGAAAACACGCAGGAGGATCAGCTCAATACCCACAACATTTCAAGCACGAGCAGAGCCTGCTTTGAAACAGCTCGTCTGACCCCTGCCTGACCCGGAGCTGAAGCGCTACTCAAGCCCACCTGATGGTTCGGCCCACTAAGCCCCGCCGTCGCCATGTAGGTGCTGCCAATTGTCTTGATCTTCTCCACACCACTGAACTTTGGTTTGGAGAGCAGCTGGAGGATTACAGGAAAACAAGTGAGAAATGTTCACTTTTAATCATGTTTTTGTTTTTCTCCCCCTGCATATATCAAAGGTCTAGATAATTAGCACGTCAAGGAAGATGTGATGGATGGTGATAGTAACAGGAAAGCATGTCTTTTCTATTTTTATTCTCCTGACCTCATCAAAATCGGCGACGATCTCATTGAGCAGCCTGAGGCATTCCAAGCCCTCCTTGTTAATGTCGCACTCGGTGTAAAACTCTTTGAAATTCGGCACAGAGGCAAACATCACGCAGACGCAGTCATAAGACTTGTAGTACAGGTCCTGTTAGAAAAACAAAACAAAAAAAAGAAACGCATGGTTTTATTTTCAGTCTTATCATTTTGCTAAAAAAAAACTTTAGGATAATTCATTGTTATGAGCTAAATTCTATTAATATACAGGTGTGTAATATGAAGCTTATGTCGTAGTGATTTATTACAAACTGTGATGTATTTGACATTAATTCCAGTTAACTAAAACTCAGAAATAAGCCATCTGTGAAAATTTGACTATCACATATGGCCAACAAAAGGACTTTAACACAGAAATGTCATTTTATGGCCAAATATTGTGTTCACAGTTCTCTATTAGACATTTATTAACATCTTCCACAAGGAGGGTAACCGATACAAAAGGTTTTATCCAATCATATTAATGGAAAGTTGAGTGGAAGCAAAAAAGATATAAAAGTAAAGATTGACAAGTAACAGGGATAGCCACAGCAAATTAACGAGTTAAGCATCTTCTGAAGCAGAAGCAACGGTCAAAGCACCCCAACTCAGTGGTCCAACGTCCTCTTCTCAGACCAAAGTAAACTTTTTATTTAATTAGGAGATAAATTAAGACACAAGAGGCACAACATCCGAGTTGCTTTGGGATGTTGGAGAGACGTTTCCAATCTGTGATGATTTGAGGAGCCGTGTTATCTGCTGATGCATTACCACGTCCAATACCAATACAGATAGATCCCTTGGGTAGATCAAACTTCCCTCTCCTGATGCTGATTTGTTTCCAGTTGGTCTTGGAACCTGCTCACTCTGCCAAAACTATCCATTCCTGCTTTAATGACCATTGTGTCATGGTGATTTACTAGCCAACAAACACGCATGAGCGCCGCACAGAATCTAAGCAGTGTAGTTCAAGAGGAAGAAGAGAGACGCCGGACCCAACGACGGAGCAGAAGCTACTCTGGCTTCAGGGTCAGATTTTCTGAGAAAGCAGCATTAATATCAGCAGTAACGCGAAAACCCCATGAGCTGGATGAGTAGAGCTGTATGTTTCACTGAGGACATTGAATCGATGAATGTAAAATAGGTTTAATCTGCCTAAAGCCAAACAGGAACTACTGGATTCTTGTCATCTTCAAATATAAAAACACTAAAATACAATCTGCAGAATCAGAAACCTCTGAATTCAGAGTTTCGGCTTAGAAAATGACTCGTATTACGGCGTTTCACTGGTAGTATTTTTCTTCCTCTGCATCAATTATCATCTAGTGCCTAGCAACCAGATGGCTTAACCTGAAGGATTCAGCTGAAATGCCTTGAAAAAAAAAATCTCACCTCGTTCTTCTTGTTCTCACCGACAAACAGTGCTGCCACGTGGGCAGGCAGCACGTTTTCCAGCAGCAGACGGTTCAGGTTCTCCCTCGTCTCAATCTCGTCCTGCTCCGTGCGGTTCTTGTACTTGAGCTGGAAGTCCTGCCGAAAGCAGTTGTCGTTCTAGGAGGCAGACCCGCAGTGATGTTACAAAATGCAGCAGTATTGTGGGTGTTAATGTGTTCGGTTTTCTTCTGCCGGAACTGCTGGGGATACAAGAGGAAGGCGACGAAAGCAGAAAAATATCCTACCTGGAGCGATATAATGAGCATGGTGACTAGAAACAGTATGATGTCGATGCCGCTCATAATCTGGAGGTCTTTGACAAAGCCAGTGCAATCCACTGAGTTTGTGTTATTTGTGTTGTTTGTCATCCTGCAGAACAAAAATGGCAAATCTTCATTCAGGAATACATTCAGGAATAAATTGTTCAGAATGACATTATGAGCATTTTTTTCAGAACAGTTTAACACAAACTGTAAAATTTACAAGCTTTAAGAAAACAAACATGGTTTAAAGCCAGATGAAATGTAATCTTACGAGTCAAAAACTTTGTCCATCTCTGTTAGCAAAGTAAAAGGAAACGTCTCTGACAGTCTTACTCCAATAAAATATGCTTCATAATTTTTGACCTACTCGCTGCAGTTAAATCCGCTGTAGTATCGGGAGGAGGTTTGAAACTTCATGAAGCAGTTGTCAAGAAGGCTGAAGATCATGTAGTGGTACAAGATGGATGCAACAAGGAGGAAGAGCACTTTGAGCTCTAAGCTCACTCGCAGAAAGACTCCGCATGCAATGAGCGACAGGCTCCAGCAGCACACAGAGTACTGACGGACAGAGAGGACAAAGGGGACATACATCATACAGGCAATACAAGTCTAGCACAAAAAATATCGGTCATGTTTAAATGCAAACAACTAAAACAATTATCTGGAAAATAATTTGCATGTCCAATACAGGAAACTTTCATTTAATCCTGCAAACCTTTATCATAAATAAAGTAATAATTCCAGTGCCTTGCAAAAATACTTAGGACTTTTTGTCTGTTACAACTACAAACTTTAATGTATTTAAGTAGGATTTGACTTGACAGACCAACACAAAGCTGTGAATAATTTGGGTTGTGAAGGTAGCATCCCGATCAGCAGGGATGAGGAAACTGGTCAGACTTGATGGATGCAAGTAAACGCATGGCAATCCTGACAGAAAACCTGTTGGAGTCTGCAAAAGGCTCGAGACCGATTATTTATACTTCACATCTAATCTTTTTAAGGTTGAGCTATTTGGCAAAAACAAAAAACGAGCAACAAATATGGTCTCTACACACACTCAAATGTCTTGCAGCTGGAGCTGCAGTGAAAGGTTGGTAGAAACAGGGGTCAGAATAAAAATGCACACCACACTTTTCTGTCGAAACCATAGGTCATTTTCTTTTCCCTTCGAGAAATATGAACCACTTTGTGTTGGTCTGTTAAACAAAAACTAGTTGGAAAAGTTCAAGGCGGTTAAACACTTGGGCGCGACACTGAATATCTGGGATGAGTTGCGTTTCCCCAAGTTTATGTATCGACACAGTAACACTCCATGGGACTAACTAAAACACAAATTATAGTTAACAAATCCTCCACTCACAGGCAGTGAGAAGTCATCAGTCTCTACGCCATCAGTTTCCATGTCCTTATGGAAAAGGAAGCACTGCTAAGAGATGAAATAAGAATTTAAATTTGACTGACAAGCCAACCTGATTTGACTCAGAGCCCAAATTGTGAACATTGTCCTACCAGGTTAAACAGCGCCGCGATAATGATGACCGCAGTGGTAATGGTCGCCAGAGGGAGGCGCAGACACGGCCGCTTCACCACCGCCTCCGATACAGCTGGCAGCCACCGACACCCTGACAGCTTGTGTGGAAACACGCGCTGCAGAGGATAAGGAGAAGTGAGAAGAAAAGATGAGAGGAAAAGGTGGATTCAGACATGTGAAAGGAGCATGTGACTCCTTGCCCAGTCAGCCGTCTCCAGACATCATGTGTCAGTGACTTGCAGATGATTTGATTCAGAAGAATTTGTTTTTGGGGAGAAAAGTGCGATGAACTGACCGTCAGATTTCATCTTCCTTGTCAAAAAGGAAGCTGCAACAATTCAAACATTACTTTGAAGGGCATGTTTAGGTATTAATAGTTCAACTTAAGTTAATTGTAAATACATATATATATGTATAGAACTTCTATTTCACAATCTTTACTGTCTTTAAACTTGCCTGTTTTATAGTTGTTGCTTTGTCTGTGAATTATAACAGGAAGTGGGGGGGTTTTATAGTTAGCCAACACTTCTGCAGTTCAAAAGACAAAAAAAACGAATAACTTCATGTTTTGATCATTTCTATTCAGTTTACATCAAACTATATTAATGCAGTTTTATGAATAGGTAATAAAACATTCAAATTTGATTGAAGATGAACAATTGAACTTTTATCTAAATATTTTGTGTCTGGAGTTCATAGAAATTACTTTATGAATTAAAATTCTGAGTTCTGATTGATAACATTAGTCACATATTTAGAGAAACTGAACAAAAACAGGCAATCTGCTTATTCACATTGTAAGCTTTAATATTTTTTTTGCAAATATTGGTGACATTTTGCTAAGTTTATGTTTTTTTACTCTTTACCCACATTGTCACCATGTTCAGTGTCACTTGCTAACTTTCTATATACTAAAGAAAGCTGGAGACAGAATGCAAACAGTATGTTATTGTAGATAAAATATTATCTCCAGGCTGAAATTGTTCAAGATTACTAATGTTAATTAACTATGATTAACTGAGGATTATTTAAAAGCATTTAGTAATTTCTGAATTTGTTAAATAATTCATTTAAGAGCAAATTCAACACATTTAAGCAGACCTTCATCTTTCAGCTCTTTGTGTCACAAAAATCAGTAATGAACTAAAAAACGCTTGATCTGGTCAGTCTAACAGGTTTATTGAGGATATTTTTAAGGACATTAGCGAAAGCAGTTGAATATGTCCAAATGCACTCGACATCCTTAAACTTTAATGTTCTCTTTTCAGTATTGAGCAAGGCTTGTGATTTTAAATTTCATCTGCACTCCGCTTCTGGAAGATAATTGCTAGAAAGCAAAAGAGGGGCGGGGGGGAGGAGAATGCTGACGCAGATGCATTCCCACTAAAATTATTTTTTAATCAAGTCTTCACTGTTACTGTATAAGATTCTCTTGTATGACATTAGCACAAAAACAGAGCAGGAATCTGGAAAAGATTTCACATTAAATTTTCCTTTTACTTTAAAAGGATATCGCGTGGTCAAGAGCAAAACACTTCAGTCATGCACATGTGCTGCAGAAATGGGCCAGGTCACAATGAAACAAAACACCCAAATTACATCTCATTACATTATCCATCTAGGTGGTAGCAAGCAATGCACAGGTCTTTTCCATTTTCTTCGAGCCCAGATTCTAACATGGCCTGAAAATGTGTACATTAAAAGATCAGTCATAGTAAAGGTTAATCATACTGACCTGCAAATGACCCACATAACAGATGGTCAAAATCACCACCAGAATAGAAACCAACACTCCAAAGTATGTCCACCCATGATTCCTTTTGATAGAGACAAAATCAGTTAGAATTTTTTTTTTTTTTTTCATCCAGAGGTTTAATTTTATGGTTTTCTTCAAAACAATAACAACTGACTAAATCCCCGAAAAGCACAAGAAAACAAAAGCCTTGTGTTGTTCTTTCAGAGTTTAGCACAATGAGGGTAGAACAGACTTTTAGTGAAAATGGAAATATGGTTTTACTTACTCCTTTGTGACAAGCATTTGAATTACAAAGATACAGAGGAAGATGAAGGTTGCACATCCCACATAGTGCTTGAACATCGGCAAATCCAAGAATCGGTACTAAGGAGAGGAAAAGAGGAAAATGCTGCTCAGTTTTCAGGTTTACATACACATTTGAATGAGGCTTTGGGGTTTTTAACGATGCATTTGGATTCTTTTCATCGGAGGAATGATTATGCACCCTCAGTTTAATGTTTATCCACACCAAAATAAGTTTTGCTGTGTGTTAGAAAACAGAATTATCTCCACATTTTAACTTTCCAGCTGCTGACATGTGGTGAAGTTAATGCATTTGAAAGTAGTCCTCCATCTTCTTCATTCTACCCACTTTGAGCAAAGAACCAGACCAAAAACATGATGCTGTCACCACCGTGCTCGATACCTGGAGTAGTGTGTTAAGATCTGAAACAGTCAAACAGTTCGCTCTTTGTTCTGACAGTAAAAAAAATACAAAATAAAATTCCCCTGAAGTTTTTTATTTGCTTGCGCCTGTGGGCAGATGCAAATTTTACTCTGTGTCATAGTTAAACATCCTTCTCTAGGACAGCAGCATTAGTGTTCCTGTGTCTTCCAGGTTAGGTTGTGCTGGGTTTCCACCGAACATATTAACTATTCACCTTTATCAAAAGAGGAACCGTTTGGGTCAGACAGTTGAGGTCGGATACAGATGGGTGTTTCAAATGAGAAATCATGAGACAGAGACTGAGCAGATTACCTCCAGATTAATCAACTCCTGCAATCACCAGATTAAATTTAACAGAAAGCGAAAGGGTACGTCTAAGTCCGTCTCTTATTTTTGCCTCTTTGTGGATGAGACAAAATCCCAAAATAAATCCCATTTATTTTGTTTTTTATTTGTCCAAAATAAAGTCAAACCACCATTTATGCTGTTGTATCAAAGCAATTTATGTGCATCCCAAAAAATAATTAATGATTTTAATAACCTAAGTCAAACCCACCTGCTTTTCTAATTCTTTTTTTGGAAACCACAAGGCTACCCTTCTGCTCTCTTCAGACTTCGACCACTGCCTGCGAGAAGAGAAGAAAAGCGATCTGATTATTCTTTTGCATTCTAACACGCTTAATTAAACCCCAGAAAAATAAAGGCTGTAGGAACTTGAACTAGTTGATCCAAAAGAGTTTTTTTTAAACAGAGATGACCGTGACCATAAACGACTTTCTGCAGCAGTCAGCATTAAAGGAGCCTCTGACTGAAGACACTATTTTTGAATTGCGTTCTTCCTTTGATAAAGCATCTGAAGAACTGACGCTTCCTCAAGAAGTACAGTCTGCTTTGTCTCATTTTTTATGCAGCTTCGCTCACGTTGAGCCTGTTGTCTTGCTGAATACTGAGGTTTTTATAGTCCTCCACTTATTCTCCCATGATGGACATGTTGCAGGTTCTCCTGAAATCTACAATCATCTCTTATTTTGTTCACGCTCAAGATGAGGTGATTGTTCCCACACCATGCCACAAACAAATTACTTGACAAATAGCAGCAATTTTGAAAGAAAGCCACATGATTGCAGATTGTTGCACTTGTAATAGCATGTACTTGGTAAATCGGTAAATTGTTAGTGACCTGACAAAGTGGAAAGTCAACTTTGCATCTTAATTTCTGTTCATCATGCAAGAAAACATTTCAGTAAAATCTACCTTACACCCTAGAAAGATTTATGTCTTTTTAACAACAAAAAAATGGCTCAGATTTCCCATCTGCTAAAAGCTAATTATGCAAAACTTCATAGTTTTTCATCTGCTGCAGATGAGGCTGTGCTCATGGTGACTGGGCCAGGCAGAGCAGTTTTCTCACATTTTATCTCAGACCTGTATTTGCATAAAAAATAAACATCCTCCAAATGTGAAATCATGTCTTCAGCTGAGCTGAACATAGTGGGCCTTCTCTGCAATTTCCATCTTTTTAATTGTGGGCTGTTTTCCACCTTCTGGAGATTTATATTCACCTCACATAGGAAGGCAATTTTCATTGTCACAAAAAGTGATTCATACCTAAAGGATCAGCCAAAGATATACTGCAAAGAACGCCAAGAAAACATCACGTCATGAGGTTGTGTTACTTAATGCTCAGCCAACAAAAACGGCATGCATCATTTCTGAGGAGTGGATCAAAAACCTGTGTCCTTTCATGCCAACAGCACCATGTGTTTCATCTACAGCGTTTGAACACACGTCCTACATGTAACCTACAGGATCAGCACAGAAAATCACCAAGCAATAATTGGAATGTGGAGATCAATCATGTTTAGTGTTTTTCTTATCACTACATGGGTGGATTATTTTTCAGAGCTCTTGATAAATCTTTCTAAATAACACAGCCATCTGTAGATTCTTGCTCCATCTTTCGACTATGTGCAGCTCCGAGCATTTTCTGGTTATTTCATTGCATAACAGGGTTGTGCTGTTTTTGCATGTTATCTGTTATCTAGTTTTGACATCATAAAAATACAACCTGAGTAAATACAAAATAAATGATTATTTCAGTTATTGAGGAAGCGAAGCAGCCAAAACAAAATAAGCTCTGTTAAAAAAAAAAAAAACTACGGTAATTGCCTTGGAAACATAACTGGTTGGCTTGGCAGCACCGACTACCATGAAGCGTTGGCAATAACTAGCAATGACTGATTTAGATCACTGCTGGTGAAATTTGGCCTACTTATCTCAAGTCTTCAAACAAGTTTTCTGACTTGAATTGTGACCTCTGTCCTTAAATGAGATTGGTGATGACTGTAGTGCTTATATCTATAGTATTTATATTATAGATCTGGCTGTCTAGCTACTAAAATTGATTATGTTACAAAGTGGCGGTTATTAGTATTGCTCATAGGGCCAGGCTGGTTAGGATGCCTCTTTCTCTAATAAAATAAATCATAATTTGAGAACTGCGTTTTGCATTTACTCTAGCTAATAAAACTTATTTCATAATCTGAAATATTTAAATATGACAAAAGAGTAAAAACTGAGAAAGTCTATAAGGAGGAAGATGCTTTATCATAAACATACATATAGTAGAAGGCTATAAACAATTTACATATAAAATGTGCATCCTTCATGTAAATACAAAATACACTAAACAAATGTTTTCTAAGGTGCACATGTATATTTTTCTCCCTCAGGTAAAAATGTGGCCACTATGTGGCTGCAAAAACAAAATAATAGAAAATCTTTAACCTATATTTATCTCTGAATCAACTCCAGACTCAACACAGTACATTAATAAAGAACCTGATGCACCATAATCAAATTCATGCAGATTCAGAGCAGCTGCTGCTTCACTGCAGGCAAAAGCTTTGTACTGTACATCCTATGGGACACCAGTCAGTTCAGTCTATGTGATTTTTCCAAATATATAATGTCCTAGACTTTAAGGGTTTTTTTGTTTTGTTTATTCAATTGCAATCTATAACACCAGGATATTCAAATCTACACATCAACACTGTCAAGCATAAACCTATCGTATGCTAGCATTTCTTAATTAAACCTAAACCAGAACTGCTTAATGAGATACTTTTCATGAAGCGATGCATACATTTACATACATAAATAAATAAACTTTAGAATGAGCGGCCTACTTGCTGCTGAGCTCATCTATTGCAGTGGTCATCTCGTTGTGCAGCTGCTCATCAAACTTAGTCCTCTGGGATTTGATCCTGCACCAGAGAGCACACAAGACATAATTAGGAAGCAGCAACCGGACACACTTTGAGGCACGCAGCCACATCCGAACAGGATGAAGGAACACTAAATCTGCATTTAGGTTCTTTTTGGACACAGTTTGGTTACTAGGTAAGAACATTAGTGAGAAAAGAGAAATCTAGTTTGTATCTATGAGAGAGCTGGAGGGGGCAGTTCGGGATGCATGACACGGCGTGTTAATCTATCCCAAAGGAACTCGGTGCGTTTCTGCCATATTCCAACTAGATCAGGAAGGAAACACTCAGAGAGATCTGCAGACCCTGATACAAAAAAAAGCCCAGATAGGTGGTCAGTGTTAATAGCAGCATGTCAGTCCACTACTCTGAGTCTACAGCACTGATGGTTATGTGGAGCCCTGCTAAAAAGAGTTAGAAGTTAGTGAGATGAAGAAAATAACATTTTACTACTCAGTTGGTTAGTGTAGGGAGAGCAAAAATATTTAGAAAACAGTAGTTCTCATCCTGAGGATCAAAACACCACAGCTTTTATAGGTGGTGAGGAGCAGCACCAGGGTAAGGTTAAGTACTTAAAAAATTAAAGGGAAAGCACTAGAAGCTAAAAAAAAAAAAAGTTAATGAAAAAACTAACATCTAAGGGATTTTTTTTGTTTTGTTTTGTCAGCAATGGTTAAGAGCAAGCCCACATTGTTGTAGGGCGTGGAAAAAGCCTGGAGGCTGAGAACTACTGCACTGATTGGGTTGAGGAGCCTGTGGGTCATAAAAGCCCCACTCACTTATGGTTGCTGAGTTGAGGGGTGGACAAGGAGAATGGCTCTTCAAGCGACTCATCAAAGCTGGTGGGATCCAACAGTAAGACAAAAATACAAATGTATTACAAGAGCGCAGCTAACACACAACGAGCAGGTCTAACCAGGAAAATCTAAACAGGAAAAATGAATGGATTTCAATCTGTTCCAGGTAAGAAAAAGGGATTCTTACCTCATGTACCTTTTTGTTTGTTTGTTTGTTTTAATTTTCACACATTGCAATTAAAAACTGGACTGCAAACTAGCTCATGCTCTGTAAAAGTCAACAATTGTCAGGTGAAAGCAAAAATATTCCTAAATGGACTTGGATTTGAACTATGACTGACCCGATCTTTAGTTGCTCTTACTACACCGTTTATATCTTTGACCTTCTAGAAGGTCAACCTCAGTCCCACATCTCAAATGTTACGCATGTTCTTAACAGGTTTTCTTCCAGTATACCCCTGTATTTAACTTCATCACCTCAGCTCAAAGAAAGCATCCCACAGTATGATTCTACCACCACCTTGTTTCAAGGTTGGGGTGGCATCCATAGAGTAATGTGGATTGTTAGGTCTTCTCCCACACAAACAATAATAAAAACTAGCAGCTAAATTTCTCATAAGTTGGGGCTTAATCTTGCAGCTATGTTGGCCTCTCCAAACATTTGATATAATGAGGTGAATGACTCTTCGTTGGTCCAGACAGAGCATCTGAACAACAGGTAACTTCATCATTGGGCCAATGCGACAAAATCTTTGTAGAATATACACAATAATCTATTAGTTAGCGCTGAAGCAGTTGCTTAGTGTTACACACAGCTTTAGTATCCCACTTTATCAGCCAAGTTTCATTTATTGATTAAGTCAAATTAATCTGTCAGTTCCATCACTTTTTGTGAAATTTCGATATGGAAAATTCATGAATTCTCATCTCCCCTTTAGTACTTAGCTACCATGCAAAGCTTCAAGGATTTCATTGTGGTAATATTGTTCATATAGTTATGTTGAGTGTATCCACTTCAGTTGTTGCTTACAACAATCAGCAAATTTATAGCTGTAGTTACATTCGTTGTGCTTAGTGTGGGAAGTCCTCAAGACCTTAAGTAGTTGGCCATGAGGTTTACATAAGCAAATAAAATATGGAAGATTTGAGAAGAGATGTGAATTGTGTGTGCAAAACTAAGTAGCAACCCTACATTTTACAGTCTGCTAATCATAAATACATGTGCTTCTCTGTGGTAACATTTGCCTATAACGCACGGATAAATGCAAACCTTAAAACTTTGAAGTGTACTCCTAACGAAACTGCACAAAACAACCTGATATGCCAGAAGATTTAAGCATCATAGATGACCTGATAGAGCAATGCAAGTATGAAAGTAAAGCAGCAACACAGAAGAATGCCAGGCAGTCATCTATTATGTCAAAACAACAGACAACGCATTAACCCACATCAACCTTCAACCCAGCCTGATCTCTTTCAACAATAACATCATTTATACTTGATGCTTGTTTTGTAACTACAGAGAACAAATGCATTCCCTTTTAATGTTGTATTTTATTTTCTGTGATAGACTGAATAAATAATGGGGCATAATTGTGTACTGGACAGAAAAATAAGAAATAACTTTCAAATTATTTATGAAAAAAATGAATTTGCAGATTTTATCTCATTTCATCCCTCTTGAGTCAAAACTTTATATTGAGCTGCAGTTGCAGCTATGGGTTTTTTTTTTTGGTGGGGGTGGGGGTTTCACCTTTGTTGCCTTGCAAAGAATAAAATGTTTTCGCACATATGAATTTTTAGAAAACCTTAAACCACAGAGCAGCACCACAGCACAAACACTATATCACCATAAATGACTATCACACATGCAAGAAAAGTGGCTTCAAAGTGTACACACCACTAATACAGCTCCAACGTCATTTTGCACCTAATCATTCCCCTCAAAAAAATAATTTTCTCAACAGTGCTGGACAGGATACATGTCGCATTAAGGGTGTAAGAAGCTTAAGGATTATTGATAGAGGCCTCAAAAACCTGCACTTTTGAGAGGCGTTCTTTATATTACAATTTCAAAGAACATGGTGACGACTAGAATACAGATACTTGTGGCACTTTGTGCAGAAATGTGTAATACAGTTACTGAAATATAAAAACACACTAAAAAGACAGGAATGACGAGAATGTTGCTGGTAAGCACGATTCTGATCTGCAGCATCCACATCAAGTACAACTAAAAACCAGGTTGTCGTTCTGTTCAGAGGGAATCTGTGGGGAAAGCTCGATTCATCCATAATTTCTCTTTTCATTGCATTACACATAACAAATTACTCAACAGCATCTGAACTTTTCCTTACCTATCAGCTTTCTTGGAGTCGGTGAGTGAGGTTCGTAAAGGGATGTCCTGAAGAAGACGGGAACAGAATTAAAATAATAAGGCCACACCATACAAAATTCAAGGATATCAATATTCTGCTTTATGGAATAATTCTACCTCATGAATAAACAGGAATAAATAGGAAAATATCTGTTTAACATAAATGACTTTAACATAAATGTTTAACATAAATGTAATGTGATTAAATTTTTTCTGAATATTTAAGATAATAAAAAAATATATATCGATTTTTTACCTTGTTATGTTTTTCCTAATAATGCAAACAATATTCAAAATAAATCTAACCTTGAACCGTCCTTTTGCGGAAACAATGCTTTCAGATATAAAGCCCTCCCGGCTCTGCAGGTGGGCAAACGGTTTGACGGCCCCCCAGGTTTCAAGGTAGCGGGTCATACGGACCGACGCCCTCATCTTCAGTCCATCATTCACCCTGGGTTTAGCAGTGCTCCGGGTGCTCTGCGATGGATCCTTCGACTTCACACACAAACAGAAAGAAAAGTTATTTGGCATTTAATGTATGCATCATATACAACTTTGAAATTCCAGAGATTTAATCATTTCTCAGAAGATTCTCTTTTTACTTCTACAGGAATTACAGATGGAACTTATCGCCAAAGCGTTCAGCTAAAGAAAACAATGATACTGTTTCAAGAGGTTCAAACAGCATCATTCTCACCTTTTATTCTAAAAATCATTTTCACCTTTTGTTCTAAACAAGCTAATATAATAGGCTTTGCTGCACAGGAAACACTAATCACATCTTCTTTAAAGGAAAACAAATTAAAACCAACCCCGTCGACGTTTGAAACAACAGAACAAATGGAATTCAAATGCTTATTTGACATGTTTTTTTTCCACATTCTGTCACATTACAACAACAAATGTATTTTCATTACAATTTTAATGTTAATGAACAAACATAAAGATCAAAGAACACAGCAGACAGGTCGGGAAGAATGCTTTGTAGAGGTTCAGCCTATATTCACAATGAAAAGCTATTTTCAGAGGCTACTCTGACTTATCTCAAGCTGTTTTGTAAAGAAAGATGGTTCCAAATCTGGAAGAGGCTTACCCCCCCCCCAAAACACTTTGAGTTGGGATTGCAATAAAACGGGACTCTGCAACGGTTAACTCAGGTGCATGAATACAAATTCATGAAACTTCCCCCCCCCAGATTTTCCTTTTCAAAAGTGTGGAAACCACAAAAAAAAATTTCTACTTTGTAGTTAAGCAATTCACATGAAATCACAGTAAAATATGTTGATTTTTGTGTTTTGTGGCAAAATGGGAAGCATTCCAGAGGTCTGAATCCTTGCACTGTTTTGATAAAAGGGTTTTCACTCTCAGTCCTGGAGTTGTTGTATAAATAAGCTTGGCTGAGAACATACCCTCGGATCGATGACTAGGTATGTCTTGACATTGAGTTCATTGAGGTAGGGGTCTCTCAGGTGGCCGTTCCCCTCTTCAACTTCATAGGCCTTGTTCAGGTGCTTCAGAGTCGCCTCTGTGATATGGACACGCCTGAACAGATAAACACAAAACAAAGAAAATATTATGACATTTTTGGGTCACTTAGTTTTATTAATCCTCTTTTAAATCAGTACACAATGTTATGCAGTCTAGAAATAAATCCTTGTCATGAATTTTATTTAAAAAAAAAAAAAAAAAAAACGCCAAATAGAAGGGCGTTGGTTAAGTCTCAGTTTATGGGACGGTGGAATCGCATGTATATACAATATTTATATTATGTATGCGTGCATCTAATATTTAGGTCAACATATCTGTATCACTCAGTGCAAATACAAATTAGATTAATATCTTTACTAAATGGGACATTACACAAAACAAGTGAAAATGTTAAGAGCACATGAACTTAAGAGTTTTGTAAAAATAAGAGGATAAAGGCCACAAAACAATGCTGTAATGCAAAAATAGGAAAAATCTTCTATTTTCTTAATTTTTGCTTGGATTTGAAATTATACCCTATATAAAAGCATCTGCACCTCTTTTTTAATGTGTTATAGTCCTTAGTGTATGAAAAAACTGAAATCAATCAAAGTCTAAATTGACAGCTGAAACCTTAAAGACCAGATACCAACACTCATATTACATAAATCCCCTAAATATGTAATATAAGGCTTTTGTAATATTTCCTAACATTGGGAAATATTACATGTGTCCTAATATGTAATATAACGCAAGTATTAAAATAAGCCAGTGTTGGTTCCTTGAATATGAATAAATATCAGAGCCATTCAACATATGTAGAGCTGAAAGTGTAGCTACTTACCCTGGGAGGCCTCCTGACTCCATGTGATTGGCCAGCGTGACATCATGTGACCACACATCAAACTGCCACTTTCTGAGGCCGATGACACCGCAGAGCACGTTACCCGAGTGAACACCCACTCTCATGTTGATGTCAATTTCAGTGGCGTCCCGTACCTGCCTGGAGGAGATTTCACTCAAATTAAAGGCTCAGTATGAACATAATATATGTGCATCTGTCCAATAAAGCAACAATAACAAAGCGGCATTGACGTCCCTTCTGTGTCTATGTGAAACGCTGCTGTCTGACTGACAAGATTATACGTTAACTTACTGATGCATTACTTTTTTTTTTTTTTAAAATGTCCATGGGAACATGCACAAACTATTTATGGTAAAATAATAAATGGCCTGTACCTACTTGTATAGAGCTTTATCATTAAAATTTTAAAATGTCCATGATTACAGTCTTAAATGTGCGGTATGGCTACGCAGACAATAATTCTCATGTAAATGCTAAAGAATTTGGCAGATAGGAGGTGATGGTTGGTAGACTCACTTAATAGCTTCGCACATGTCCAGGCCCATTTTAACACAGTTCTTAGCATGCATAGGCAGTGACACCGGTAGGCCTGACACACAGTAGTAGCAGTCTCCCAGGATCTTGATTCTCATGCATTCATTTTCCTGCAAACATTAAGAGAAATTCACTCCGAGACTGTTATGCAACCAGGCAACTAAAAAGGGAACAAAATATGCATATAAACAGGACACTGCTCAGCTCAGTGATTTTCTGTGTAAAAAAAAAAAAAAAATTCTTTTTAGATCCTTCTTACTGTTATGCAGGATGCACAGGTTTCTTTATGACGGTCTAAAACAGAAAATGCCCTGTCCCAAATTAAATTACTGTAACCATTAGATCACAGCAGCTAGAAGCTATAGTTTAAGGCTCAAGCTAAAAATGAATTGTGGCTAAAAAACAAAAAAAAAAAATTGCCATTTAATCTAAGAATTTAACTCTTACATGATTGTCTGTTTAGGTCATAAAGGTTAAAATGTCATGTTTTAGCTTACCTTGGCAATTTGGTCAAATTTGCCAAACAGTTCATTGAGCATATGTACAAGCTCTTTAGGAGAACAGTCACTGGCCAAACGAGTGAAGCCAACAATGTCTGCATACAGAATGCTGAAAAGGAAAAAAAAATAAAAAAAAGAGCATTGACAAATGTTTTTCAAACTCTAACTTTGCTCCATTTTAGTCCAGAAGTCTAGAAAAGTGATTATGTAGACCCTTCAACATTTTTACCATTTGTCACACTGAGAAAACATTTTTTCTGTTAGGCACAACAAATGTCTCAGCAACATAATGAAAATATACTCAATATTTATTGGGACCAACCAGATGGATGCGTCCTCACTATAGCAAACCTGGTATCTACAGAAGTGGCAAGAAAAAAAAATCCCATTTGCAGTTTAATCACAAGATCTTTGGGGAACATAAACGTGGATAGGAAAGGTGCTTTCGTCAGAAGAGACCAAAATTAAGGGGTTTGCTCTACATGCAAAACTAAATGTGAGGTAGAAAACACCCAAAACCTTCTTTTCTTAATGTGAAACATAATCATCATATGTGCATGTGTTAGAATTGCCCAGAATCATAAACCAGACCTAAAATGATGTTGACAGATGTTCTCCATCCAATATGAGTTATTTTGCAAAGAATGTGCAAATATTTCAGTCTCAAGGTGTAAAAACCTGATAAAGACAAAACCCAAAAGACTTGCAGCTGTTATTGCAGTGAAAAGCAGCCTTGCAATGAACTTTCCCGATGTGGACAGAAAAGATTTTACACCACAAAGTTTTTTAATTTTTTTATTGTGAAGAAACTTTGAAAACAATGCATCACTTTCCTTGCAATCCATATAGGTGCTTTGTTATATTGATTTGTCCAAAATAATCCCACTAGACGCTCTGTTTTTGTCACATGAATTCCTTTTAAATTGGTTGAACATAGAAATTGATGTCAATCTCTTTAAAGTTAACAATTAAATGTTTAATAAACTAGACAATATAACCCACAATTGTGGTTTTATTTTATTTTTTTCTGTCCCAGAACTGAGTCAAAAATGGAAGCCATTCTTTTAATTCCTATAATCAGAATGGCTTGTGACACGGAGTAAGTGGCTTTAGACACAAAAAGAAAATCACCTGGCTCACTCTACCATTGACCCCCAGTGCACTTGATTAGTGGTTCACTAAAAAGACTGACTGTCTCAGTGCTGAATCACAGATTCAGCACAATGTCAGCTTCCTGTCAGCAAACCTCAGAGGGAAAGTGAAAATATTTTTGACCTTTCAAGAGATCCCAACACCACAAGGGAAACCAACTGGGAATTAATGTAACTGGCCTCAGTGGGATTGTAACAAACTCCAAAAACTGCAGCAGTTACTTCGCTCTTTGCTTTAATTTGACTTCAGTGTGCCATCCATGAAAAAATATATATATAACAAAAGGATATTATTTCAGTATCAAAATTATACCACCAGCCCTAAATGCAATGTATTTTCTGCAATAATGCACAGTGTTGAGTATGTAGGGTGCTGAATGAACTAAACATGCAATAAGGCACGCCCCATGTGGTAGATGATTACAGGTACTCTTGAGTATGGTCTGACTCCAAATGACCCTGTGTTGAAATGCAGAGGCCCACAGATGCTTCATGGTCTTGAATTGTTCTACTACTCGACTAAAAATGGCCAGGTGCTTTATGAGTCTGCCAACATAGCTAATCACAGCCCTGACCGAGGTAATTACAGGGAAAGAGTAAGGTGCACAGTCTGTCAGTCAGCACCCTTTTACTGTAGCCTTAGATGAACATGGAAGAAGAAAAGGTTGCTTTCTCAGGAAAACCATCATAATAATAAACTATGCTCACATTCTTTGTCTTTTTTAATGCCTGATGTGCTTTTTTTTTACTTCTATACTTTGTAAGCCAGATGGAAAGGTGTTTTTTAACATACTTGAGCTTGTCCACACAAAAGCTTTGTTGAAACAAATTAACTGGTAAGCCATCGGTCAAAGCTCACTTTAGCTTGCCGTTATATCTGTCAGCACTTACTAAATTATGAAACCCTCAAACAGAAAAACCTGCATCTGGGTCAGTGCACCAAAAACACACTTGCTTATCTCTAGTTTTATAAAAACTTGTTAATATAAGCTCCTTTTGATGTGCTTCTTCTGGCTTTCGCACGCCACATACTTATAGGATTTATGAAAAGTATGCTCGCAAAAAGTTGCAATGCCTGGTCAGTAACATAAGAGTCTTTACTATTAAAAAATAAATTGTTGAACCAGGAAGTCAGACATTAAACTGACAGGAATGACAGTCAACATAAAACATTTAGTGTTTTGGTCATACCTGACATTCTCATGCCTCTTCACGTAAAGGCTATGAAAGTTGTTATCCTTCACAAGCCGCTGCTGCTCGACTTTATCTTTACAGTCTTGCAACCTCTCCATTATTGCCAGTTTCATCTTCATAGAGATATAAACGGGGAGCACAGACTGCAGCAGGTTCTCCTACAGACACACACACACACACAGATTATCTGTTAAATAACTGTAATCAAGGCAAGTCTGCAAATTATCCCTATTTTTGACTGTCGTGTTCAGATGAAAGGTCCAGCCCAAAAAGGAGGAAAAAAAAAACTACTTCTGTCATACTTTTTGGTTCCAGTTCACTTTCCAATAATATTTTTGGACACAGCACTCTGTATGGAGCTAGCTTCCTTAGCAATGACCTTTTGTGTCCCATCCATGGAGTTAATAAATGTCTCCTGGACAAGTGTGAAGTCAGCAGTTTTATCTATAGTGCTCTTACAATTCTACTTTTCTGTGAAGTTGAAACTTTTGGTTGTCTTTATTGACAGTAGTCAGATAGGAAGATATGCAGCAAAGCCCCAAGATCAGGAAACAAACCCTGGATTGAGGGATATGCTCTCCCTACAGTTAGGAAATTAGCCATCCTACATTTATTATATAAATCCTTAATTTTACAGTCGTAACACTGGAACTCCTTTTGGCAGCTTTTTGTTGTGTTTTATATAAACTGGTTGATAACCCAATAAATCAAGTCTCTTCAGATAATGAGATTTCCCAAAAGCAAAAACATAAAACAGTATTTGAGTCTGTAAAAATTAATACTAGGGTCATGTTTCCACAGTGGCCAAAGGCCAGAGCAGTGTTCACAGTTCATTAGCTTAATTACCATAGAATTTAGAGAGACAACTTTTCATGAAATGAGTAATCTCTTCTTACGGCACCAGGAGGGCAGAGGGCTGCATGCTCTGACTACATGAGATGAGCCCAGGCTTGTGCAATTTATTCACAAAATCTTTTCACATGAGCAATGACTGTGAAGACATTTCAAACATTTGGCATCAATTGTAGTGAATGTGAGAGAATGAACCTCACATTCTTCTGATGCACTGCGCTGCTGGACAATTAAAATTTTGTTTCAAAAATTTTAAGATTACAGACTTTGCTGTAATCTTAAAAAGCCAGTAATGGTTCTTAAGACACGTTTCTGGCAGTTTTTCAAACTGCCTGTCCCCCCCCATCTGACTTTCCAGTACTTGTACCTAAACATGCCAGCACAGTGAGCAGTTTGGAAGGAAGCAGGAAGTTGGACTTACGGAGGACAAAGGAAGAGCTTTAAGGCGTAGAAAATTACAATTTACAACTAGATTATCAGTATATGGGAAACCTGTGTCTGCATAAAGTGAAAAAATGCAAATATTTAACACAGGACCTGGTGATGGGTCATCCTTCATTTGAGCCTCTAGTACAAAACTACAGCTAACGGATCAAGTTTTTAAAACTAAAACCAAGGAAATGTTTCTTTTCAATAGGCTTAGTGAAAAAACCACAAAGGTCTAAATTGAAATATTTTCTTTCCAGCATTTTCAGTTATGTAAAAGGCATAACTCTGATTTATCCACTGAGCTTAGGGGCCTTTTTAATGTCTGAATGATCCGTCATGCATCAGAGTTGAAAGGAATAATAAACAAAAACACATTTCTTAGAAAAAGTAGGAAATGCTCATGTTTCATATTAAGTGAATCTTCTAGGTAGATTTCTTCAAAACAGTTTTACTTTTTTTTTCTTACCAGGGATTTCGATTTTACAAACAGATTTTGCACTTTTTGTAATTATTCATCAATGTTTTCAGATTTTTTTTTATTCCATGATTAATGATTATTGCCTGTAAACACTTCAATAAATTACCTAGATATTCAAGGAGACTACAAAATTAATTTAAGACATTAAAGGGTGACGTAACTTGACAGGGATTTGTTTGTGCCAATAAAACCACAGCAAAGTCAACATGAGAACCATCACAGCCTTTTGCTTAGAAATAAATTACTGATTGGCTATTTTCATAATTTCTCAACAGCCCTGGTTTTGGTTCAGTAAGATATTCATTCCATGCAAAAGCAAAGGTTTCGCCGTATACCCACAGAGCTGCTGCAGTGATGTGACCCAGTACATCTCTTTTAGAAAAGAATACAACACAGTTGAATAATTGTTTCTTACATAAGCAAAACTTTCAAGGGCTTTTGAAACATTGCACAGGTATTCTCATGAAATGCCGTCTACTTCCTGGACAAAATGCAGCTATTCAGCCAAGTCTGCAACATAACATGAAAAGCTCTCGGAAGGTCAAGCTTTTTGTTTCCACTAACCTGTTGTCTCTTTTCTATCTCAAGCTTCACCCGCATGCTTAGACACATCAGAGTATCCTGGAAGGTCTGCCTTAGCGTTTTTTCCATCAGAACCTTGTGAAAGGCTCCGACTCCACATCCGCAGAGAAACACCACAGCATTGGACACCAACTGCACAGAGAGACACAGTAACGCATGGGGTAACAGTTTTGGTGCACAAACTACGCATGTCGTATTTGTCCTCCATCAATTACTTAGAGTAGCAAAATGCTGCTTATGTGTATTTGAAGATGCATCTCAGTAAATCAGAATGTCATTGAACAGTTCATTCATATCAGAATACCAATTTAGAAAGTGAAACTCATATTATAAATATTCATTAAACAGAGTGGAAAAAATATATACATTGTAATTTTGTTGAATACAGTTTATAGCTCAAGAAAATACAAAATACATTATCTGATATAATTAGGATATTAGATTAGAACTAAAAAGAGAGTCCTTTACAAGCTCTAGAAAGAGAGCAGGCCAAGAGAAGCTACAGCCAAGTGTATTCATGGAAAGTTGAGCGGAAGGAAAAAGTCTGTCTGAAAAAGGAGCTCATTCACCAGTTATGATTGCAGCCTTGATAGGGTTGTACTTCATTGAACAGCAAATTTCCTTCACCAGTGGGGAGAAAATATGATGTTTTGTCAAAAGAAAGACAAGAGACATCGTAGGAGTCCTTAACAAATCAGTAATGCCATAGGCTGATTTCCCCCACGTAGTTTTTAATGTAAAAAGAATGCTAATCAAGTATTGGGAGCATAGACTGAAGAGTATATCGAGGTCCTTTTCAGTAGGCTGACATCTTTGTATTAAGATTTTTTGGTTTTACTGAATGTGATATTCAAAATTTCTGAAAAACTTCATTATTGGGTTTCCAGTCCAGGAAAAAACATTTGAAATCTATGATTTTGTTTTAAATGAACTACTAAAATAAATAAAATTAATTGTTCCAAATTACTGAAGTGCATCTTTGTAGATCAAAGCAAAATTGTTAAGCATTGCAAATCTCCATAATTTGTTCTGCATGTGAGATTTGGTCTTGAGAATCTTATATTGCCATAATGACCCTTTTTAACAATTCATAATTGCAGACAGATATGTTAGCTGTGTTTAAAGATTTTTAAAAGTTGCAGAATATCTCTTGTCCTGTTGTTTATACCTGCTTAGCAAGGTCATCTTTTGCGATGTTGCCACCTATTAACACCAGTGTGAGGATCATAATGTGAGACAGCGAGGTGATGACACTCAGCGCCACAGCGTGCCACAGCTGGAATGGCAGCATGGTATACACTGTGAAGATGATGAAGAGGAAGAAAGGCACCTGAAAACAACAAGAAGAAACTTTTATACATCTGAAAATGTATATTTCATCTTGATCACTTGTGCAGGAATTGTAGCTGCTGATGACAACAATCCAAACTTTAGTCTCTCTGAACCCTGGTGAAAAGTGAGGTACCTGGTCCCAAGGAAGGATGACAGCCTTACTGAAGATGAAGGCGAATCCCAGGATTAGATGTGTGGCCCAGATAACCACGCCCAGCAAGAACCTCATTCGTTGTGAGAAAAGCTCTGTGCACACCAGTATTAATACAATCACGAACACACACAAGCTGGTGCCCACCACACTCACAAAGGCACGATGCTCCTCTGTTTTCTGCAGTAATAACAGGGAGAGAAAAAACAAAAACATGTTACACCATACCAATCAAATAGCTATATTATGTTTAGTTCCTTAAATGTAGATCTACAGACAGGTTTTCTGTGATTGACCTTTCAAATGTAGTTAAACTTGCTAAACAAGGAGCCCATTTTATGTTGTGACTATTTCTTGTTGGTGAGGTAAAGTACGTTCACTGCAAAAACATGAAACCATCCCAATTATTTTTTGCCTCGTTTCTAGAGTAAATATCTTAGTACATTTCAAATAAGACAAAGTTAACATAGAGGTAACTTTTCAGGAAGATATAGGAACTTATTCTAAGTAAATTACATAATAATATTGATTTAAAAAAGTATTAGTTCCCTGGACAGACCATTTCACTAATAACATGGGAAAATTGTCTTATTATAAGTTGAATAATCTGCCACTGGAACTAGAACATTTTAATTAATATTTTAAGGAAGTATGGACCTAAAACAAGACCCTATGTCTTGCTGAAAAGTTACTTGTAAGTTTGATTTTTCTTTGAAGTGCACCAAGATATTTACTCTAGAAACTAGACCAAAAATACTTGGTACAATTGTGTTTTTCTGCAGTGTTCTTTCAGGCAGCTCTCTTACTAGAATATGCTAAACTCAAACTTTTTCACATTACAACAACAAACTTCAGTGAAGGGTTTTTTTTTTTTTGTATTTTACGTGACAGACCAACAAATGTGCTGACTTCTACCTCCAGCGGTCATTAGGCGAGAGGCAGGGTACACCCTGGACAGGCCAGCATTAAAGCAAGGGTTAGGTGAACAGAACATCTGCTGATGAATGACTTCTGAATGCAAATGCATCCATGGAAACATTAAGTGTTTCTCCGCCCTCTGTGAAAATGTCTCGGAGTGACTGAAAGCTAAGGTGGGAGTTGAAGTGTGAACAGGAGAGAAAGCAAGGGGTTAAATAAGCGCTCTGCAGAGAGACAAACGCAGATAGTCAGTGTTAATAGATCTCTGAGAGGAGAAGGCCATCCCTGCATTGTATGTTGAGCCTGCTGGTTACCATGGCAGCACTGGAAAAGGACAGTTCTTAACTAAACCCCTTCAGCTCTCTGTGTCTTAATGAAAACCTTTCTTGCCAGAGAAAGAGAAATTATTTTTTCTTTTACCAGGAAAATGAAGGAAACTCACAGGAATGCATACAATTCTGTTGCACAAAAAAGAAGCAGGAAAAAAAGCCATTGCAGTTTTTCCTTCAACATTTCAGTTTCATGTGTCGTTTTTATAGCAACAAGGCAGATAAAAATTATATCTAATTCTACAAACGCATGGGATGAAAAACCGGATAACTGGATAGCACAAACGGTGATTAAAACCAGACCTCAATCAAGCTGAAATCTGAAAACGAGGGCTCAAAATGTACCAAATGATTAGTTTTTCTCCTCAACAAAGCTGTTGGTTCATATCCATGACCAAAACCAGTTTATGGCCATTGACTTTCTACTACTGGCTGCCTGCTCTTTTGTATTCAACTTTTACAAGCTCCACTCCAACATTTCTTTCCCAACTTCTCTGTTCCCTTGGAAACAAATACACTGTCTAACTCATGTGGACACAAGAGAGACATTTTAGCTAAAAAAAAAAAAAATTTTTTTAAAAAAAAAAAAAAAAAAAAAAAAAAGAAAAAAGAGTAGCTGCTGAAAAACAGAAGGAAAGCTGACTGATCGAATGTCAGGGGATGGGCCAAGGACCAAGTGAGTCTCCGATGTGTGAATGAATATATGTATGCTGCCTAAATGTCTTAATGAGATGAAAAAGACAAGGCAGAAGGCCAGAAAACTCTGATTGAGTTTGTGTTTGAGCAGGAGATAAAATCACAGCATGTTTATGTCCACGTGTGCAGTGTAAACATGAGGGATGGAGCTATTGTGTGGGACTGAAACAAGAGAAAAAGGGAGTGTGCCACACAGCCTGCAGCAAGACAATAGTAGGAAGGTTAGGTTCATTTTTTTCCCTACACAGGAAAGTAATATAATCTAAGCTGACAGAAGATGTCAGTTTAGTACGATGGGCTGGACTCACTAAACTGCTACTTACTTCGTGCCAAAATCAACAGTACGTTCAGACCAGCCGAAGCCAGGAGCATAATTGCCATCTGAACACACCGACAGCAAAATGCTTTAAGTTTTAAATTTCTGTAGTTTTTATGACTGGTTTTGACAGCTGGCTCAAGTAGAGCAACATCTGCGAAGGCAGAGACATTTGAACGTCATGTTGTCTTTTCAAGCTACTCTCGAGTTGTCCACTTCTACAGCCAAACAGAACTGAAATATAAATGTTTCAATGCTGCTCTCCCTTCCTTCCAGTTACATAACACATGTAACGTCACTCACTCACTGCTGAAGAAAAGCTATGATGTATTTATAAGCATGTGTACATATAAAAGCAGTAAATTGTGTCCTAAAAACAGTATTGAAATAAATACAGTGCCTTGCACAAGAATGCAACCCCTTTAACTTTTCAAAATTTTTATTACATTACAACTACAAACTTCAATCAATTTTTTGACATAATCCATTATTTGGTAGATCAACATAAGTCAATAATTTCTTAATATTGATTTTAAGAAAGGACTAGTTCCACTGGCCGATTTTTTTTCACCGATAACATTGGAAAATGTTTTGCTATAAGTTCCACGCAAGCCATAAAAACTCAATTTGCACATACATTTCTTCCACCAGTTTGCTGCAGTCCCTTAATGACTTGGGCTAAACTGCGAACTTGCAGTTTTCTTTCAACAATGGATTTATTTTTGCTACTGCAGAATATTTAAAACATTTGTATCCAACTATCACTGACTTTGCTAGCTAATGCTAAGTTTTAGCAGCCTTCAGAAAAGTCTGACTTGTCTGTTTAACTTGTTTCCAGCTTGTTCGTTTTATTTGACTTATTTGACTATATAGTCAAAGTTTCCAATTTAATAATAATAATAATAATGAGATTTTGTGAGCCAAACAGCCTGAATTTGTACATAATTAAAAATAAAAACAGAGCATATGAACTAACATGCAAAGTCCTTCAAACTTCCACATTAATAGCTTAAGTAGGCTCTTACTGATATATTTGTTGACTTAGCCGTTTGAAATACTGAAAAAGGTGTAAAACTTGTTGACTTAGCCATGTAAAATATGGAATTCAAGAAAACTAAAGCACGCTTAGAACTAACTAAAGTTATAAGAGGCCTCCTCTGTTCAATATGAATCATCCACTCATCTGTTGTCTTCACTCACTTATGCTTGCAAGGTTTCTGTGGTGGGAATGGAGAGGCTATCTCTAGCAGTAATTGGGCGAGACGGGACAGGTCACAGTTCATTAGAAGGGACACACACAGGACAAACAGGCATGGAGAAGCACTTTCATACTTAATGGGAATTTAGAGACTTAGAGTAACCGGTTAAGCTAATGCACCTGGAGAGAACCTGCACAATCACAATTAGAAAGACTGCAAGCCATAGGGATCTTTTTGCTTCAAGGTAACAGTGATGGCAAAGTATGACAGTGTAACACATCATTAAAAACATTTTCAAATGGTTTGAAAATGGGTTTTAAATACTTTAAATACTAAGAGTGAACAACTTTTGGTGACCATATTAATCATAAATGTAAAAGACAAAAAAATCAGAGTAACAATTTCTTCAGTTAAGGTTAAAAGTACCACTTCTGGCCACGTTTCTGTGTCTATCAATTCTAAACTAGGACGAACAGTAAAAATATATAAATTTTTAAATTGGCATATTTTTGCACAACAAAAAGCAATTTTCTTCTTCTGTTATTCTGACAGTTTTACCATCCAGACATTTATCACAAGCTCAGTGAGATGTGTCATGATATCTCATAAGTTTTTTTTGTTTTTTTTTCCCCCAAGAAAATCAGGTCTGTGACAGACTGAATGTCTTTCATTACATTGTGCACATAAAGTAATGAGAGAGTTTGATCTGGAGCAACAAGCGTTGATAAAACCACTATGTTCCCAGAATTTAACAATTGATCACATCTGCTTACCAAGAAAAATATTTAAAAAAATATTTCTGGGACATAGTAATTCCCAAAATTATCTGTTGTACACATACTACATAGAGACAGGGATACCTTTGATTTTTATTACTTAAAAATTAGCGTGATTTCTATACAGTTATACAAACTCAACTGTCTTGTAACCGGAATGAAAACTCACCAGGTTAAGGGCAAAGAAGAGAATGAGGAAAACCAGACAGAAGAATATGGAGAGGCCCAGCAGAGCCAGTGGCTGATACTGGCTGATGCAGGAGAATCTGCGGTAGAGTGCCTCATTTTTGAGCTCCTGGTTATTCAGCAGGTACTTTCCCTTGGCTGGCATGGCTAACACTTCCTACAGAGGCAAAGCAGGTGTTAACAAGGAGCTGCAGGACGCAAAAGTGTGTGTCTCCACTACTTCCTTTGAGTAAGCACAACAAAAGTTTGCTATAAAAGGAAGCAAAAAAAAAAAAAAAAAAAAATATTACCAACCTTTATTTGGTAAGAGCGTGGTGCTAGCTCATGACAATCAAGTAAAACTTGTGTCTTTCCTTTGTCGTGGCATCCTTATTGTTTTTGTTGTCTGTCACAGCTTTGTTGCAGCTCCCTCCAACACTTGTTCCCTCCGTTTCTATCCCTCGTTGTCGCTCTTCCCTGTTGCTAGTCTTTTTGTTGTATCTTTTATCCTCTATCTGGTGTTGGCAAGCAAGCCCGCCTCATCCTTTACCAACTACTGTGCGTTGCTCCCGTCAGTGGGTTTGAGTAATAAAGCCCAGGGCTTGGAGACACAAAAGAGGAGGGAAGATGAAGCGAGAGGAGGGAGGAGGGTATGAAGGAAGAAGAGGGAAGAAAACAGGAGCTGACGAGGAGTGCAACAAAGGTCAGCAGAGCTCCGGTGAGGATTAAGGATGTAACGGAGCAGATAGGTAGTCCTTACAGGCACCTGGAAGGAAAAGGCAATAATAAGGACAACAGCATTTTAAAAGATTAAGTAGTTTCAAACTTGACACTTCAAAGTTATCGATCAATGTCTATTCTTCTTGTTAAAATGTGGAAATGCAAAGAGGTGTTTTATGTAATCATTTAAATACTGTTTATTTGACTCTTCAGCAGTCTGGTTTAAGAACCACCCACAACATAAAAGAAGCTCTGGCCGGTTATTAGACATTATTTACGTTTCAGAGGCTCTGCTCTGAAACGTAAATGTACTCATTCCTAAAGAAAGTTTTAGATTTATTTGGTAATTTTGAATCAGAGAAAAAACAAAAAAAAAAAACAGACTTGATCATAACGATCAACTTGCAGCCACAGGAGCTTCAAAATGGTCTTAGTTTCTGACCGTTTATTAAGTAAAGGCAAAGAGTTGCATTTGAATCAGACGCTGCAAAACAGATCAGAGAAACAATAAGAGGAGAAAACAGAAATAAATTGCAGAGACCAATTACAGCTCAAAACAAAACATCTCGGTACCATTTCCCGTTTCAAAATAAAAGCTATTGCTTCTAGTTTAAATAGGCATGTCAATAGATTCTAATAATTAACTTGCATAGCTGATTGTCTTAAGTTAATTCAGTCTTGTATACAAGACTGAATTAACTTAAGACAATGTTTTGGTTAAAGAACAGTAACAAACATCATATATGATGTTTGTTACCGTTCTTTAACCAAAACATTTTACAACAACAACTTGGCTTTATTATTGCCTCCATATGCTGATGATAGACACATATACATTTTTGTTTCTGCCGACATTAACCTTATAAATAAAGTCACTTACTGGTTCAAAAGAGACAAAAGAGAGTTTATTCTTTTAGGTCGTAATAACCTGAAATATGTTAATCATTTCTTGATGAATTCACAGCTTACACTTCATGAGCTTGTGAAAATCCAGACAAAACCATAAGGTACTCTAGTTAAGATATTTGCTCTACACCCTACAATCAACTCAAAAGAAGCTCTATAAATAAGGTTGAGCTGACTTGAGAACATGAGCAATCAAGGATTTACAAATTTAAATAGCAAAACTACCCAAGTTAAGACTTTTGAATGAACACACTTTCTTTAAATTAATTCAGGTTGCAAAAGTAAATCCATACTCATTTTAAAATGATTACTGTTTCCATGTTTTAACATACCAAGGTACAAATTATCAGGGAATATATGACTCAAGAGGACAGCTGTGAGAGTGAAATATAAATATCCGGACTGCTCAGGGAAGGAAAAAGCTTATTCATACCTTAACTACGCAAAGGCAACAATAAAGCAACCCCTTATCTCTGTTTGTGGAAGGGTTTTAGCTCATCTCTGCCACAACGGTCAGCAGACACAGTCATGACTTCATCCACAAATAGGCCAGCTGCTTTGGAGTCATTTACCTAACAATACACAGTTGTGGAGTTACCACTTAAATGGTCACTCAAAATATTTTAATTTGCACTCAGCTGAACTAACAGGACTAACCAACAAACCCACATGTGTGGCTGCTTTGTGAGATGCATGAATCTAACTGAACTGGATGTAGCTTGTGAATTTAGACAAACTATTATCAATATCACAAACTGGAAAAATGACATCAATTTGACCACCAGGCCATAAATGAAAGTAAGCAGAAGTATGAGCTGTGTCTAAACAACTGCCAAAGGAATATTTAGGACCACAAACAATGTTACAATTTTATTAGAGCTTGGTTTCACAGACCAAGACAAGGAGTGAATTATTATGAAGTGTACGGAAAATTACTTATACCTTCTTCTTTTTTTTTTACAAATAAAAAACTGAAAAGTGTGAGTTTATATTCAGTCACTTGTTGTCTTTTAGCTCCAGATAAAATCCAGTACAACCAACCAACTTAAAAAATTTGTCTTACAAGTAAAGTCCAACTGTGCAACTTAATTCCAGTATAAATTCAGCTATTCCATGTAGCCCCCAGAGGTTTGTTGGAAAACATTATTGAATAAACAGCATGTAGGTACTTTATTAATCCTCTGAGGGAAATTGTATTACAACAGTATCAAAGAAAGAGCACATTAAGTAACTTTGGAGCAACTGTAGAGATGCACAGCAGTTTACACGCAGCACAAACATGTGGAAACTGGTTTAGATTTTCAAGTTTGACAGGACATGCCAATCCTAAGAGGCTAGGCAGGAGGAAACTGGACTTTATTGTTTTTTTGCCTCTCATTCAAAAGGCTTCTTCAGTTAAAAAAAATGGTTTGGGAGTAGCAGGAAATAATCTGAGAACAGTTAGACTTTTTGAGTCGTTAAAGTGTCTAAAGCAGTGGTTCTTAACCTGGGTTCGATCGAACCCCAGGGGTTCGATGAGTCGGTCTAAACCTACCGCCAGAGCCACCACAGAATGGTTTAAGTCAAAACATAGATATGTGCTAGAATAATTTAGACCTACATGTGATACAATAGACGCTCTCCATCCAGTCTAAGTGACCTTGGATTGAAGAATGGGGAATCGTTTTATTCTCTTTATGATGGAAGAGACACATCCTGTAATCGCAGTCAACATTGGTTCTAGACAATACTGACTTGAATACATATATAATATAGAGAGTCGTGAATAATTGTCCTTCAAATTACATGTAGTCCAAATTAAATAAGCCAAAGTCTTTGGTTGTTTCCTGAAAAACATGGAAAAATGTTCAATGAGTAATAATACTTTTGTAAAGCACTGCTGCATACGTAACGTTTTAGTGGTAATAGAGTAAATAATTATATCCCTAATATTCTATTGCATAGACAATCGAATTATAATAATATAAAACAAAAATCTTTCCTTTACGTTCTCGTTTTTTTTTTTTTAAATGAAGCGTTTGCTTTTTGCTGAATAGAGGACCACAATGTACCTGACAGTCTGGGAGATCATGCTGGGTAAGCTCTATACAAGTAAACAAGGTGGATATAGATTGTTATAGATCGTCCTTCTCTTCAAATAGCTAGAGCTCTATAGCTGCAACAGGTCCTCATAATTATGCTGAACTATCACTGAGCATCACAGCCACAGAGCAGAAACAAGGACACCGAAGCTGCTTGTAGGGATTTAGAGATATTACTGAATCATTCAGAGAAAAACAATGTGAACTTCGCTCTGCTGTCAATAGAAAGCTCATTTCCTGCTCTCACTCTATTTCAGTGTGTGGAGGGAAAGGCACAGCTTCATGTTTGTTTCCAGCATAGCAACTGTGACAGGTGCTATGTGCCATAAAAACTGGGATACAAGAGGAAGAAGGACAAAAGGTGGGTAGCAAGACAAAGAACAAAATTATGCTGGAACCATCATTTGCTGTGCTTTAGCGTTTTAGTGATAAAATTCCCTGCGGCCAATGCAGTGATGCTCCACCCTCACCTGTTGTCGTGTATTGCCAGTCAGCTGGCTGAAAATAAGCTATGACACTTTCCTCTCACTTACTAGAAAGGCTAATCAGCAATTTGGAAGCATTTTAAATATTTCAAGCTAGTCATTTGAGCAGAATGTCAACAAATTAAATGAGATACCCAGGTTTCAACCAACCAACCAGGTTTCTCACTCTGCTATGATAAAGTTTTTAACCTGTAATTATTAAATGCTTCCAGATGCATCAAATGCTCTTATCACTTTTGAGTCATGTCTGCAGTGCAGATAGTCATCAAAAAATGAAAAAATGTGTCCTCATTTGAGATTTAACTTCCAGACCTAATGGAGCGCTGACTGGAAATCACCTCATAGGTAATAAACTAATGTTATCCAGAGATCATATCTTTAGCAAACCAGCTCCCAATTCAAAACCTTTTATAGAGAGCTGCAAATGCAGATTTTTTTTTTCCACAGCAAATCACTTTGCTTTTATGACTGTCTTTGTGCTAGCATTCAATGAGCCAGGACAAAAGAGGACAAAGAGCGACCCTGGCCTCAAGAAGAGGAAAAAAAAAAAAAAAAAAAGGATGAGCAAATGCATTTCCCAGTCTGTGCTGCAAAGTTCTAGGGATAAAGGTGAGTTTGGTAAAGAAAGGACCAAGCCGATTCACCTAAAAACTTTGTGGAGTACAGAGGCAACTAAAGAGACCCACCGGGTTTTTCTATTTTAAATTCCTTAAATTTTAAGTTCCTAAGAACTTAAAGATTTTACAGGTTTTGTTTTGGACAAACTAAATTAGCTAAACATAATTATAGATATCAATTTAATATTTCAAGCGACTTAACTTGAAACATTGTTAAATGTTTAAAATGTGAATTCAGTTCATCTCACAGATAAAATAGTGTCTTGTCTACTAATCTGTTCACACCATTTTGTTTCTAACTAAAATGTTACGGTTCTGGACTGTGAGGATTGTCAGGAAGCAGAAGATGCTCATCCTGCATAGATTCAGGATTCTATTTTTCAGACAACACTTTAAAGGAAAGAAAAGTAAAGACAAACAGCTTTTCACACATCATCAGGTTGGATAAATTGGTAGTGATTTAACAAAATTACTCGTGAATATCAAGTTTTTTGAAATCTACATTTTTGATTTATCTGCTAAATATCATTTTTAGAAAAAATAGGTTGTAGTGAAATAATGTCAATCAAATACAGTTATTTAATCCTCTATAAAATCCAAATAAATGCAAGAAATCATTTTGTTGAAGGCTCACTCGCCTCTTGATGCTGAATGCTTGATCTGATAGTATTAGATTTGTTTTTCTTATTAGTTGACCACTTGCAGTGACTCATACGCTCTGTTATTAACATACATCCTGGATAAATCTGACATGGTTACACAAGCCCAACAACAACCACTAACACCTGATATTAAAATTTGCTTTGAGTTATCAGGATCACAGATTTCACATGGCACGTTCTGCAACAAGGGTCAACAAGTCAACAATAATGTTCAACTTTTAACTCCAGACTAGAAAACAAAGGGGGAAAAAAGGAAAGTAAAACAAAATGCTTAAATCCCAGCTAAAGTAACACATCTGTGTCCTGATGTAGGGGAACAGTCAAGATTTTACACTCTTCATATAATCATCATTATGTACCAGGGATACATCAAACCCATTACACAGGCTTGATGGATGTGGCGGGACCTTAATATCCACAAAATGTGTTTCTCATGTTTACATCCATTTAAAGTGCTATTTTACATACACAAACTTATAAGATGAGACAGGAAAGATGGTTACAGTAGCTTAGTACCAAGCAATGATTACATTTAATTATTTTTATTTCATGTGACTTAAATATTTAGCTGGATATAATATTTCATAATTTTTTTAATCAGTTTGCAGGACAAATATCCAGGTCAGATCAGGTTAGTATTTTACGGCCTCCTGTAATCCTGCAGCAATATAAAAAAAACCTTTCTATAAATAGAAGACTGATCTATGTACAGCAATGCACACTTGTGGATTAGATTATCATACCCTGTCCCCAGCCATGTCTCCTCCTTTCGCTCAGTACTGGCTACTGGTATTAAATTAACCGCATTCAACAGAAGGAGTGACTTGCACCTAACAATATTACCAGGATGCTATTTCAGCAATGATTTAAGCTTTAAATGCCTCTGCTTATAATAAATACAGGAAGTGCAAAAGAGAAAACGGTACTTGGAAGCTGTCTGTTATTGGTCAAATGTTTCACATGTACTTATATATAAATCAAGCAAAGGCTGAGACTGCTGCAAGTGTAGACATCTGTTTTTCTGCTTGACACAAACAGCGGGTAAAAATAGGGGATTATTGGTTTAAAAATACATAGAATTTAAATCTAGACATATCAGCCGAGGGACAAATCCAATACTGAAATAGCCCTGATCAAATTAGTCTGAGCCATTTCCTTCTCATGTGCTGTTTGGATTTAAAAACACCTGCACTCCCTCAAAGGAAAATGTCACCCAAGTCATATTCAGGACAACACTCGGTGTGACTGTCACAAGGCTCAAAAGGTAAACTGGTATAAATGTGAATGCAAATTCAAATAAATTACTGTATATAAATGGTTATTATAAGAATGTCAGACGTGTCTATATAATTCAAAATTAGGATATTACAATAGCAAAAATATTTCAGCTTATTTCCAGCTTAATTTAGAATAAACCGTACAATTTTAATAATGAGCCCAGAATAACTTTACTGTAATTAGCATACTATCATATAACATACAGCCACAGTTAAAAAAAAAATAAAAATCAGAATATGTGTTTCGATGAGGCCCATTTGTCAGATTAAAAGTACATGTTGAAAATAACACACTTTTCATTGATCTCATATTTTTGTATGCATTGTTTAAATGCATTCTAAGCTGAAATGTGTTTTCATTATCTACAGGCGAATATCACAATTAGCAATTTGAAAGCCTTTCAGGATGAAGGGCTTTCAGTTTGCACAGAGCTTTGTGAGATGCCTTTCAAAGTTATGTGTGACAGGCTTTCAACCATCAGTTTATGTGCAAAAATAAGAAAAAAACGTGAAACAAGGTTTGAATTCTTTGGTTATCTCACTCAAAAGATCCATATGCGCGTCACTGTGAGATAACATATGCGAGTCAAGACATAGATAAGTAAAAAAAAAAAGGGAGAAAACATTGACATGTTTCCTCCCTCCTAATCTGCTAACAGTTCCACGTTAGCAGATTAGGGCGATATTATAGTTAGGGTAAGATATGGCAATTTAGGTTACTAGACAGAATGCATCAAAGTTTTCAGGTGCAGCAGAATGCATTGCTGCAGCCTCACTGCCTCTTCTGACCCGCAGGTCCAGAGGTGTAACAAAAATGAGACACAGAGTGCTGTGTCTCATTGTTCACTGAAGAAACACCTTAGACCTCATGGCTATTTCTGTCATTTTAGGAAGAAAGGCATGTCTTGGTACGTCTTGGATTTTGTCATGTGTTAAACAGAGCTCTGCGAGATGCTAAAATAATATAGCTTTGTAACTTAACTCTGCTGCAAACGTCTCCAGAACTTTATCCCCGACATTTGTGGTGTTCTATGGTCCAGATGATGTTTGTTTACTAATATTCTCTAAAAAAAAAAAAAATGCCTTTCAGGTTTATAGAAAACAAGAAAATTAAATTACACACAGGTGGATTCTTTAGGTAATTCAGTGCCTTTAGAAGGCAATTGACTGCGAAAGATTTCATTTAAAGGTTAAAAACTAATTAACGCTGGTCAATATGTTGTGAATACAAAGTTGAATTTTACATAAGGCAATATTTAGTCAGTCGGACAGTCAGAAGACGCTCACACCAGACCTTTCCCAAAGTGCTTAAGGAATCACAAATGAGAAAAAGGACAGCAGAAAATAGGCATGCATTGCAATATTTACCAATATTACCACCAGCACAAGATTTTCTAATTTCATGTAGCCGGGGCCATGATAAAAATGCACACCCGATTGACATGAAGAATAGACGCAATCTGTTCCAGCTACAGGGATCATTGTTTCCAGCTGATGTTACCAGCCACATCCCTGATTCAGGTTTCAAAACGTACCACACTCTTTCCCATAACACTGGAGCAGAAGGGCGCCTTTTTCACCACCACCCATAAGAAAAAAACCATAATTATTCCTCAGCAGTCCAGCCAGCTCACTACCACTATCCCACTCAGAAAACCTCAACATCTGAAACCAGTACAGCGACGGGAATGTTTACGCAGCTACAAAGAACCTAATGCAGATATCACGCAGCACTGCTTCAAAAGAAATGGATGACAGCTTAAGGTCAGTGTGATGATGGTAATTTTCCAGACGACTATCAAACTCGGGCTGCTGACAGGGCCATCTGGTGCGCGTTTCACACAATCTACTCTTATATCTAAAGTTAAATGTTTTTTTAATTCATAGTGTGCGTTGCATTGGTTGACGCCTGTCAAAAATAGCATGTTGTTAATGCGCATGAAATGACTTTAAAAGCTGAGGCTAATAATGAGAACAGTTGAATTTGCACAGTACATTACAGCTACATAGTTTTACAATCAAAATAACTTCTTCTGAATTTCTGTGACGGGCAGGAAAGCGATGGAGTCATATACGTAACCCTTCTGTTTGCCTCAAACTTTAAAACGTATTTATTCTAACCAGTGAGAAAATCAACTTGGTGGTAAACATTAGTCATCAGCAGCGTCTACCCCACTGTTACAGACAGCAACAGAAAAAGGGGTGAGTTGACTGAGATCAGATAGTGGCATGCTACATAAATTTACATCTTTTGTGTGGTCAGGGGTCTCAGGAGGTTTAATATAAAAACTACAACATTTATGTGCTTTCAGAAGTAATGTTAGCATGATGCATATTAGCAACATCGTAAGAGACATCACGAGTTCAAAACAGCCAAAGATTAAAAGAAAGTCCACATTACTAATCTTATCTTTAACATAAGTTAAAATACTGTCAAATATGTGTGTATTCTATTTTCTGTTCTAAATACATATCACTATCACACAACTAGTAACTGAAACATTACTAAAAAATTAAAACATACCTAAGAGAGAATCTCAAGTCAGTGGTTTACATCAGCCCAGCAGGTTCTGTTTCTATACATGAAATAAAATACAACAAATAAACCCAAACTAGACAAAGAAAGACATTGATAACAGTTGTCAAATTAAACACGGCTGAAACGCGCAACATTGAATATGGTAACAAATAAAAACACATACAAAACATGACAAAATTAGACATAAAATCTTGTATGTGATTAAATTTGTCTAAAACATATGTTAAAATATAATACTTGTGAAGAAAACAGAGCTCATCCTAATACATACCACAGTTTCAGACAGCAACAGAAAAAGTGGGTAAGCTGACTGTTACTGGTTGCTATGGTAACCACCAACTGTTGAGCGTTTACGAATTATGTAGCAATGAAAAAAATAACTTTTTGACTACACTATATAAATTTGAAGAATAAATAAGCCAATTTTGTCAAACTTCACATCTATTATAACGTTAAAATAAATCCCAGTTACTCGTATCGTCAGATAACAGACGCTGACGGGCATGAAAACATAAATAAAAGCTACAGTGCAATGCAAAAGTACTAATAACCGTTTAGCTTACACATTTTGTCATGCAACAAACTTTAAGTTACTCTAATGGGATTTCTTGTAAATACCAATAAGAAATAGTGAAATAACATTTTACCCAGTCTTAGAGATTAAATTGTTAAAATGCTACTGGATATAAAATTTCCACTCAAGTTCCACCCAGGACACAAAATACCACAACTTCAAAAACCTTGGCTGAGCAAGCTCTCTCTATAGAGACGTCGTTTCAGTGTTACGGACACTACAATGTCTTCACATGTGTAATTTTTGTGAGACATTTGCACAAAACGCAAAATAATTTTAGATTATTCTAACTTCCTATTTGTTGCATAACCAGCAAATCTGAAAATAAAACAAATATTGACAGAAACTCAAAATAATGTATTTTAATAAAACCACGAGAGGAAACAACAACCACTTGAATGCCTGTTTTGTGTCCTGATACATTTGATGGCTGAAGATGGTTGGGAACATGTTGAGAGCATGTTTCAACATGTTCCCAACCTGACTGATCACACTATTTGAGCAGACTTACTTGATTTCCTCTTCAAAACTCAACACTGCCAATTCAGTAAATCGCACACATAGAAGATTTTGCGCTCTAGCTATAGAGACGCAGAGTAAAACCTGAACACGCCGTTTCCACTATAAAATATGATGGCGACATGGCGGTTTACTTACTGATCGTGTTTCAGTTTTTTTCCTTCATGGAGTTTCATTTTATTTGCAGAACCTTTAGGAGACGCTTTCATTGCTCAAAAACAGGATTTTTGATTTAATGCTGCAGTTGAAGGAGAGGTGAATCCTTGTAACCACTAGAAAAGGCTTACATAATTCATGTAATGCTTGTGGGTGAGAAGCCAAGAATTATTCATTCTTCCTTAAAACATCTGTGCTGAGGGGGAGTAGATTTTGCTGAATGAAACGCAGACTATGACAGTAAAATTTCGGTGGTAAAGTAATAAACTGATTAGCAGTGCTTCATTGGTGCATTTTATTTGTTTTAGTGGGTTTTTTCCTGTCTTTAACAACAAACAAAAACAAAACCCCACCCAGCCCTGAGGAGTAATCTTAATCTGATGACTTAAGTTTCCCTGAGTCATCAGGGAAAATAAATACAATTTATTCCAAAACAAAAAAACATATCACTTCATGTCACGGATAAAACCTTATGGGATATGACTTTTTCCTGTTCAGTGGCACTAGATTAGAATATTATCAGATGATCACATTTTGATGCACTGAAAACCAGTGACCTTTGTGAAATGCTTGTGACTGCACGCTAAAAGATTTGTTAGATAAAAAGCTCTGCAAAGAAAAATAATCCATGTGCACAATGGGGGGAAAAAAATGCTGACTGCATATTCTTAGCGCTGCATGGAACGCCACAGTCCAAGCCTTCAATTTAAAATCCTGCAGCAGCAGAGAGGTCGGACGGTCAGAGTGACGCAGGGCGAGCACACAGGGATCTCATTACCTCAAATGTCTTCCGAGAGCCATGGATGACTACACTGAATGGTAGCTGAGGATTCAACTAATAGCATTCTGGTTTTCCCCTGAGTGTCTTTAACAGCCCTTTTAAAATTTGTAAGCCCACACTTTGTTTCATGCACTTGGCGTGAACACAATTTGTGTTCAGCTAAGCTTCTGAAACGCACCCAGTGATGGTCTTTACGTTGGTCATGCCAGATATCGGATCTCAAAGGATGCTTTGTGTGAGGCACGGCGAAAGTTGCACGTTTTGAAAAAGCCATCCCCCTGTGTTTTGCCGCTGTGGGCCAAGGAATGTGAATGAAAGCGTCGCCGTTGAGAAGCAACACAGGAATATTTTTACACACCAGTACCTTTTCCGGGATTTCTGTGGCTGAGTGGGAAGGAGAGGTTTTTGGCAAAGCTGTGTGAAAGCAGGGTTACTCCTACCAAGCATCTGTCTGAAGGCTCACACAAAGGAAATGGCTCGAAAAGACTTGAGTTTCACTGCTGCCCTTCCCATAAATGAGTCACAGTCTGACAGTGCTGTACACGTATTTAATTCAACTGATATACATCTGTGTTTAAAACAGAAAACCAAAACGTGAAATTCTTAAGAGTATAGGCAATGCCAACAAGTGTCTTGTGAAATCATTTGTTACCCTTAAATGTTTTCACATCTCATTGCCGTTCATCTAGAAATTTTGATAGCACATAATTATGAAGTGAGAGGAAAAGAATGCACAGTTCTGAATTTTAAAGGGTGTATCTGTGTTCAGCCACATTGACTCAATACTTTGTTCAACTTCCTTTTGACGTAATTACAGCTGTGAGTATTTTAAAAAGTATCTCCACCAGCTTTTCACATCTAGAGGCACTCCACAAAAACTGTCCCAAATTTAGGTATGGACTTCATCTAGGCCATTGTTGCATATAAATTTGATTTAATTTAAACCATTATGTCTTTTGCCCCCTTTTTAACAGTGTTTAACAGGTTTTTGTATTGCCAATGCTGACATATAAACTTTTAATGATATTTAAGATTTATATCAGCATCTAATATTTGTTTATTCTGACATGTCTTTTGCCATCTGTTTTTTATTCTGACACATTCTTTGTCTACAAAGTATTTGAAGGAGTAACAACATCACACCGTCACTGCAGATCCACTGGCTACACAACAATGCCACAATATTCATGCTGAAGAAACCAGTGAGATTATTCAAGCGTTGTGGTCAATTGTGTTATGCTGCTGAAGAAGCCACCAGAAGATGAGTAAACTACTGTAACAAAGAGATGGTAGTAACCAAACGTCAACTACACAACTCATGTAGGTTAAAGTGTTGAAATTATGCTCAGCTGGGAACAGAAGCACCAGAGTGCCAAGAAAACAACCATTACACTATTTCACTACCAGCAGCAGCAGGCAGAACTGTTGTTAAAAGTCAGGATATTATTTTATTATAACTTACCCATTTAATTTAACTGAAATAAATAAAAATGGTAATAAATGGGGAAAAACTATAACTACATGGAACTAAATAGTGCATTTATAAAACTTTCTAAAACACTGAAATTAGAGATATAATGGCCTTTATTTTTGTGATTATGAATCTATTTGCTAACATTTTGAACTGATGTGAAATTTAGTTCCCCGCCCCCCCCCACACACACACACACACACACATGCAGTTGTCAGCAAATTACAGCAGTCCATAATCTTTCTGCCGAAACTTATGCCAGTCTGCAAAATGGCAACAGCAAAAGTTGAGATAAATCGCTAGTCACTTCAACAAGAATTAAAAAAATAAATTAATTAATTAATTAAATGGCATTGTGATAATACAGACATCACAATATTTTTGACTTTTTAAAATTCTGCACCTAAAGATTAACCAAAGTATGCAAAAATTGAAACTACTACTATAACAAAAAAAAATACACTGAAACTAAACAATATTTCACTAATAATAACTAAGAATAACTAGAAAACTCATTCTAAAAAGTAATTAAATCTAACTGAATTAGACACAAATTTCACAACAAAATAAAACTACACCACAAAACCCAAACGGAACCGTGGCGTTTTCATTGGCGACTAGATGTTTAAATGCAACGAGTTGATGCCTGCCGATTGGTTGATCTGCTTTTAGTGTCAACAAGCAACCGAATAGATGCACCTAAACCAGTTGCCATGAGAGAGTCATCACCATCTGTTACAAAAAGAAACCAACACAGGAACTTCTTATCAGTACTTGTATTGCGTCTTAAACTAGTTTCTAGTAACAGCAGCTTTTCTATCGCCAACCAAAGTTCAGTTAACTTCCTGGCAGTCTGTTTTCTGGCATCCCATAATATTAATCCTGTTCGGTTTAACGCCCATGCATATCTACATGCCAAACATGTTTACAGAGTTGTGGAAATGCAACAAGACAACATCGCAGTGCGTTCACGTTCATGCAATTTCTTACAGCATGAAACAAAAACAGACAGGTGCTTTTTCAGGTCGCTTGCTGTTATGGAGAGGTATGTTTGTCACAAAGAGCAAAAAAAGTTGTTGGAGTGTACTGTTGATTAAAATAATGTAAGGCAAGAACTTTAACAAAATTGTGTTGTGTGTTGGAGTACCAATTTTCCAAAAGATGAGCTTGTTTCTTTTTTTAACGTTCAGCTCTTGCTTTTTTTCCTTCTATCATAATTTGCAAGTCTAAACACTCTTTCACAGATCTGAGATGTCAAAGCATCAGCCTGGTTTTCAGGGTTCTCAAGCAAAGACAGAATTTACCCTGCAACATGCACTTGACCGCACAGCATTTCACTTCCTTGGTAACTGTGACTCATTTCCCTAACAACTCTGCAAGGACAGCTTCACAAAAAAAGGAACCTGTAGCCAGTGCACAATTAGTCACAGATGGATGCTGCAAGAAAACAAAATACCTGATTTTAAGCCGACAGGAGAAACAGAAACCTTCTGTGAATGAAGCACAGAAGGTAAGGTAATTTCATTTTTTATATAGAACATTTTCAGCAACAAGGTAGTTCAAAGTAAATGAGAACAACCTGTCTGTTTTTATATCATACAATATAGTTCTACTCTACAGATTATATTTGAGTACAATACGTAAAAAGAACATCATGAGACAAATGGAATTGTAAATGCATTACCCAAATTGTCTTTTTTTTATTTTTAAGCACTCAAAAGACAAACAGGGTACACGAGCTAGCCTCATCACTGGAGTAGAAGTCTTTTCAGGCTATGAGACACCTGAGCCCACAGCTTTGAGATTCCCCACTGAACATCAGCGTCCCAGCTGCCGACAGCAGAGATCTGCAAAACACTTTCATAAATGATCTGTGTGAGCGAGGTTTGAATGGCAGACACCTGATCCTTCCTGGAGGATTAGATTAACTTTCATTATGGGGAATTTTTAATTTAAGGAGAAGATATTAACTGGGTTTTATTTTCTTATTATTTGGTGTGGATTTATTACATATGTAGTAGAATTACTGACAATTTTAAGTAATATTGCATAATAAGAGTAAGTAATATTTGCACCAAAAAAGTGAGAGAAACCTTGCAGATATTTCTTTTTAAGGTACATATTTTTTTATTATTATTCCAAGTGGAACCAGAGCAGGTGTCCAATGTTGCAACCTCAGGCACCTGGCAAAGCTTCCTCCCATTCATTTTGACAACTGCTATCAAAGGCTGAGCAGCATGGGAGGAGTTTATTGTACTTAAACAATAATAATAAAAAAAGAATAATTTCTACATGATTGCCTCTTTATTTTAAAAAGTAAAACTCAGAAGAAATGATCAAATGCAATTTTTGGAAGAATAGGAAATTCAAGAACTGTATTGTTTGTCGTTTTTTGTCACTTCTTTAATTAAATGAACTTCAGCCTTTTCATTTGTGTTTTGTTTAAGGTGAGGCCTCTAAAATTAGCCGAGTTAAAGACGAGGTCACCTAAAAAGTCTGAAGACTACTTCAATTGGGAATACAAGTCTTTTTGCCCACCCTTCTTAGAAGAGTAGCTCAAGCTCAGTCGGGTTGAGTGGGACAGCGTCTTCCCATCAAGTTTTACCAGCTTTACTGTCTCTGCTGGAGAACAGAATCTCCAAAGCATAATCTTGCCACCACCGTGTTTCACTGCGGGGAAAGTGTATTCAACTCATAGTGCCTTCTTCACCCATTAGCCATAAACTTCAAATTTCATCTCATCTGACCAGAGTTCCTTTCTACACTCGTTTTCTGGGTCACCGAACATTGCTCTGCAAGTTGTTGTTTCACAACCCAACTCTGCTTCACACCTTCCAACAATCTTATCTTTGAACTCTCTGCTGTGACCCCTGAAATTTATAAATCTGGTTGTTTACGTTCTCCAACAAGCTTTCACAAATCACATAGTTTTGAAGGCATTCAGTTGCACTGGATTTTCTTTATAGGCCTATCAGAGAAAAGGGTTTGAATAAAAACACACACTGTATTTTTCAGATATTTATTGCTACTTTGTGCTGATGTATCAAATAAAATCTTAGATAAAGTGCAATGAAGTTTCAGGTAGCAACAGAACAAAATGTGAAAATGAGGTATGAATGCTTTTCTAACCAAGTTGCTGTAGAGTTTTATCAGCTTGGCTTTGAAACTGACGGCATGTTTAGGAGATTATCTGGGCCCCGATACTCCATCAACCAATGATACACCATAAGCTGCTTCTTTCAGAGAACAGAGCTGGTCTTCAACAGTCAGTCTAGTCCTGTGGCTTTTGGAAATTATTTACACAACAAGCAGCACTTATTAAAGAAACTGTTTTTAAAAGATAATTTTCACAGCGAGTAGATGGAAAGAAGAACCACATCAATGCAAGTAGTTCAGACGAACCTTCAAGTTGGAGGAAAACGGCAGACAATAACTTCCCAACCAATAAAAGCAAATATTTCAGACAACAATATGAAGCAGTTGTTGGTATAATCCCTCTCTAAGCTGGCAAATGCCAAATAAAAACCCAGCATTTCTACAATATGTGTAGAAATACTGAAATAAATAAATGTTTGATTTATATTAATAAAAAAAATACAAATATGCATCACTATTATTGCAGTTATTAAAAATGTTTTAAGACAAAGAAAAGGAAAACGGTGAAAAGAGGATTCTTAGTTTTCTCAAAAATATTTTTAAAATCCCTACAATGCACAATAACAAGCATTTTTATTTCCAAAAGCCTTCTTGGAGGAGTAGGTGAGTGTTTGGTTGTGTAAGGGACAGCAGAAGGAGAGGCTTGCCCAGGGCTCTCAGTTGGTCAGTAGTTATATTTTTGGAGGCTCTCTATTGTAATCCAGATTCAAACTGACTCCATGCCCAAATCCATGCCTTTTCTACCAGATCCACCACTAATGCGAGAGCAAGTGGGTAGCTAATAACTCATTAACCAGTTTAGCACAATGAGCAGCTTGTTGAGCCACTGAAGTGTCTACAAGGCTGACTCTGGCATGCAAATCCTGCATGTTTGTACACTGAATGCACATCTACAACAACGAAACCACATCCACAGACTTCAGCTCAACTGAACGAGTTTAAAACACCTACCTTTACATCTGCATAGCCTGGGATTAAATAATTACAAATGCACCTACATAAAGTGGGATGTGCATTACATCTTTAAACATGAACTCCAAATTCCCTGAAATGCTACAGAGATTATTTGTGCTTTAAAGCCATCGACCAGATGTACAGCAAATTCCTCTTTTGCCAGTACAGCGTCCTTAGTTACTAATGTCTTTCACAGGTAAGTTTTTCATTTCTGCAGTGATTTCTGCAAACTCTTCGATTCAATGGCACTTCTCCAGATGGGGTGCTCTCACAAGCGTTACATAATGTCCTTGAATGATAGCAAGCACAATACTCTGGATATGAAATGGGGAGAAAGAGAGAGCAAGACACCCACACAGTTGCACCATCCGCTCTCAAACATTCACAGGAAGAAAGCATCAGCTCACACTGGCTGCAGGGTGTTTCGGCATGGCTTCTGATCAAGAAGTTTGACACAAAAGGTCACTTCGCACAAACCTGTTTGACTCAAAGCTTTCTATCAACAACATGCTATGTAATGCCATTAAAAGGGATATTAAGCACTATAAATTTGAATATCCTTTCAATAAATCATTTTGCATCCTTCAAGTGTAAATCATTTGTTCTACTTCAAACTGTAACTGTATCAACCTTTGTTTTAATCACGCAATGCTAAAGGTAGATCATTTCGAGGGACTGTGGAAGGGGAAGTTGCCCAGGAAATGGAAAGTTTTCTCCAACAGGGTGAAGAGGTATTCCTCTAATGGCACTCCAAAGCAACCCATGTTGTGCTGCAGCTCTTCAAATGGCTAAAGTTAGACTGCATCATTTTCCAGTCTTAAAAAAAAGAGCATCCAAGACTGAATAATGATCAAGATGACAGTAAATTATTGTCAGTCTACAGAGTAATATAACAAGAAAATGAAAGCTGAAGAACTATGGCTTGTACAAAACAAAGAACAAATATAGATGGGTTTACAGCTGCAGCATCTTTTTCTGAGTTTCCATCAGCTTTCCTCTTTTTCCTAAGTTGGAAAAATAATTTCTGCCCAGCACAAGCTGCAAACATTTCTCCAAAACACTGCAATTAAAAGTCTGATAACGGCATCCAAGTACACAACACATTATGTTTAAGGTATGTGGAGGGTTGCTGCACACAAAAACAAACCAGAATATTAATCAGTGGAAACTTCACTTCATGCTGCTTGTTTTCCCACTATTCTACTGAAGCAAACACATCCTTTATGAGTCAGGTTTAAAATCAATAAATTAGTTTTTAGTAGAAACTGATGACGAATCTTTGTCTTATTTTGTCTAAGTATCCGTTGAACTTTTGCGTAAAATACTTGACTGTTGTCTCATCATTGCCACAAAGTGTAAATGTATTTTAATTAAGTGGGAGGAAAATACTAAAACAGGTTTCACACAGTTTGTTAGTTTATAAGCTAGATTAGGTAAGAAGGCATTGTTTTCTTACATAATCTTATATAGATTAGGTAAAAATATAATTTTTAATCGAGACAAAAGAAAATTAGTTGGTCAGAGTAAAAGGGGGCCACATACAAATGTATTTTTACATACAAGTAAAAATGTTTTTACTTGTAAAAACATTTTTTAAATCATGCTTCCTTTTCTTTCACTTGACAATCATGCATTGCTTTCTCTTGATCACAAAAAAAAATCCAATTTAAAACAAATCAAGTTTATAGTAATGTGACAAATTTTTCAAGTTTAATGGGTATGAATACTTTTACTATTAATAAAGCATTCAGTCACTTTTTGTGTTTGCAACGTGACAGAACAATCACTAATAGGGTTCTATTTATGCCTGCATACTCACGCTCACATAAGAGGCATCCTTGAGCACAAGATCTGCACAGAATATTCTGGCCATGCACCAGTTGTTGGTCGTTAATTATAGTGTCTTACAATGGCTCCTCCTAGAACCTCAGCCAAAATTATAAAGCTATCATTAAAAGTGCACAAGGTGCCAACGTAGAAACACGTAGTCCCAGTAGAAAATGTTCATGCTTGTTTGGAAAAAAAAAGAAGAGAAAAGCTCTCCTCTAGAAAAAAAAAATGTCAAAAAAGAAAGATGTGTTCTAAAGTAAGGTGAAACAATACTATTATAACTATCACAATAAATATCTTCTGGAAAGCCAGTGAAAGTTCTTGAAACAAAAATTAAAAGGTAAATGCATAAGTCTTATCTTTCGTACAAAAACAGACTTTTTCACTTATAAGCTGTAAATATTACTTAAATGCATCTTAATCACAATTCAAGACAAATACATTTTTTTTCTAAAAAAATAGATAATAAAAGATGTTGACTGTTTCAGTGTTTATTTACGTAATTAATGAAACGTGAATTTACCTACATGGGTCAGTGGGCGGAGCTATTATAACTTTAGTCATTATGATTTACCTGTCCAGGTTAACCAATCACATGCTTGGGTGTTTTAATGAAACACTTTTTCATAGTTCATGGCAGCACAGGATCCATAATATGATTCAATAAATATTTAAATATATAGAAACATTTTGACATATACAATTCCCTCACAACTTTTGCACTTAAGGTATTAAAATAATTATAACCCCTATTATTTATTTAGCTGTTTGTTCATAAAATGTTTTTATTTACTATTTTACTTATATTTTTTCATAATTACTTTAGTCCTTTTGCCACATAATAGTTAACAGGCTTTAAGCCCAGAGGAGCATTAAAATGCTTGCTCACAGATTCCAGTGGATAGTTTTACCGGAGGAGCCAAGTCTCCCGCCGATCTGATGACGCCAAACACAAACACCTTTGAACCTTGAGAGAGCTTAGACAGTCAGTCGCAGTGGCACCCTCCTCATTTCTGTTATTTTTCTACAGCAGGACGTCGTTCTACAATTTCACTTCACAATGCAGAGTGAAGGAGGTCCTGGGAGCGAAAGATGAAGAGAGGCATCACCCAAAGAGAAGGTCATGTGCTCTCGACGTTCGATGGCCTCAGATCTGAGGTGAGGTTGGGCTCCTTTTAAATACATCAAACAAACTCAGCGGAGGGAAAACAATCCAGGGAGCTTTGTGTAACAACGACTTTCTCTGACCAATAATTCAATCACTGCTGGTTTTGGAGCCGTGTTTATATCCATAACTCGGTGTCAGTACTAATTTTGAGAAGAATGATTGTAGCTAAACAGTTTGTTATTTTAGGCAATATTTAGCTGTGCAAAAATCATTTGGTTGAATTTAAAATTTTTAGTAACTAAAATTGCTTTAATAAGACTCTTAATGACAAGCATCTGCAGCATGTATCCCAAAGGTTGTGCTAAAGAGTACATCTCTTCCTAGAGGCAGTGGACTCGAAGCTAATGAGGTCAATTAGTCCCTGGTGCATTGAGAGATTAGCACCTAATTCACTAAGAGGAGCCCTTCTCATTTCATCCCTCCAGGGGAGACGAAGGGAAGAATATAAATAATGATTACCAAAATGAGGAGATTGGAAAAGAGGAATCGTCAGTCCTGTGAGGGGCTAAAAGCATGCAGAAAGCATAATGATGCCAAACGATTATATAAAATGTATACGATGACTTTTTCTAAATATTTCTTCGGCTTGAACTTTTCAAGGTTTTCTCAGTTTACGGTGTATTGATAGACCAACACAAAGTAGCACATACGTCATAGGAAGATAAAAATATAATGCATGATTTCCCATAAACAACTGAAAAGAGTCCACAAATATTAAGTTATCTACCCTAATTTTCTCTAACGCTCTTCATTAAAATCCAGCGTGATCACCCGCATGTAATTTATTTTCAATAGAAATTCAGCAGTTCTGTGAATGCCTCAAAGGTTTGTTAAAATCAGTCAACAATCATCATCATGAAGACCAAGAAACATCTGAAAGTTCAGGCATGAAGTTGTGGAGAAGCTTTGAGCTCTGCTCAATCCACCATGTGAAAATTAAAAGGCTATGTTCTCATAGCAGGCCAATGTGACCCAAATTCGCTTTATTGCCTATATGTGACCTATATCTGGCTTTTTCACAGTAGCCTAAATGACCCAATTCTGATATTTTCACCCTCGCACACACAAACACACACGCAAAAAAGAAAGACATCAGATCTGTGCCACTTCGATATGTGGTTCTAATTTGGATACAATAATAATTGATAGTTTTCAAAGCGGCTGCAGTCTCAACGGGAATGTTGCATTATCTCTAGCGTTTATGTCATTGATGTGAGACATGCATCATAATTCTGCACCAGAAAAAGCCAGATGTGGTAAATTAGGATGTAAACAATGGCTGAAAACTATTATTATGATCTTATGAAAGAAGTCTGTCACCAAAGTGCATCACATCACAATCAGACCACTCCTGGTTGTGTCTATGCATTCAAATGTTGTTGTTGTTCTTCTGCGTATGTGGGTTGCTTTGGGAACGCAAGTACTGCTTAAGTAAACACCAAGAGGCGCACAGTAACTAAAGAGGAATTGTAAGCTCAGGTAAGAGAAAATTTCAACAGAACATCATGCACTAGAGTCATGCTCCTCACAAATCCAATCTTTATGGAAGAGGAGATATAGGAAAGCTATTGTTGCCAAGTAATACACACGGTTTTCCTGATGACGTAATTTTAAATATTAAACCATTGATATGTTGATCAATTACTAAGTACTTGCATTTTTACCAATTACTGTTTTACTCTTACTTGAGAAAAAAAATCTGTTCAAGTAGAGCAACTCTTACTTGAGTACAATTTTTGGATACTCTACTCACCTCTGCATTATGATGAAGTAACATTGGAGTGGTTTAGTTTAAAGCACATTCATGAGTTAGTAAGAACCAGACAAAATCCACATCTAAAAAACCCAGGCAGTAATCTGTGGTAGTATTAGAAAATCCATGTTCACAGATGCCATCTATCCAGTCTGACTGAACTTGAACTAATATCCAAAAAGAATGGACAAGACATTCAGTCTCTAATGCAAAGACATACCAGAAAAGACTTGCAGCTGCACAGGCAGCAAAAGGCAGTTTCACTACGTACTCACTCAGAGGGCTTGGATATAAATACACAGCTCTTCACTCATTTTGAAAACCATGTTACTCTACTGCATCAGTTGCAACATATTGAAGTTTGCAACTCCATCGTGACAAAGTATTTAAAAAAAAACATTTAAAAGGTATAAAGGCTTTTCCAAGGCACATAAAACACAAAATGATTTTGCAGTTTTGTGTTTTTTCCTTTGATGCTCATTAAGACCGTGTGGAAATAGATTTCTCCAGAGCAGAAAATTCAAAAAAGGAGGGAAGAAATTATACCAAAAGTATTGCAAGGAGAAAGAGAGCATGTGCGCCTCAGCTTGACGGATAGCTTTCAGACCTAGTTCTAAAGAACCTGCAAAAAGTTGCATTTGCATTTCCGGTGGAGGTTCCCCATATTTCCTGTTGAGGTCACAGTCATCAAGCTCAAGTCAAGCTTGTGTTCATCATGTTCTTAATGCATGAGGAGTTGCACATTTAGGTTTTTCAGAGTTTAGATAAAACACTTTTTCTTGTTGAAATTAGCTCTACAGGTCGAAAAAGAATGGCAGCAAAATGAGGAAGTAGTGTGAGCATTTGTGGCTTAAGACTCAAAAATAAGTGCTCATGTTTACAGTCGGTGCCAACCTTCACTGTTGAGTGTGGCCTTTCTCCTACTTGGTCATCTAATGCGGTCTAATGGAGAAAAACAAAACAACCTGACCACTGGTTATTAAGAGACTTGTCACAAAACAACGCTGAGGCAGTAGGCAGTGGCGTCACTCTGAACAGTACCGATCTGTTTCTGGGCTTTCTTTTTCTTTGTGTTAATTTGTACACTGCTCAACCCTGAACAGATGGTCCCTGTCTAAATTCATCAAACTGTAAAATTAATCAAATAGCATGCACAATCACAACAGGGTTTCCTTTGTGTCAAACTGAGAATCGTTACTGCACCATAATCATACGGCTATGGTGAATTCCACATATGTATGATAACTTAGATTACAGCTTTTACACTACAGGACCCTTTGGCATTGCAAGACTTTACAGTGTGTGAATGTGTGTGTGAATGGGTGAATGAGTGAATGTAGCGTGAAACTCTTTGGGGCCCCCTGGACTAGCTAAAGCGCTAGAATCAAAGCATCTTTATGACGAAGCAATAACATTACAGCAAAATATAAAACTAAAGAAATTTCAATTTTACATAATAGCCCCTTTAAAATGATTTGAGTAGCTTAAGTAAAAAAATATATAGAAAATTAGGCCCCTTTTAACTGCATTTATCAATAAGGAAAATTATTTCTTAAAAAGAAATCACTCTTTTTATCCTTCCTCTGTAACACATCACAAGTTGGCACCAAACCTAGACAGGGAACTATCTTTAACCATTCCTCTAAAAAAAACTTTACAGAGTATCTGGAAGTGAAACCAGCCCATAACATCATGGGTCCTCCACTGTTCCCAACAGCTTTTTTCACCAAACCCAAATGGAGCCATTACAAGCTGAAACCTCATCTGATTTGACCAAAGCACCCAGTTCAACAATATGCGACGGTGGGACAGATACATTGTAAACCCTGACCTGTAAAGATCCCAGATCTGCATTATGTTCTCTTGTTTTTTCCACTTTGAAGTCTGGCCGAAAGAAATGGGCCTCTGTGTCACGTCCTATTTATACCCCAGGAAGAGGAGGTCACAGACCACCAAGCTTACAAAGGTATGGGCCATTATGAGGCTCCTGTGGTATAACAGCTTTGAGAAAAAGTACCACAGTTTTACTTTACTTAAACAGAAAAGCAACTAATCCTCCTACTGCTACTAAAACAATGTGACATCTTAACATGTATTAACCGATTTCAATGCATAGTTATAAGCAAACACCTATAATAAGCACTTGAAGAAAACATTAATTGTCAAGTTGATATACTTAGTAATGCTTAGTTTTTTTTTTTTAATCAGACTATTTGCTCAGGTAACTAGGCTGCAGTCTGCTGCTTTACAGATACCGAGATGACAATTTTCCAGCTGTAGTTAACTGCTTTAATAAGAACATGTGTGTCCATATGTTTGGTGACCAAAAATATTTCAAAATTTCCTATCTTGTAAAGTGAGGGAAAATAGGAGCCTACTTTTCAGGCAGCTGAATCAAGAGGGGAGAGGCAGCACTAAATTAATCAATCCATCAAACAACTAGAGAAAACTCTGGTTAACCTGGCAAATTCCTTGCTTTCTCATTTGAATGACTAACTCTATGAAAAGGAAGATGGAAAATTTTAGAAACAAAGAAGACGGGGTCGGGTGTGGGTTAAACCTTTCATACCAGTAATTCGCCAATGGCTGACCAGAAGTTACCTGATAATCTGATAAAAAAAAAGTACATTAATCATAGGAAAAGACTTGAGTTGCATTTTCAAAACAGTTGTAACAATTGTGGCAAAGTTGATTTTATCAAAATAAATTGTTCAAAGATTACAATGCAGAAACACAAAATCTTATCAAGTATTTTTGGTCTAGTTTCTAGTACAAATATCTTGGCACACTTGAAGAAAGACAGATATAGAGGCTTGTTTTAAGTAAATAATTCCTTAACATCGGTGAAAACGTTCCATTGGTAGATAAATTAACTTAGAACATGAGAAAATGTCTTGTTAGAAGTTACATAATCTCCCAATGGAAAAAGTACTTTTTCATCAAAATATTGTGCAATATTAATTTATTGTAATGCTGTGCACAGCATATCAGCGTGGTGTGTGCTGTAATATTTTTATATTGGTCTCCAATTTAATGACACGAATCAACAGAATAACTTTTAAAGTTACTCGGGTTTAACTATGCTCCATAAGAAAAATGTTTATCTTTGTATGTTCAGCACATTTTTCATTTTTAGGTGCAAACAGTAATATAATATAGTTGCTTTTTGCTGGATTTGAGGCACTTTTTACACACAGAGTGCCATATAATGTTATCTAGCTCTCATTCAGTGTTTAAGAAGCAAAATAATCTCAAAACAAGCTCATGAAAATACCAAATATTGGTTTCTCAGATTCACTAAAAGACCCTGAAGTGACACGTTAGCCTTGACAAAACGTGAACTGACTTCTTCAAATTACATGGAGAAGTTGCACCAAGACTTCCTGTCACTTTATCGATCCCAAAGCTTTTATGAACTCTCTTTCACACCTTTTTATGACTCAGTGCCAGCCTTTGCAAAGTTCAACCAACATACTTTAAGAAAGAATGTCTTCTTTATATAAAAAAAAGACTTTCAAAGGAGATGTTGCAACAAGAAATGGTGAACTTATTTCATCCGTCTCACAAATCCCATCTTACAGAAGTCAAGAAGAAGCTAAAACAATGTACATTTAACAAAGAAAATCTATGTAGGAAGGATCACTTCTCTTCCACAAGCAATAAAATGAAAAGAATCAGAAGTAAAGATTACAAACTAACCTGAATGTAATACATACCTTATCTTTACAGGTTCTGCATTTAATGGTTACATAAAGTCTGTTGCTAGATTGTGACAAGCAAAATAATACTTCCTGTTTGTTGCCTTTTGTCTGTTAGGTTAATTCCAAACTGACACAGCAGTGCTATCCATTTAGGAAACAGGCTCTTAAGTTCAAATAAGCGTTTAATGAATTTACCTTCAAGCTGGCAATAAAACTGCAGCCTAGCACCTACTGTGACATAATGGCAGGAATAATAGACAGCAAATCAACCAGCTGTTTTAGCCAGGAGACGAACACTTCCAGAGAAAGTGCTTTATTGTAAAAATAAGATTAGAATCAAATCTTTTACACTATGAATCGTTTCCTACTTTAATGTTTAGCAGGAAGGATTTCTACCTATGCAGTTACCTGGTTTCCTTAGATGTCAAGCTTTTTTACTGACTGATATTAAAAACAGAAAATGTATTGTTCTATAACCAGGTTCAAACTAAAACATATGTAAATAAATTTGAATCTTTCGAAAGGATAGGATTAAAACGACCATTTCTGTTTATAAATTTCATCTGGTTGTTTGGGAAAGTGGTTTGGGATGTCATTTGTTGTGAATCGCTGATGTATAAATAAACTAAGTTGATAGTGTCCCTTAGCTTGCCTGCATTATTTATCCTCCTCTTGACAACTGGTTCCATATAAAAGGAGTTGGCAACTCCAGTTCTTGAGTGTCACCGTCCTGCAACTTTGGATGCATCCCTGCTCCAACACGCCTGAATCAAAAAGCTGAAATACATTCTTGCCATGTCAAAAGGTTTGGCAAAGGCCTTTTCATTAACCATTGATTTGAATCAGGTGTGTTGGAGCAGGGACACATCCAAAAAGTTGCAGCTGCAGAATCCTGCTCAATAAGCTAACTCCAGTCGTCAAGGGCTGGTGTCCTGCAACTTCTAGAATCAGGGGTGTCAAACTCCAGTCCTCAAGGGCCGCTGTCCTGCAGTGTTTAGATGTGCCACAGGTAAAACACAATGGAATGAAATGGCTTAATTACCTCCTCCCTGTGTAGATCGGTTCTCCTGAGCCTTGCTAATGACCTAATTATTCTTTTCAGGTGTGGTGCAGCAGAGGCACATCTAAAAGTTGCAGGACATCGGCCCTTGAGGACTGGAGTTTGACACCCCTGATAGATGTTTCTTTGTTTCAACACACCTGGCTCCAATATTAGCTCATTAGCAGAGCAATGCGAGTTTGTGTGCATGCTAGTGAGGTTGTTTTGCCATTTAATTCAAGTGTGTAGGACAAAAGACACATCTAAAAGTTGCAGCGCTCTGGCCATCGACAACTGCAATTTGAGACATGGTTGATGGTCTATCTTGCACATGCAGTGTTCATAAAATCAGGTATTAATGCTGCCTTGTTTTTAACCACACTTTTTTCCTTTCACTCAACATGCTTGGATACAGCCCTCTGATGAGATGGTTTCTTCTAAAATTATACTTTGTGGTTTTTGTGATTATGCTTTACACCGAAAGCAAATTTCTCAGATAATTTGAATATTGCATAGACTGTTGGACATAACTTTTTAAAATGGAAGTGTTATGTTATGCTCATAATGACTTACACAATTAAGGGGAAGACTGTATAGCAATCTTTTTATACATCAGAATATTAAAGGAAAGTTCAGTGGAAGTAAAGTGTTTTCCAGAGTCACGGGTTAATTTATTCAATTAATGCAGTAATTCATGCAGGTAAAAAAAAAAGTCAATTGGTTTGCCAGATTTAATCTTCCAAATGTGTATGATAAAATCTGTAGGCTATAGTAAATGAAAACACCTTGAGATTGATAACTCTTTGAAATACGTCTATATGAATTTAGTTTGAATTAAATTCCTATTACAAAATTAACATCGATGAAATTTTAAGTGATTGAAACGCACGGAGGTGACATTTTAAACTTTTTCATCAGGAATTTTATCAGAGATGCAAAGGAAAATGAAGGAATCGTTGTAAACCAGCCTCTTACACGTCAGTAGCAGTTCTGCATATTTGCAACGAGGAAAAGAGCCGCTGTCTTACGCTGAAAATATTTTTTTAAGTTTAGCTCTAGAAGGTACTTAAGGTCCCTATCGCAAAAGAAAACAGGAGATAACGACATGAAGACGTCAAGATTTCACTGCTTTGTTTATACCAAGTCCATCCCAGAAGAAAGATGCTCGTTTGGTACGGAAACACCTCACAATTAGCGAGAGAAGGTGCATACTTTCACGTCTGCTTTGCTCAACAGTCATGAGAATACCGTTTTAACCAGAGAAGAGATAAAAGCTAGATAAAATGGGGTAAACGCAGATAAAAGGTTTCTGATACTGTATTCAGATACCGCGTGTCATCAAACACACGTTTCCACATTTTAACCCGCAACTCGTGTTCAAGTTCATTGAAAGCGACAATCTCGTTGGCACGCGTGTTTTCAAACACCGGTTGAACTTCTGGCTTAGTCAAACAGCAAATTGCAAAAGCACGTTGTGAAACCCAAAGAAAAGCAAAAACGTTTTCATTTCTAAAACGGTCAAATCTATACAACGTCCTGTCAGCAGTGAGGAACTAAAAATCAAACTCTCCCTCAGCGGTGGGACAAAAAGCATTCATCATATGAGGTCTCACTTGGAGAAATAATAGTTCTTAATTTATTTACTTCGAGTTCAGGGTCTTACCTGCGCGGCTCAACAACGTCCGGGGGGATAAATCTACATTACTGTCCACTGGAGATACAGACTGAGCGCGTAATGTTATGGTCCCCGTGCTCCTCCTCATCAGGCACTGCGCGCGCTCGCTCATCACCGCAACGTCGCTCCTCCTCCACTCCATCACTGTCACCGACACCCACGCGCATGCCCGAGTGCGCCATTTACCACGGCCAGTGGCGGTCCTTAAAAGAATGCGGCCCAATTATTAGACTATAGTGGAAATAAAAACAACTTAAGAACAGGTTTCACTGATTAAAACTGTGCTTTAATTAAAAATTTATAATTTTTTTAAGTGGAGTTTTATCAGTGGAATAACTTAGTCATGGTAGTTTTCACTCTGGTCTAAAAATTAGGTAGTCATGTCAAAATAGGAGTAAAAATTAATTTGCCCCAGTACTAAAATCAAAATGTACTAATTTTAAAATGGCGTAAATAAAATCAGTTTATCCACTGAGATGATGCTCAGGTGGGCTGATACCTCAATAGGTCATCAGTCTATCACAGAGACATACAGAATAAACAAGCACATTTATCCTAACGGCAATTTAGAAAGACTAATTTTGGACCTCATAAGAAAGCAATAAGTTTACAAAAAAAAAAAAAACCTGGTCCAATTGACAAGTCCAACCCGTCATCCTGAACGGTGAGTCATATCGTCTGCATCGCCACTGATGGCGCTCGTTTTCATATCATACATCACAAAAAGTCAGAGGTAAAGAAAAAACACACATTGTAATGGTAATGTTTTTTATTGCATGAATTGTAATAGCTGCAGAAGAACAACCTTTTTTTTAGATGAGTTCAGTTGGGTTCAAAGCCTTTCTGAAGTGAAAAGTGAGGTGGAGAGGGGACATTCAGATGGCACATCAAATCTGGTTCACATCTCTCTTCATCTGTCCATCAGAAGCCCTGCTGCGCTTCTATACTGCATTTTAACCACAACTGTAACCCTGGTTGGTGAGGAGGGGTGGAACTGTCTTTTATCCTTTTAACACAAATTCTAATGGGCAGTAAGGAGACTTGAATGTGCTTTTGTTTGTTTAGGCATGCAAAATAGAAGAGAATAAAAGGTGATGCTTATTGCTGGTTATTTTAAATTTAAGGGTCATTTCAGGATGAGAATAAGAGGCTGAGCTGTGCTTTGGTGTGTCACTCCCTCCAAGCAAGTACTCAGCTTAAAAGGGGAGTTTGTGTGTGCAGCTGCCCATTCAGTGGGGATATGAGCATTTAAAGAACCAATAACAAAAAGTGACAGTTAAATAAACTACTCAAATGCAGTATACAAGCCCAAAGTGTATAGATTAAGACATAGAGCTATAACTCCATCTACAGGTTAATTGTTGTACTGCAGCAGCAGAACAGAAGGATTTGACATTTTGTAAAGTGTTTGCAGCCATGACATTTTAGAAATTTGGACAACAAAAATCAACAAACAAAAGGCAAAAAAGCTCCCTTTTTAGTCTAGATAGACCAGCCACAAATTAAAAGACATTTCTCAATATATGACCTACAAAATGGTCTCTTCAATTATCAAAAGAAACTTGGTCACTCAACAGTCAGTGAAATAAAAAAAAATAAAAAAAAGTCTAGCAGAAACAATAAAAGGTGATATTTTACTTTACCTGAATGCTTGTTCCTACCCCACCCCACCTTCCCATGACATATTCTATTTCAAATATAGGACTTGAAGATATGGGCTCTAATGTTAATAATACATTTATACATTTATCCATACTATGTTCATGTAATTAATAAAAAAATAAATACATTTAACGAATACAAACGATTCTGTAATAGGTAGATTACCAAATAAACTGATTATCCCCACCCCCCCATAGTTTAACTGTTGACACATTTCAAGTTTAGGATTTTTCATAAAACCATTATCACCACAAATATATATTTAAATCTGCAGTTTTAAAGCCTTTACACTGGTGTGGTAGTGCTACTGAGCTTGCTGCGACAGAGCTCCGTTCCGTCATCTAGGGAGACGTAGTCTAAGCTCTGGCTCTCTCAAGGCTAAATATTAACACAGTAGCACAATCATAGACGGGGACCAGGAGTAAAAGTGGATGCTGATGATTTCCGTTGGCAATGGGATCCAAACCACCTGTTGGCTTTAGCCAAACAGGAATGGGAATAAGATGTGCATGTCTGTGACTTCAATCAGGAAATCTTGTAAAAACATCGTATGAAACTTGTGTTAACAGTTTGTTTTTTTGTTCTTTTTTTGCATATGCTTGTTTTTCGTACAAATTTTTGTACAATCTGTTTGGACATAACAAAACAGATTAATCCAACAGTAGAATCAACCAACAGAAAAAATCTCATGCATAAGTTATTTCCCACTCTTACTGATTGATTTGTAAGTGAACAGCTTTAAAAGAAAATCTGTGTATGTTTGTTTTTCAGCATTATATTTTTGTACATTTTGCAATTTCTACTTTTTTTGTTTTAAACGTTTTTGCACAATAGTTTTGATCCTTTTTTTTCTTTTTTTTTTTTCCAGCCGGCAGTTCCAGATGTTGCTCCAGAGGAGATTCCAGACATCCAACCTGTTCGATCCTCGACAGAAGGAGGCACAAGAGGCTGGCTGTGGGAAGGAATAACTACTTCGTAAAAGCTGCTGGAAAGCAGATGAATGTCTGTGATTCAGTTCAGCTCCAAGAAATTAAACCTATGGTCAATAACACTTTTTTTTTTCCTATTTCTGCTAGAAAATACCTGCCACCATAAAAAATGGGTGACCGATTCTGCAGAAGTTTTCAAATTAACAACTTCCCCCATCTGGCAGCAGAAGTGGGATAGGATAGTCAGTTGCAGACGGGGATGTGGGTGGGGGGAAGGGAGATGGTTGTCGGTGACAACACAGATGAGCAGACAAACCCCTATCTGCAAAGATCTTCTTGTGTAGAGTCTCGTATGTTTTTCCTCTTCTTGCTGTTCCCCTGCTGGTGTGGCTTGTTGCTCTGATGACTTTTGGAGCTGAAGGACGAGTTCTGCTGGCCGTGGTGGCCGCTCTTGTTGTTGGAACGAGACATCCTGGCCTGGAAAAAGCACATAAGACCACAAAGCAACAATCAGATGTCGAAGCATGACAGAACAGTGGTTTCAAACTCACTCACTGAGTTTGTCCTTGACCCCCAAGGACAAACTGTTAATGGGGAGAGTTTGACTTTAGCACAACTAAAGACAAACTCTTACAACCTTCAAATTTGTTCCTGGTTCACCCCATCTGAAACAAATGGCTGAATTATATACTATTTTATCTCCATGCAGTCAAGTTCTTCACTGTCTGGTTAATGACCTGCTTATTTGATTGAGGTGTGTGAAAAATTGGTCTCAGAAATTCAACGGTTAAACCAGAGTTGTATCATAGTCTGGGGACACTAAAGGGCTTCTTGATCAGATGTCACTATGTTTTTGTTTTTTTTTAATGTTTTTGATTCAGCTTTGCCATGTGACTCATTTTGTATTGGGTAAAAAATTAGCCAATCAGAAATTGTTGCTAGGCAGAATGTGTCTACTCTAGTGTAATCTGCTTCCTTGTCTGAATACCTTCACTCTTAAACTAAATAACAGTAAAAATGCATAAATGTTCTAAGCCAGTCATATTCTGATTTATAGTCAGCTGGTTCTCAGATATTTTTTTTAAGCTGACCGTTTGGCAGTTTTCACAGCTGACAGCCAGAAATTGTAAAACAGTGGGAGTACTGGAAATGCCATCAGGGGACAATTTTCCCATTCACTAGATGAGTAAATCCTAAAAATGTTCAGGTAACGCAATGACTGAAAAGACATTGAGAGGCTTAGATAACTAGCTACAGCTGCAAAGAATGGTAGACACAGAAAGCAACAATCACAACGTCACTGTAGATGTGGGTAGAAAATTAACTTATCAATATGGATTGGGTTTTACGTGAGCATCTAAGGTGAGTAAAAGTTCCCCTTTTTTTTTTTTTTTTTTTTTTTTTTTAGCTGCTGAGCTATAGAAACGTACCCTCACTGCTATGCAACCCAACTGCTTAAGATACCTTAAAACAAAAATAATCAGTGGAAGGATATACCCTAGGGCATACCTAAAGATACGGTTTCATACCACTAATTCACTCGCTAAATCAGTGTCTTAAATAATTTTCCAAAAGGTCAAAAATAGGAACTCTAAAAAATAAAAAACACTATTATTCAAGAAAAAAACTCCCAAAAATCTAAACAAAGAAATATGGAACTATTCCTCTTGAACCCTTTAATAACAGAAAATTGAGACTAAGCATACCTTTCCTCCTTTGTTGCTTGCAGGTGGAGTGCTGGTAGAGTGGTTCTGTATGCGGTGATTACTGACCACTGTAGACTTTTCTCTGTGTGTGCTAGCATTTCGGACAGGCTGTTGTTTGACTGTCTTGCATGGAGTACCATCCGAATCCTAAAGGAAACCACCAACAACACAAATCTACATGAAGCATTTCCTTCTTACCGACCTCTTTTGCTTTTTTTTTATTTTTTTATTTATTTTTTTGTCAAAGTCGTTCAGATCCACAATTTTATATTGGCCCATTTCATCTGGATAGCTTTTGCCTCTAATAAATGAAATTATCATTTTAAATCTGTATTTTATATTTAATCAAGTTATCTTTGCTCGTTCTTTTGGTTATATGATATTTAAGTGTGATGGAAACTGACCCCATCGCTGGAGGATGTGGAAGACGGCGACAGCGGGGACGAGGAAGGAGACGAGCCCAGAGACGGGAGTGGAGAAGAAGTGTTGGAAGAGGACTTGCTGTGAGGAGCAGAAGGAAGAACCACAACATCTTCGTCGTCCGGGAAGTTGTTGTTGCACTCGTCAAGCTGTTTGGACTCAAGTAGTTTGACGTCATTTCCTATAGGAAACGAGAGGGATGCGTTGTAGCTGCAGCTCGTATCAATGGAGTGATATAATCTTTGTTACAAGTACAACTAATACATACTGTTGAGAGAGCGATCATTCTGAGACTGGCTGTCCCAGTTCTTTCGGATCCATTCCCTATACTCATCCACCTCCTGAGTCACTCGGATTATCCGACCAAGTATACTGAGGTTAGGAACAGTGAGAAAAACAGTTAATTTCCAAATACAGACTCTTTAAATTAGGACTGCTAATGAAAACAGCTTCTAAGAATACTTAGGAGTATTCTGTAGTGCATGAGTAGCATGTTTGTGGTTAGCACTTTACCTCTCATTCTCATTGTTGGGGTAGTACTTGGCAATGGGTGACACAGCATGGCCGAGGACAACATAGGCATAATCAAACGCCTGCTTCACCTGCATGGCACCATATGAGCTCCGGCCAACATCATTGTCTATTGATAGCAAGACGGAGGCAACATGTCAATTAGGTAATTCCGACCTCCTTCCGTTTCTGTTGTTTCCTGTTCCTACCTGGCTGCAGAGGATCCTCAATGTAGAGCATAGAGGGCCTGTATCCATCCATCATGTTTTTCTGAACCTCATCTTTGGCAACATAACAACCACCGTCTGTTATCCTGATGCCTGTCTTCAGGTAGTTGAAGTTGCGACCATAGAGCTCAAAGAATTCAATTAGCAGAACACCGATGTTTATGTTGGGGCTGGAAACGTCCCTGTTATGAAGCTGGACAAAAAAGCAAAAGCAGGTGAATTGGTGAATATTCAGAGAGAGTAAAGAGAGGATTAGGAACATGGGGAATGAAAATCCCTAGATTTGCAAAACAAACCTGCAGGAAGCTAACAGCCATGAGGAAGAGACTGTAGGAACCAATTCCACCAGTAAAAACCTCATTGAGGTCTCTCTGAAGTAGAAACTGCTTCAGCACAAGGACTAGGTAAGGCAGGACAGGATATTTCTGCAGGTGAAAAAATGGACAAAGAAACCAAAAGACAGAATAATTTTAAACTCCTACTATGTCTCCTGTGATAAAAGTGATAAAAATCCTGCCAGTGTCTCCACAGGTGATTAAAAGTTGCATCAGTGAATCCAGGAGCCGTGTTACAGCTGAGCAAAGGGCCTTCGCTGCAGATCTTACCTCCTTAAATTCCTTGATGAGCCGAGCAGCTTTAACACCTCCATTCACGTTGAAACTGATGTCCACTTTGACCTCAGTAAAGGAATCAGTAAGTTTGATGATGGGAACCTAAAACACAGACCAAAAAAATAACTCACGATGAAAGACAGTGGAAAAATATTTACTTTAGATTTAGATTAAGGTGAATCATGAAAACGCAAGTAGAATTGGAACCCATTCAAAAAAAGTAAAGCAAAACACGCCAGATATTTGTCAGAAAAAGTATCATGCAAGACTACAAGATCACACTGTTTTGTGGGGGTTTTTTGAGGAGTGAAATGTTACCGTCGCTTTATCCAAAACTTTGATGGAGTTCTCATCTGCAACATTGTTTTTTCGCAGTTCATCCTCCAGAGTCCAGAGAGGCAGTGTGTCCCACTTCCCAAAAACCACCAGATCAATGTCGCTGTAGGGAAAGAAAGAGTGAAGCTTATGTTTAGTCTAAGAAACAGAAGATATAAAAGACCATAACATAGTCTTCTCTGATACTCCAGGTACACTGATCAGGTCATTCCTGATTAACACTGATTTATGCTTTGTTTTTGAGGTCTCTCCTGCATATTCAAACTTCAAGTGAGTCTGATCTTTTATGTCAAGGAATGAAATAAATACACTAAATGATCTCTGATGGAGGGAAATCCAATAGTAAACAAAGGAATCGTAAGATTAATCCATTTAAGCTTTATCTGATTTGCCATTTAAAAAGCACATTAAAATACATGCAGCTCATTAATGAGTATACAGACTGGAAACAGTGGGAGAATTTAGTTATGTATTTAATGAACCTTCAGTTCACCGATCAGAGCCAAACATGGGAAAAGCATTTTCCATGTCTGATTATGATCTTTGACTGATGGACTGGTCCTGAAACTCTTAAAAAACAACAACAAACTGAGAACCCTCTCTGCTATGAAGAAATTAAGGTAAAAAATAAAACTCATTATATAATGTCGTACCTTTTAATATATTTAACAAGTATACATATTCCTCAATTTGCTTCTGCCTGACACTTCAAATATCTCCTGCAAACTACAGTTGTCATGAGCGAAGCTTTGGTTCCCCCTTGTGGAGAAAATGTGCAACTTTCTTCTGTAGCTACAAGTGAAATCTGTCAGCATCTGCAAAATTAAAAGCAAAACTGTTTGTCAAAGCTGTGATTCTTAACACACCTAGCCAGGATAAATAAGAGCCAAATGAAAGATATGTTTCAATAAAAGTAATAAATGATGTGTACTTTGATACCATTAAATAAACACGCAAAATATTGAAGAACAAAATTGATTAATCCTACTACATAATTATCCAGTAACCTGCCACGGATCCACAAATTCCACATGAATAACTGTGGATGAAGGGGGAGTGATTATTGTCTTCAAGTAGTCTCTTACCAGCAGAGGCCACTCTAGGAATAACTTTTTTTTTTTTAAAAAATCAGAAACAGTAGCAGATTGATAGATAATGGCAGTAGAAAATTGTAGTATATTTTTATCAAGTTATTCTAGGTAAGTATGAAATAAATATTTTTAAACTAAACCTATGTGTTCATTTGACATGTTCCATCACCAGAATCTTCCCTAACCTTTGAGCAAATGCCCCAACACCCAGCTTTCCCCTTGCTTGCAGAAGTGCAAGACATAGAGATTATGCACTCATCAAAATGGTCAGCAAGAGACATTTGATGAATGCATGTGTCTTCAGAGATTTATCAGGCTGTGGTCAAGTCAGGAGCAGCTGACTTAACCAAATTTTGCTCAGTAAATGGAAAAAAAAAAAAGGAAGGCCACGGAACTGATGCAGACGTAAACGAATGAGGAAAAAATAAGATGCATTCTGAGAACAATCTTTCTGCTTTTAAAGTTCATCTAAAAATACGGCGCAGCTATCAACTTCAGCTCGCATTCTCATTACAGCCTCTAACCCTGTTTGTTATTACAGAAGTTAATTCTTTGAGACGCAAAACTGATTTGGTTATAAGTCAACAACAAGTCTCAGCTTGGAAAGGTCTGTGAGAAGAATTTGCATAAATTTGACTCTAGCTTACCTTGTCGGCAAGTAAAGGCCAGTGCTGAAACTCCCAAACACTTGGACCTAAAGAAAAAGAAAAAATTACTTTCTATGTAGACAACATATGTTTTTAATAACAAATTTCACATAAAATACTGTTTGATATACTTTTTTTTACATTTTCTGTTAGGTCTTTCTAATAAGCTAAGATATGACAAGAATTTAAACTAAACAACCCACTAATCTCTTAATGTGTAAGCTACTGGGAGGACAGAAATATTATTGTTTCCTTTGAAACACCCATGTCGCAGTGCACAAATAGACCTAAGCCTTGACCCTGCTCCCCTAAACCTCCTCTCCACATCACCACATACAAGCACACGCTAATAAACAGCTCAGTCACATGTAAAGATCCTAAGCTGACTGTGAATGAAACCGAGTCCAGCAGGCTTTCATGAACTGTGACGTAACTGCGCATGGTGACAAAGGTTAGCCGTGTTGTGTCTCGTCCCTAACCGACGGTCATTCAGTTCCAGGACTAAGGCAACCTTTTTCAACCCGGATGCAATGCATCAGAGCGTAGTGAACACAACAACTCAGATATCATCTTTCACCAACAACAACTGCTTTCATATTTTGCCACTTCCATCCAGTTTTAGGTAAGAAGAGGTTTAACATAATCAATATTTATTCCAAGAATGGAGTAGGAAAAAAAAGTCTGTATGGCTTGCACTATTCCCCATTTTTGATTCCAAAACTTCTGCCTGACTACAAAAATACAAAAATGCTAATAAACATGTTGAAATTCAGTTAGAATGGAAGTTTGTTTGTGCTGCATGATTTTCTGCATTGGTCTAACTTGTAAAATTCCTGCAAGATTTTTGCTTTGCGTTTCTGTCATATGACCAGGTTACGAATTCAAACATGGATATGTAACAAACAGAACCAGAACCAGCTGCCTTCCTGTCTCAGTGACCTTTTGGTTTGAACAATAAGTTGTTGTGCTGAGATCTCCCCATCAGACAAGTCAAGAAATGGAAATGTGGAAACGGATCACCTGAAATCATTAAGCTGGTCCTGTGAATGAGGCAGCAGACATTTCTGGGCCTCTTTTTCTGTTTCTTCTGGGCAGCTTCTGGTTTGTGAAGCCAATGGTTCTGAAACTTTGAATTTTTTACTTTTTATCTCTCCTCTCAAATTAGCCCTTAAAAGTGAAATTTCTTAAACCCCAAAACTTTTTAATAAAAGTTTTACTAGTTTAATTAATCAGCTTAGAATATATTTCAAATGTTCAATTTCTTGTTTTAGAACTTCACGTCTTAGTCACAATACAATGGCACAGTTTTTGTTCTCTTCATGATGCATTTTATTTTATTTTATTTTATTTTTTTTGCGACTTGCGCGAGACTACGGTAATCTTTCAGGCAAATTTCTAATGGACGGATTGAGAGGGGGGTGGGCATTTATCACATCGATTATTATTCATTGTGATAAAATTTCTTATAAGAATTTGACTTGTTACCACAATAAATTCCAATTAATGATGTTTTAATTATTAAAAAATAAACTAAGACAGTTTGCATCGTTAATGTTGCAATGTTTCTCCATTGTTCAATAAAAGAGCATCAATAAACACAAATCATTTTTAAATGCTTTAAGTGTTTGCATTTTAGTGACACAAATCACTTCTTTTGTGACTGGTGTCCTAAATTATTATAAATAGGTGCTTTTTAGTAGCATTATTTGTGCTTGTGGGGCTTTGATTGCTGTGTCACGCAGTCACAGCCATACAATTACCTAAAGAAATGATCAATAGTTCTTATCACCACTGTTATCGTTATCACAACAGTATCACAAAATATCCTGATAAAACTTTAAGTCCATATTGCCCACCCCTAATTTGCGCTGGTAGACCTAACGTATCTTATCATTGCTAAACCACACTCAGCGGTTTAATGCAGTCGGTTTGCAAAGTGAATAGCAGACATGTTTGTAAGCAAGTTAATTCTTTAACTTTCGGTGTCCTCATGGACTTATTGGATAACATGTTAGCGTTTTCTGGGTGACGGTTATGAGTTAAGCAAGCACTGTGAAAACTGGACGGCCACACTGCCCCTGCTCCCAGCGGCAAGAAATCAACATAGATACAAAGCTGTCCAAGGCTGGAAGAGTACTGCGCTTCCTATTTTAGGCCCACAGCAGACACACTTAGAAACCCGCTGCTCTATCAGCAAGATCAAAGTCAGTAAATGCAATAATGCCTGAGGTGGTACTGATAGCTTGAGCCAAACAGAACTGTGGCGCAGAGAGATAAAGAGTCGGAGGACATTTGTTGCTAGTGGCCTGATAGCACATTCAACCTGACAGCACTGTAGGCTGTTGTAATTGAGAGCTGTGTTGTCAACTTGTGCAGCCTGGGCAATGTACGCAACTGTATCAGCGCTAATAAGTTACCAATGATTCAAACTGTTCACTTTATTCCTTTGATGCAAGCAGGGGAGGGCGATTGCTGCATTAAAAAAAAAAGAAAAAAAAACAAAAAAAGGGAGGTTTACCTCAGCACTGGGCCAAAGGTTCTTGATAACTCCCTTTATTCTGTCCACAACCTCTAATCTCATCTTTTCCTCCTCTGGCCGTGGGGAGATGTACTCGTAGAAATCCTTGATTTCCTCGTGCAAGCTGCAAAACACACAGAGGAAAGGGAAGTACACTTTAGTGACAGAAGTGGAGGCAGGTGAAAACAGACGCACGCTTAGAGTAACAGTCATGTGTTCACAGTTCGAAACGCAAAACGGGAACTTTAAATGTTTGGCAATAACAGATGCAGCACCGCTCAAAATGAGACACTGATTTAAGCTGAGGCAACTGGAGCTGCCTTCCTGTGTTTCACGGAAATTGTGCTCTCCTCTTCTGAGCCCCTCACAGAGAGTGGGTGCTAAGAGTCAGACACTGAGTGATCCTGACAAAGTCAAGTTAATTGCTGATGTTAATAATAATTTGTCAACTTAAGCATTTGTAGTATACAGTTTTTGAGTTTATTTTCTTAATTTTAAACCAAAGTTACAACTGTTTTCCATCAAACTTCTGTGTCAAACCGCATAGTGTCCTACCGACACCATGCAGCGCTACTTTGTATGTAAACAGGACTTTGGAGGTTCTGTAAGGATTTGTTAAATCAGCACAGCAACACAAGCACTGTTGGATGATGGACATCCAAAGAGACAACGCAGGACTGAAATCAGGAGTATTTTTGTTCATTTCCAATTCAAGTTCATCATATTTGGCATTGTGAAGACTCTGGACTTTTTATTTTCAAATTGGTTTATAATAACTGGGATCATTTTATTTCTTCATGGGGACAATAAGTAAATATAATTTAATTACACAATTAATTCTTTTTTCTTTTTTTTTCTTTTTTTTTTTTTAAAAAAAGGTAAGTTTTTCTTCCAAAAAGAAAAAAAAAACAACAAAACAAATAAGTTGTTTGTTTTATTTAATTATAAAAAATTAAAGAAAACCCCTACTCTGGGAAAATATAAAGTGCCTCTATGATACATCTAAAAACTTTTAAGATTTGTGAACATCCAGGAAACCAGTAGTTGTAATAAAACGTCTTTTCTAGAAAAATAGCTTTTCCAACAAACACTTGTTCAAATTAGCTTCGCTGACTGACTAACAAGTTAATATTACAGGAAATAAAGAATGCTTTTGTGCCAGACAGCGGCTCTCCTTAGGGAACAGGAAACAAAGACTTCTCTTGTACAAAGCAATTCGTGCAATTCCGAAAAAAAAGAACCAGGCTAAACCAAAACAAAAAAGGACTCATGCTGTGTACTCATGTAATGTCAACAAGAATCTGGACTCGAGAGACGCACGCAACAGAAGGGTTCCACGTTTGTCCTAGGGACGGGTCGCTGTGCCCACATGCGCTGACCTTTTCACTGAGCAGTTTTGGCTGCATGCTCATGGATGCAGGGACAAGCCTGTGTGGGCGGTCCAACAGGAACACAAACACGGCCATGAGGACTAAAAAACAGGCTCGTTACGCCTTCTAAATATGCCAGACATGTTGCTGGTGTGAGTGAAATAAGGACACAGAAGCAATGTGTACCAGAGTTGGACATGTCAAAAACCTATAAAGCTACAAACAGTAACTGTTTGGATTATAACCCTAAGAGCACCTTGCATTTTGCTCCCTAAGTGTTTTCTTGCAGGCTTTTTCTGTTCCTTTAGTTAGCTAAATTGAACTTAAGTGAAAAAAAAAAATTTGGGTGGAAAAATTCATAAGACACAACTATGATGTAATACAACAGCAAAATTAAACAGGCTTCCAGTTAAAACTAACAAGCATTGATAACCATGAGTGTGTTGCTTTATAGATGTTTGCCTTGCTATCATTAGAGGCCAGAGAGTTTTACAGCCTGCACGAAGCTAAAGAAACTCAGATAAATAAATGACTATTTGTCATTCAGCACTTTGCCTTTACCTCTCGATCTTTCCAGGTGATTTGCAACAGACAAGTGAACTCAATGACGAGTCGACTCATATTAACATTGCACACGCATGATTTAGCTTACGATGCCTGGAGCAATACACAAGTCAGAACATTTGACAACAACAATCTCTAACTTACTCTAAAAATGTATAAAAAAAATGTAAAAAAAGCAAAATCTAAGTAAGTGAGATTTTATTCTGTATGGAACATGAAAAACAGTTTTGATTTTAATTTTAAAGAAAACTCAATTATATGGGTTAACTTTGTTTACAAGAATTAGTCATCAGATAAGTGGCCTGTTTTTATGTTCTAGATTTGGCTCAAAGGTTGTAAAACTGACCTGCCAGGCTTTTAGGTTTACCAAACATAAGTTATAGTATCATATGAAACCATTTCAAAATATGACAACAAATCAGCTGTGACAGACATAATTTATAGTTTTTGTCAGGGGACAGTTTCATCCTGTTGCTTCTGGCTCCAGCAAAACATTTAGCTTTAAAGATGCTTCTTTCACAATGAACACTGCAGACTCCAGCCCCCTTTATACACGCACACACACACACACATGCACGCGCACACGTATGCACACACGCATGCACGCGCGCACACACACACACACGCACACGCACACACACACACAGGTTTCATTTCAGAGTAAAAGAAACCTAGCAACTGAAATCTACATTGCAAAAGTATTTGATCTTAGAAGTTGGGTGATTATTATTTTTGCCTTTACAACATCTACAAGTTTAATGTGCTGCATTTGATCTAGAATATTTGGATGTTATATAGATTCAGTGGCAACTTTGCATGGCAGCATCTCAATGTGTTCAGACATCCAGACGACTTGGCGATGTTTGCGCTCTGCAGCAACCACCTGATGCCACCATGTTAACTTGCACCAATATCTGAGGATCGATTGCCAATTTTTGAAAATGCAGTAAAATCAAATATGAAAATCTACATTTTAAAAGGCAGAGTTATAAAACATAAAAAAAACAACTTTATATGCAACATCAAACAGGTTAACACCTGATTTTACTAAGTTGCTGCTGCCAAGCCATCAACCTTTCAGCTTAAGTGGGAGCGTCAGGGTGTGACCACAATCCCTGATGTTAAAAATGTGACATGTTTTTATTATACAACAATTATGCAGCAACAGGTTTTTCTTATCTTTATTACTTGTTAACAGAGGGCTGCGCTCTGTCTCAGCTCCAAAGCAGCTCCGAATAAAGCTGGGAGACTCGCACTGACCTGCCTGTTCATTGTGATTCAGAGCAGAGGGAGAGCGCATGCCAACTTCTCATGGCTCAGAGCAAAGGATGGTTTCACAAGCAATCTGCTTGGTTAGTTCAAACCAGGCAAAAAAAAATCTGCAGACCAATAAAATACTCATTTTACCATTCTGTGAGCAATGTAACATGAGGCTACCTAGTTTTACAAATAACCAGAGCAAACTTTTAATGCATCCTAAATAAAAATTGTAATGTAAACAATTTTAAAATATAAAAACTATGGGGGGTTTTTTTTGTTGTTGTTGTTTAAACTCAGAGGATTTATGTATATTATTTAAAATGTTTTGTTTGGACCACAGATAAGGTAAGGGAGGAAGGGAGGGAGGGAGGGAGTTCCACAATCAGTAGGTTTCATTTCACAGTAAACAGGCAACGACAGCTCCCTTGTCCTCATGTAATAAGAGCGACCCATGCTCCACCTTCACGGATCACATTACATCGTAGCTGTGAAGCCTGCCTTCAGAGCACATTGGCACCGTTTATCTGTCAATCCCATACTGCTGTAGTAAAGTTATGTAATCTTCAGTAAGAGCCGTTTAAAACCTTACAGAAGCAGAAGGAAAACATTTTCGCTGCACATCCATTGCAACACTGAACTTCAGACAATCTGCTCATGATTTTAAAAACTGAATAAAAACAAGATTATGGTGTGGTTTTCTATTTGCAGATTAAAAAGAAAGGAATCTAAGACATTCAATTTAAAGTAAGATTTCATATGGAATCCTCAAACCTTGCAAACTTAAAACGCTTAAAAAAAAATTATTGTACTTTTCAGTCATCTTACACATTCACTACTTGAAGGCAAAACATCTAGGAGGCGACGTACTGAACTGATATACTGTGATAGATACATGATCAATATCAATAGATAATCTGTCTGATGGGATATTTAAGTTCATGGAACCCTGATCCAGAACCGCATAGCATTCTGGGGGATGTAGGCAGAGGAAATACTTTAGTCACTCAACCTCTCAGTGCCAGCTAAGCAAGATAAGTGGCATCAACTAACTCAGTATTTGGTTACCTAGCAACAACCTGTTGAGTCACTCGCGCAGCAGCAGTTACAGGTTTCGCCACTGTCCCTCATAACTGCTTAAAAATAACAGGTGGAGTGAAAACTGTGGACAAAACAGGAAAGATAACATCTCTAGTTTGGAAGTATCTCAGATATTTAAAACAAAAAAATAATCAATAATTATACTGACATAAAATGCTTACATCATGTTATGTTTTTCAACTACACTGTCCGGCCCTAGTTAATGTATACTTTAGAAGAAGCTTAACACAATTCTCCTAGCCGCACCTCTACAGAAGATGCTACACTATTAATGTCTAATCATAGAGCAAAAAACAAACGTTTGATGTTCACTTTAACCTGATTATGTTTTGAGCAGGAAGGTAGCGTGCCATGAGTTCTCACGGTCTTAAAATACAACAGTGGTTGTGAAGTATGTCCCATGATGAGCAATCCTGACATAGCTCTGAAGTAAAAGGGAAGTCTTTTGTTGGTGATAATTAGCTGATAAAAGCAGCCTGGCAGGCCGGCCAACAACACTTGGTTGGTAAGGCGTCGAAGGGAGCATTTGTTTGGTAACATGCTGGGTACTCAGGAAAGAGAAGAAATGTTTCCAGAGATATGAATAATTTGTATGCTCTGTGAGAATACAGAGACTGGATAAACATTACTATGCTAATCTTAGCATCTGCGTCAGAGGTTCCTGCTAGAGATGAACTAAAAGCTCTTTCACCGTTTAGTTTAAATTGTCTTCAAAATCTAAGATACTTAAACCGATCAAACTGAATCATGGAAACAGTTGTGTCTCTAGGGAGGCTTCCAAGTTTTTCCAGTAATATTGTTAAATATTTGCCTCTATTTAGCTGTTGTGTACCCAGTGTTTTGTAACTCCTAGTTTAGCGTTCTAGTTTTGAAAAATTAAACATATCTTATATATGGATGAATTTAATGTCAAGTCTTCCTTTTAGATGGTTTCCTTAAATTTACTCTGATTTGATAGTCTTCTACAAACTAACTAGCAAATTTTTGTCTTAAGATGGTGCTAGAACACCCAAATCAACTCTTTTTGCTTAGTGGTTTCTGCATAATCGAAACAAACAATCACATCTACTCTTGGTTTAAAGTTTATGAACAACCCTGGAGTCTAGTGCTTTGAACAGCAATACAGCACATACTGATAACAGGTCACTAAAACTAATACACAACTAAGATGTTTACCACCACTACATTTCATTCTGAAACAGCTGGAATTAGATAGGCACCAGATCTGGTTAGTTTTATTTCTATAAATAAATTGAGCTAAACTACAAGCAGGTTGTTTCTTGACCAGAGACAAATGACAGCCTGTTTGGCACTCAATAGTGTTAAGATTTAATTTTAATTTTTTTTTATTTAACCACAGATCATAAATGGTGGACACTTGACTAGCAATCCTGTGCAAACAATTTAGCAGGACTTTCAACATTCCTGCTTTGCTTCTGTATAAAAACTGTGCAACACCTTGTCTGGAAGGCAAGATTAGTTCTTTGAATCGTTCAAAGGCATCAGAAAGGCCAGGTAAAATTTTAGGTAAATTAATTAAGAAGGAATGAAGAAAAGCTGGCTCAAACTTTGAAAATACAAATAAGCTAAAGGCCAAACATATAGCAGGTTGGGAAGTGCTGAAATGCCTCAGAAATGTGAGCCATTTGTTAAGTAGAAATAGACTCATGGTCAGCTAATGTTCTTAAAATCCATAGACACTCTATATCTATTTTCTCTATATTCACTTGTCAATTTATAATGCATTATATACTCTAAGAAGTAATACTTATCTACAAAGAAACGCCTCATAAATATGACTGGTCTAGCTGTAGTTACCCAAGTCGCAATTTACTCAAACTAGCATTAAAAATTAGGTGTTCGCGGCTAGAAAGTGTACTGACATCATGACCCTATTTTCACAAAGGCTTACATTTTTAGGCATTGCCAAACTCTGCAACAAAGCTGTTATGTGACACTGCTGTACCTATTGAACCTCCAACACACAACAGCAGCTTTGAACTGCCAGGGTTGCCATGCATTAAATACTGGTTCACAAAATGAGGACAACCCCAAACAAAAGCAGAGGTGTCTGTACCGTACAGATGACACACCCATTAATTTTTTATCAATCAACGATCAGGGATGCCAACTGTTGGATCAAAGAGCCAAACAGCTCTGGTTACACAAAAGAACACATGCTGATGAATGTAGGTGACAGAGGTGGTTGTGTTGTGAGTGGTGCAGCAGGCTAATCTTAGACTTGAAATGAGACAACAAATAACAGACTGACAGAAAAGCACTAGCAAAACATTTCACATGAAGCTGAAACGGTTTCAGCATCTTCCTGAAAGATAAATCCACACAGAGGGTCAGGAATGACCCGGTAATCTTCTAACTGAAGTCGCCCATGTTACCAATTGAGGCTCAGAAACTCCACAGTCAAACAACACTGATGGCAACTTTTTCAGTTCTGCTTTTAGAGCCAAACTGGGAAATGTTTTGCCAAGCCCAGCCTTGTTAAATATACAGCCTCCTTAAGTACTGGAAGTAGATAAGGGAACAAGAATATTTTGATTGTAATTTCCTGAGCAGAAACAATAATAAAGACAGGAAAGATCTGGACAGATTTAGGACATTTTAAGGCTAGAAAATGAGATGATTCTACATTAAAGTGTTTTACGACTTTTTAATACCTCACAGAAACCGTGAAACAAAGAAAATGGAAGAATGCGCCTTTTGGCTTTATTTCAGATGTAGCAACCTGAAAATATTGCACCTACAGAGCAGTGAATAGTCAGTGTTATATCAATAATTACAATAAATGGCTACTTGGGTGCAATATTTGGAATACTCCAATATTTCAGGTGCCATGCATTTGATCTCTGCCTGCTAGAGCTACAACTAACAATTATTTTAGCCATCAATTAGTCTATTCATTATTTTCCATTTAACCCCTTAAGGTTATTTTATTCAAAATTGGAAATGCATACAAAAATGCAAATAATTTAATGAAATTTTTAAATTAAAATACAATAACAGAGCATTTCTTTAGTGTATGCTTGATCATTTATAGCAAAGGATGCAGGTAAAAAAATACTTCTAACAGCATGTGAAAAGCTTAGCCCTTTCTACTTATCAATATAGTTAAGGGCTTTTGATTATTTTTGGATTAAGCTATTACTGATTGGATAGCAAAAGGTGTTTAAATCAAAAATAATTTATAGAATTTGAACTGGGTGAAGCTAAAACTATGCCACTTGAGGAGTTCTGAATTTATCCTAGATGCAAAATGTAAAATTTTTGTAAGGTTTTGCCTTAATTACTGCTATTAGTATGTTATTCTTTCAGCAAAAGGCACAGGTTTGTATACTCAAATTAATGATTAATTGATTTCAATAATCCATTCATGGCGATTAATCCGATTAATCGTTTAAGCACTACTGCCTGCCTAGAATATTTTTAGCAAGTTAGAGGATTTTTTTACATTATGAAAGTTGTGGTGAGAGCTCAAAGAAAACTCATAAGACTGCGGATAATCTGGGTTAATAATAGTAACTTATGGTTACTGCAATATTCCACAATAAAAATCACACTCATATTTTCCTGACGTTGTGCTGCCTTAAAGCCAAATCAAAACAATAAAGTGCCAAGCAGAACAGCTTCATAAAGTTTGCAGCGTTTTTAAACATGTCTTTATGTTGAATATACTACAAATATGAAAAGAAAGCAATCAATTTGTCGTAGAGAATGTCTTCACATTGACATCAACAGAACTAAACAATTGCTACCAATTGGCAGAAAATACTGAATCATGGGCATCAAATTCTGGTCAATGATTCACATGCTGTTTGTTCCTCCTTGGACCCGTTTTGATGAGCAGAAACAGTATAAAGCACTGGTAGCTCCTTACAACAACCCAGTTTTTAAAAAAGATGTTTTGCAGAGTGACAAAAGTCTGGTTTACAGAATAACTTTCCTCTGGACAGGAAGACACATTCTTCACTACACACTTGAAGGTAGGGTTGTGGACAGTGGTCCACCTGCGCTGGTTTTAGGGGCCAGACTGATCCGCAGTTATGATGTTTCAACATTGTCTGAACACCAGACAGCGAGTAAGGAAACACAGGAGGGTCTAACAGATGTTAAATACTGCAGCCGCTGTGTTGAGCATGTTTTTAATAAAACGGCTTCAAGAAGAGGTGTTGCCTGCGTGTTAATGCTGGGTGTCATAAATCTCTAAAAAGCAGCAATAACAACAAGGCAATAAAACCCTGCTCTGGGGCATTTCATCGCTGAACAATTAACCACACTTTTTATTACATTTGAAGTAACCTTCTCTTGTATCATCCCAAGCATGTTTGCAAATTTAAAAATAACTATAATTATTCATTAAAACAGTTTATAAATTGGATGAATCTGTGGGATCTTTTGTTTTATCTTTACAATCAAACACACTAAATTAGAAAACCGGGATCAGCAAGAAAAAAAAAAAGGGGGGGACACAGCTCTCTCAGGATAGAGACTCGCTATGTCCATATAAAGAATCTAAACAAAACACCAATCACTTGTCTAGAAAATTAGCCCTCCCTTCAAGCTCCAAATGTGATTGGTCAGAAGAGGAAGAGCGAGCGAAGGTTTGTCTCTCGAGAGGGTTGGCTTTGTTCAGAGGAAGTCGAGCTGTGTGGAGCATGCAAACACTGATCCAATGCCATCATGAATCAGGCTGCTTTACTTGGACCTTCCCAGTTCCAGAAAGCCTGGCAGAGAGTCAAACACAAATAAGCTAATGCCTCTGCCTCTCTAGCCAAGCCACATGGCCAAATATAGAGTACAAACTGTCCTGCTGAAGCGCATTTTAACTTACTCCTATGTTACCCTTTTTGGTTCTTGTAAATAGAAAACGATATTTTTGTTCATTTTATTTGCGTTTACTCCCAACCCAAAACAGCTCAATTGCACAGTCTTGTGTTCTGCTTGGGAAAATGCTATATTTATATTTTGTATTAAATACAAGGTTCGGATTGAGCTAAAAATAATTGGAAACAGGACACTTTCATTTATGCCTTGTGCCATTTTGTGGCAAACCACTGGATGACATTGGCGTGCCGGGTTTCTGGTTCATCTGCTAACACCTTGTAGCTAAAATGTAACGTCTGAAGTAGGAAGATTGTCATTTGTCTTGTAGCTATTTTCTTCACTCATCTAAAAATGTTTTATCACTGTTCATCCCAACTGTTGAAGTTCTTTCATATCATTACCGAAAAAATATAACTTGTAGCCCAGCAAAGTTTGTTTTTACATGCACATACATACTGTATGTCATCACTAGTTCATTTTTAAATAATGTGGCAATGTCTCAGACTGTGCTGACATCATGACTTGCCTGAGTACTGAAGGCCATCAGTGGTGCCTGATCCCAGCTGTTAGCTTAAGGTTCTGGTATTAGCAGAGCTTATCAGTAAAGAATGTCCTCATGCAAACAAAGCTCCCATATTACTATAAATGAGGATCAGCAAAAGGCTGAACTCTACACTCTTGTGTTCTGCTTGTCTCCACATGTTTAACCGTCAGGAAGAGGAGAGGAAAATGTTTATTTCAGAGCCGCACCCATGAAATCTTTCTCCACAGTTATAACACTATAAACAACTAAGATAATAAACACAGCAAAAAGTTATGCTAAAAGTCATCCAGAATAATAAAAGTATATTATAAAAGATCCATCGCAACAAAAATTAAGCATAAATCAAATTTTCACATTATTAACCACAGACAACAACTTTGCATTAAGGCTTTCTTTTGTTGAAAGCCACTCTTCAAAGCTCCTTGAAGGTTTGTTTGATCTGGAGCAATAAGCTTTTACTACTATCCAAGATTTAATATATAAAGAAGTTGATTGGGCAGCCTTATTAAAATGTTTTTGAAGCAGCAGTAAGTTTGAGAGGTAGAAGCACACACTCTCTATTCTCAGAAAAAAGTTCCTCAAACCTGAAAGTTTTCAGCAATCTAAGTTTATAGAAAATACATATTTGTATGCATAACTTTTATATTATATAGAAAAAAATATTTTGTTTTAAATAGAAATGCAGTAATATGCAAATTTGGGTCGATTCAATATCAGATTTTAATGCTGCCGTTGTGGCCGATATACCCCATAATCCTGTGTTGAATCACAATCCAATCACTTAACCAAACAAAAACCACATGACCAGCTCCATCCAAAACAGCTACAACACAGAAATAAATATCAGCTGGTAACATCAGCCCAGTTTTACTTAATGGACCGATACGGATATGTTAAAAAATGACAAACATTGGCTAGTAATATGGATGTTGAAGGTGATATATTGTCCATCCCTAGGTTTAAAAGAAAAATAGGGTTGCAAGATGTTAGAAAATGTGATATTTAGCAAATGTGATATTGCTAAAAACGTGTCATTGCCACAAGTTATGAGAAGTCTACACTTCCATTACTCCCATTCTGTTCTTTTAATGGATACATTCAATGCTCTTGATTCTTGGCCACTCTGACCTGTCAGATGAGGGCATCCACCGCAATGAGGCTCCATCCAGCATGTTGAATATCCTATTGGCATTCTAAGTGTAAGCTTGTGACACTTGGGAGTTTATAAACTAACAGTTTCAATGAGTAATTTGCTGTGTTAATATGGTGCACATTGTGATAAATAGTGGAGCTCTATCTGTGAGCTCTGTGGTCTGTGGTGCCTCAACCATGGATACAGCTCTCCCTGACCACCTGAAGCAAATATCTAGTAGAGTTAGGAATCTTGTAGCCAGACTGTTTCCAGAGCCATCTTCTTCTTGTCCTATTTTCAAAGTGTGACTTGTTCTCCTTACATTGTTCACTGACATTTATGTCAGATCACTCTTACACTAATTTCATCCAAAGTGAGAAGATTTTCCCATTGTTCTACTATAAGCCTCACATGTGTACTGTGATGCATTAAGAGTTTTTATGCTGTCATTTTCTCATCTTAATGTGCATTCTAATACTGTCAATCTCTCAACATGAAAGGCCTAAAGCCATTTCACATTTCTTTGTTTTACCTACAAGCACACACTTTATTACATTTCACAGTGTAATAAAGTAATTATTCTTCAGCAATAATTACTGTAATAATTATTACCTTAGCAATAATTCTTCAGTCTTTCTAAAGAACCCCGCCTTCCCTTGCAGATTGGCTTTTTCGTTATTTTGGCTCATCAGACTGATTATTCATATTTTATTTTATTTTTAGTCTTTTCAAACTCCCCTATGAACTATATCGGCATAATAGACATAACCTCAAAGGATGATTTCAGTGAAGTCTCCATCTCTACAACTTCATTAAAAAAATAATTTGTTAAACTGCATTTAGTTGTTACTAACAGTTTGTTGCACATATATCATGTATCCCCATGACTAATATTGTTGCTACATCAACAAAAATATATAAAAAGTAAAAAAAATAAAAATTGAACAAGCAGTGAGAGCTTAACTACAGACAACTGCAGATTCTACGATTCACGTTGGTAGTAACTAGTTAAACTAAAGCCCAACCTCAAGTTTTCTCTAAAATACTTCCCTACTATCACAATTTAAAGTTTTAATTATCCTCTGCTCTTTTGAATGTGACTTTCTCAGATATAAACACGACTTGTTAGCCATGTTACACCATTTTTTTTTACATAATAAACACTAAGATGTTAGCCTGCAAAGGCTAGAGAAACAGAAAATTCTCTAATGTTTCAAGGTACAAACCAGACTTTTCTGTAAAGTCAATTTATGGATGTAGAAAAAAGTTTAACCAACACAAGACAAGAAAGCAAGAAATTGCAGTTTGCGATAGCACTACAAGCTAAGAAAAGTGGCAATACCACTGAACTGGAAAATCGTGCAACTACTGAAGGTGATGCGACTGCAATGCCAACGATATTTAATCATTTGACCAGTGTCAAATATAGACAGAATAAAGGTTGGTGGAAATTTTCTAAAAGTATGTAAACAAATTTGTGCCTGCAACGTTTTGAACATGATTATTGTTACGGTCAACCTTTGCCATCCATGGTAGTGTCCCTGATGGCTCTGAGGTTGTCTGAGTCAAACTTTGGATTAAACATACAAGTCTGAACCCAGTACAACTTAAATGCATTTGCATCAATGTCTTGATCCATCAAGTCACTTGTCTTGCCATAGTGTTCACTAATGCCACTGCATTCTTGTGTATCTTGTAATGTTAACCCAATTGCATGCAAATCAGAAGATGATTCTTTTTTTCTTCTTCATCAGTTTTTATAATTTAATATTTATATGTTTTACTGGAAATCCATACTTCAAGCAGTAGTGTATGGTATGTGTACTTTTTGGAAAAAGTTAATCAACCATGCAATATCTTTAAAGGTTTAATTTTATATGTGGCTTCTTTAAATTTTGAGAAGTGCCGTTTCTCAACTTACCTGAAATACTCCATTTATGAGAAGCAAGAAATATAACTTAGTTGAAAGCCAGCATTATTTCTAACAGCTGCCTCAACAAGTCACTAACTCAACTTCTGTATGTGGGATTTCCCTTTTAAGGAGTGAATTTCAATATCTCTCATAGTAAGTGCAGCTGAAGACATATAGAGGTCTCCTATTTAAACTTCAACAGAAGTCACTTTTTCACCAGCTAAATAAACTACAGTTGACCTATTCTATTAAGTGGAAGTAAGCCAGTGGGTGGGGTGAGACGAGCAGCCTCTCCCCTTGTCCTTTAATTGTAAACATACTAGTTTATGCTCCAGCACTAAGCTAAACACAATGAAAACCGATTAGTAGAGTTTCACTTTTAGCAGCAGGTGATCACCTGCAACGCAGCCAAATTAAACTTCAACAGACTCACTCTTACCCAACAACTCCTTCAGAGTAGTTCCTGACTTTCCAAGGCGTGCCCGTGTAACCTTCATATCTTTCCGTGTTAGAGCCGCAACCATTGTTCAAGAGACTGGAATTGAATCCGAAAGTGCTAGCTTTATTGTCTCTCTTTCTTTTGTTGGGGTGTCCGTCCGTGAGTCCCCTCCAAAGCACAGCAACCCCACTGCCCTGCTGCCCCCCTCCACCGACACCGCCCCTGCCCGCGGCTCGGTTGTTGTGGTTGCTGTTGGTGTCCAGTGGTATAAAGTCCCGCTGTTCCGTCATTTCTCCAACCCCAGCTGAGGTAGACATCCCCTGAGTCTTGACGTCTCCACCACCGTTGTGCGAGTCGAGCGTCCCGTTTCTGCAAGTGAGGACGGCTCCCGACGCCCCGTTGTTGACGATTGGTTTCAGGCTCGGAGTGCTCTGAGATCCCGTAGAGTAGCTGCTATTGACGTGCAAATACCCGAGCCCCTGCGTCGTCTCCCAAATCTGCATCCACAGGTTGTTAGCGGGTCCCCGTTGTTCTGGCTGAAACCAGGCGATTCTAGGATCCATCAAACGCCACTGTAGGCAAACCGCCCCCCCACCCCACCCCACCACTGAGCAGCGCTCAGCTCGTGTGCAGCTAGCCAGGTCGCTAGCTAACGTTAGCTAGCCTGCTCAGGTTCTCCACTGACCGTTACTTCTAGATTATGGTTAAAAAAAACTACGCGCTTGGGTAATAATGCTATACACCGAGCGGTCGAACTAATTCGTCCGCAGTAACTAAAACGAGAGAGCGAGTCAGGTGATAAAAAACAGTATTTGAAGATCAACTTGCTGTTAAAGACGTTAGAAACGTGCGAGGGCTGCCTGTCGAAGAGTCTCTGTGCCTTTCCCCCGATGGCGGAGTCCACACCGCTACTGCGGCTGCGCCGAGCAAGTGAATAGGGGCGGGGATACACCTATTACGCAACAAACAGTTTACGGTTTTTTAAATATATATTTATTACATAACAAATTCAGATTTCATATTTTTCTTTCTATGTAAATCATAGAAAGAAAATCTGCATCCACAGGTTGTTAGCGGGTCCCCGTTGTTCTGGCTGAACAACGGGGACCCGTTGTTCAGCCCGTTTTTTGATACGGAAAATCAATTTTTAATTCATATACCTGTTCATTTAAATCTGACATTATTTTTTTACGCTTAAAAATAAAATTGAGGCAGGAATACGATTTATATGCTCTCAACAATTGATTAAAAACAATATAATATCGTGGAAGACGTTTTTTCAAGGTATTGAAAAAAGTAAAACCCATAATTCCGTTTAATATTACGTAAAATCTATTAAGTTGTTTAATACACCATGCAGACTACACCTGCAGATGGTCATTGACATTCTTCACAGGGAAGGTAATGTGGAAAATGTCATAAGTAAGCAAGCTAGCCATTCGGTGATCTGGTGCCTCTCCCTTTTCATAATCCCTCATAGATTCTATTCAGGCTCTTGGACAAACAGCTGATGACGTCGTTCCCAAAATTATTGACTGTAGAGTCACTTTACACTAGACTTCAAGCACCATAGATTCCACACCTCTTCATTTTTTCAGGTCATTGGCCTCTAATGCAGTTTTTCCATCCGCTTAATTTCCCATTAATATGCTTGGACACAACACTGAGTTAGCTTCTTTAGCGATGACCTTTTTTGTTATAGCTGTACTGTCGAAAGTGTCAACGACTTAATGCTCAACAACTGTTAAGTCAGCAGTCTTTTCATTCATCAAACATGCTGTATGTCTGTATTAAAAATACTTTATTATATAATTATAATCTTATGAGAAAATGAATGTGAGGTTTCATTGGCTGTAAAACAATCACTCAAATTTAGAGAAATAAAAACCCAAATTAGCTCACTATATCAGCAATGAATCTGCATGTGGTTCACTTTTTAAGCTCAATTTGAAAACTTTTTGTTGTTCTATAAATTAATTAAAAATAAAAATAGAAAAACAACAGTTTTCTATTGTTTTGTTATAGGACAACAATGCTGCTGTTGTCCTATAATTTCCCAATTCTCAAATCAGTAAAATACATCTTATCTGCTCCAGTTTGTAATTATACTATTAAGCCACCTATTTATTATTGATATTTTTTATTTACTGTGGCAAGTTAATTCCTCCAGTTTTGTAATTCAACAAGCAGAGTCAGGGTCATAGGTCATTGCCACTTAAGTATCAAACAACAAGAAAATATAACCCTTTATAAACTACCTTTAAGCTTATTAGCCGGAATCCATCACTGACTGTTTTTATATTAGAATAGTGTGATGATTTCTTACTAAATCTAAATCTAATGTAGTCTCATTATCTGTAAGTAGGTCCACATATATTCAACTTCAACTATTCAAAGTAATTGTGTTGCCCTGAAAATGGTACTGGTTTGAAAATATATAAATCTTGCTTAACCGGTTAGAGCAAGACCTGGCAGTGGGAAAGCGCCTCTAGTCACTTGCAAAACAAATGCTAATGGAACATCAAGAAGAATTACACTTCAATTCAGATTTTTTGCAAACCAGGACTTTGAGCAAGTACCTTGTTAATTTGAACAATTTAAGAGTTATTATTCACTGACCATTTTAAATAAGATATTCAAAAACCAAACCAAAAGTTCTGATTTCATGTGAAATTTTTCAGTACTTCTGCTGAAAGTTTTTTTTTAAACTATTCTAAATGGTTCTCTCATGACCCAGAAGTTTACCATAAACTAATCAAGTGATAAAAAAAAATAAAAATAAAAAGTCAACTGATTTTTCCAAAAGGGATATCTCACCTTACACCCAATGTATTTTTATTTTAAACCGTTACAGCAAGACAACTTCAAGTAAGTTCATGTCTACATCATGGTTCAGAACTTTATGCATTTACTTTTGAGTAGTTGAATATTTTTTACCCCATAATATACCATGTTCCAGAAAAATGAAGAGATTAGTTGAATTTCTTTTGACTTTATTAGGAGATGGGTCAGATTTTAATGAAACTATGTAGTATAAAAGTTTTGCCACATTTCTGATACACCCAGAAATATTTTTAACACCTTTTCCATTCACTGCTGAACGAAATACTATTCTTGTCAGTCAAGTCTATTTTTTTCCCAGAAAGTTTCAGATTGAAGAATTATTTACAACACAGCTTTTAATAAGTTAGCTTATTAAAAACTAGCTAATTTGTGAAAGTAAATTCAGAATTTCACATTGTAGAAGTCTGAAAAAGGTTTGAATTTTTAATTTCAAGATTTCCTTGTACCTTTGCACACTTAACCTTACAAAAGTATTTACCTCTATTGAATTTTGACATGTTACAACAACAAATATAATATTTTAGTAGAATTTTATGCAACAATCACAAAATAGGACATAATTATGAGATGGAAACGCATCCATGGATTTCTTCCTTATTCTTGTTAAGCAAATAAAAGATGCACTCTGCATCTCTTTATGGTGGTGGCAGCATCATGCTGTGAGTCTCCTTTTGTTCTGCTTGGTCAGGTAACAGGGCGTGAATACTTTAGCCATCCCCTATAATATGGAGTTAATTTTCTCCCTATTAGTCAGGGCACCATTAGCTCTAGTTTCTCTATAAGCTTGAAAACTTGTGCAGCAATTTAACTTAAAAATATGAATCTATAAAAGTGGCTTTCAAAGAGTGATTTCCAAAAGTCTTCACAATGGATACAAAATAGTCCCGTGATGTGATTAATTTAAGAAAAGCAGTTTATTTTCTAAAACTAAAATGGACCATTCTGCTGTAAAATAACAGCAGTCTGTCGTGTCCTAGCAACATGACTGCATTTTTCCCTAAATAGGTCTCCTCCTACTAGTTAGGATAAAGTTAAAGGGTACAAATGAAAGAAAAACTGCAGTCTGCTTTTTTTCACTGTTATCTTTTAAAAATGTTGCTAACATGCCATCAAAATCTGCTGAAATCTTTTAAACCGTGTTGGTGACTCTTCACAGACAAAATGCCACCACCTCTTCCTTTTCACAAAAAATATTCACATAACTCAAACAACTGTAAACAGTAATTATTTTTAAAAATACATAAATAAGTGACGGTTTGTCAACTGCACCATCTCATCACGTCTCAACAACTGATCACAGTGTGAAGAACACAAAGTCCTTATTTCTTCACCCCCTTTTCCAGATAACCAATAAATCTTCTCAGGTTGATTTTGATGTTGTCCAACACGCACAGCTGCTGAGGGCTGTATTTACCACGGCCTTCTTTACGGATCTATTACGAGAAGGAAAGATGGATAAGTATCTGAATGTACTGGAGAGATGAGAACCTGAAATAAATTTGATTGGAAAGTATCTTTTGGAAGTCAAAAGAATGACCTAATTACAAAAAGTGCCTAAACTAAATGTTAGTTCATCTCTACAACCTTTGCCTTGAAGACAGGCTGAAGTGCCTTAAGTGCAGGCAGTAAGTTGAGGTTTTTAGCCGCCATTTCTGCCTCCTCTCCATCAGCGAACACGTCAAACAAAGCGTCGAGCGCTTCTCCGTTCACAACCAGGTCGGAGTCCCTCGTAGCGACTTGAAGCAAGGCGTTTCCAATCATCTGCAGGAGCAAAAGTTCCCAGGGCAGGAGCAAACATTTGGGCACAAACAAAATAAAAATGGAAGAAGTGATACCTGAAGGGTTTCCACCGTGCCCTTTTCTTTGGCTAATGTGCTTCCAGTGATTCCTAGGATGGCGACGGCGTTAACCCTCACGCTGACAACATCGCAGCGAGTGGCCGCCTCGCTCAGACTCATCAGCTGCTGGGGGGTCATGCACTGAACAAACACAAACACAACAAAAAAAGCAGCCATGCAGTCAGAGGGTTGTTGGAAATAGTGTTGGGCTAAAGCTTCTAGTCAGAATCACTAAATGTAGTTTGTAACCTACAGAGCGATACACATGCTCAGTTTGTCTTTGCTTTGCGATTTGTCCATTAAGAAAAAAAAAAAAAGATGATTCAAAATTCCTGTTTTTTTTTTAAATGTTTTTAAATCAGAATACTTCTTTGAAAAGGTGCTTATTTTTATTGTGTAAAGCTGCAAGAGAAAAACTTTTAGAATGCTACACAGATAAAAAAAACAAAAAACTTAAACATTATTCTTGCACCTTTGCGATGTCATTAACTTAAATATATGCTAAGCAGAACCAGCAGGTCATTTTCCATAGTACGCTTTCTAAAACTTTCTCATTTATAAAACTCTGCTGTGAAAAGAAATACACTGCTAGACAGTTACATGTTTTGAAAAGCAATGCTACAATATGCAGCTAAGAAAGGATGAAATCTTAAACGTATTTTCCTAATTACTGTATTTTGTACCTGGCTGATGTTTTTGGAGGCAATTATCTGCAGGAGAGAGCGCATGGCGCTGATGACGGCCTCAAGGAACTCCTCATCTTTGGGGATTTCTGCAACAGAAGAAAGTTTAAATGTCAGCTCTGCTTGTTGCTTCCACACATGCGTGTGAACACTAAACTGGTAAAGTATCAAAAGTGCTAAATTGCAAAAATATCAACAAAAATCCGAGACCTTCAGCACCAAAGACCAATGAGGACAGGTGCTGTGCTGCTCCCTGCAGGGCTGCCTCACCGCCCAGAGACTCTGCATCCATGGTGGAGAGGATGCTGTGGAGGCAAGTCAGCGCTCGGGACTGAACCCGCTGCATCCTACACAAAGAGGAGGCGAAAAAAAAGTTTATATGGTTAAAAGTTAAAAGCTGCAACCAATTTTGAGTCGATGAAGGTGAGTACCGCCTGCTCAGGCTCCTCCAGGATGGATTCTCTTGGCACACATTAGTGGCTTCCTCTCTGGGGAAGGATGTTTTGTTGAGAACCTTGAATCCAGAGAAAAGAAAACATATTACAGTGCAATCAAAGTACTGCAAAGTGGGGGTATAATGACAAACAAACAGTTCCTTCCACAATATTCATCAAGTAACTACTGAACTTAACCGCACAGCGCAACCACAAACGTATGTTGTTACACGTGTCAGAAAAACACAACATAAAAAATGGAAAATGACACATGACAATCACATTAAGATGTTTTTAATCTAGAATAAAAATGTTCCATTTGTATTACTTTGATGCATGTACATGAAATTTAATACAGTGGTGCCCAAGTCCAGTGCTGAAGAAAGCCTGTTGGAAATTGAAACAGACCTCAGACAGGACAAAGGCTCATCCTGGACACAGTCACAACTACAATGGCATAGTGTAGAACAAAGCACATTTATGTGCTAGAATGGTCTAGTCAAATCAAAATCAGAATCCAATTGAGCATCTCCAGTGAGAAGTGAAAAATTGCTTTTCACAGACGTTTTCCATCCAATCCAAGTTTGCGCTATTCTGCAAGACCTAGTTGCACTGTTCACAAGTCTCAACAGGTGTTATAATTGTCTAAACACAGCTATCTAGACCTGCTACAAAAAGAAAATTTGACGGGGTAGCACAGATCGTCACAACACCGGCAGCTAGTTTTCAGACTGTGGTTAGCTATCCTCATGTCTGCAGATGGTAATGTTTAATCACTGGTTCATGTGTATCAGTTTGAATTAATATTTAACACATCAGTCACAAAACGGGTCATGAAGAGGGAGCAACCTATAAAAGGAACTGTGACTTTTAGTCTGCAACATGCCATACTTTTCAGGTGTTATGTTTTAAAAATAAATAAATAAATAAATCTATGTCCCATTTTCTTCCTCTTTAACATTAGGCACTCCTTAATAAAATCCACTGAAAATATCCAAAAGGCATTTACACCTCTGCAGAGCTGTTCCGTTTAGGCTTGCAACAACAGCTGCAAAGATGACAGCTTAACCCACTTTAGGCACTTGTCAACACTCTCTGACTCTGTAATGAATTCTTTTTGTGCATGTAGTGACAGAAGTGAGGTGTGATTGAGGAAGCGGAGAGCTGTTTGCCTTTTCTGGTATGCCATGGTTGATCAAGGCCCCTTGAACCTCAGCTGACAAGCACAGTGGAGACATCAGACCGGACAGTCCGTCGCAGAGCCCGTCAGGACCCAAGTCACTTTCATCGCTGCTCGACTCCTCCTCCCACTCGTCATCAGACGGGTCTAAACAGTAGAAAAGGAGAGCAATAAAGAATGTTTTAATGTCCTTAAATCACCCTGGCAATACGTTTACTGGTCAAACAGCCGCTCAGAATGACAAACCCACACTTGGTGCCTGTGTCACAGGAAATAAATTTTAGATAAAAGTGCCTGGGGTCAACACTGCTGTCCGTGCCCTCAACACTCACCGTCAGAGCAGCACATGTTGACAATGATCTCCAAGGACGTTTGCTGGGCTGTCAGCAAGGCCGTTGCCTCCCTCAGCTCCTCCTTACCCCTCTGGACACAAACAAACAGCCGCGTGAGTCAACATCCCGATACAACCATGACTGCTAGCGCTGCTATCGCCCAGTCTGGCTGCAGCCGCTTGCTACGGAGGAGCGATTTATTCCTGCTGATGCACTCGAACACGTCAGGTTGCACATTTCTGAGCTGGGTCGTGGTGACAGTCTGCATAGAAAGTAGCTGATGGACAAACTTGGCTTAAGCTACGCTGATATATTTAGGGCCACGATGAATGTGTTATTATGACTGAATAGTGCTAGTTTTATATTTTAGTGGGGGGATTGTGGAACGTCAACATGATCTTGGGGTTCTGCTCATGACCGAGCCGTGAGGGACAGATCTGTCTCGCCGGGGTTGAGCCAGCCAGTCAGCAGCCCCCAAATGACCCGCGATGCGTCTACTCCACAGTTTGTCTGCACTGTCGGCCTGGTGTTGCACTTTCGGATGACTCGTGTGTTGCCTTTCAACCTGTCATTGGTGGGTAGCTCTAAAGTCCAAAAGGAGACCGCATTTCCCATGAACAGCATCACATCTCGGCGTCTAAGGTACAGGCCACCTACGAGACCTCTGAGAATCACTGTGAGGGTTTTTCCATACAAGTGGATCCAGTTCTTAATGACTTTCCTGCTCATGTTAAATGATGAAAAGCAAAAAAAAAAAAAAAACTCTAAAAAATGTTCTGGCTATGTTTTCTGGCATTTAGCTAACATAAATCATTTTTTGAATTTAACTGAACTAAAACAGTAAAAGTTTAGTCAGATTTCACTTCAGACAGTGAGAAAAACTGTGTATGTCTTTATTAGGTGTATGAAAATATATAACATGTTCTAAACTTAGGCTTTTAATCAACATTAGAGTGCACAAAACTATCCTGTTTAAATATCAAGCACTTTCAAAGACTCAAAGCCCCTGTGTGACCCTTGTCTCAGTAAACCTGCAGATACCACCACCTTAATTTATGAATGCTGTTAACAAACAGCCTTTGTGAATGCTTCAACATCACAAAGGTGGATGTGGACACAGCAGTGTGAAAACATGAGTTAACTTATTTGACTCCACCTGAGGATACGAGGTGAACAACAGTTTGAAAGATCTGTCAGAAGTGGTGCTGATGGGTTCAGGGGAAAATAACCAGCTGTGCACTGACCTACTTAAACTCTGATGGATGATCGCAAAATAAACTGTGAGAAGATAACAGACATTCAGCTTGAGTCGTTCTGATTCCATGTTTTATTGTTGTTGAAGCTGCTTAATTGCAAAAGTATTTACACCCTTTTAACTTCTTCACATTTTGTTATATTACAACTACAAACTTTAATGTCTATTACTGAGATTGTAGATAATTAGGTAGCCAATTGTCTGTTGTTAGAAGCAGAACTAAAATGAGCATTTAAGCTAACATTAGCTTAGTAGCTAACTCATTTTGACTTAAAAGCTTAAGTTGACTTACTGAATGAATTGAGCTAATGTTAGCCAGAATGCTACTGTGAGCCTGGATAATATTGATAGCATTAAAGCTAGCATTAGCCTAATTGTTTCAAAAATAAGACAGCATACTGTTCACTCCCCGGATCGAAACGTTACCTTTAATTTTAAATTTTCTGAGTCATATCTCAATCAGTTCTTTGGTCAGTTTCACACAGAGAGTGAATATTTTGCCCATTCTTCTTTTGCAAAACAACTCGGACTGAATGAGGTTTACGGTCTGTCCTTTGATTAGGCCGTTGTAACATGAACATGTTTTGATCTGAACCATTTCATTGTAGCTCTGGCTGGATGTAAGCCTTTTCCAGCGTGATTTTCTTCCAGGATTGCAAAGAATCTCCTGAGCATGATGCTGCCACCACTATGTTTCACTGTGAGGTTTTTAATTAGGCGAGTAACAATGACAGTTTCCTGGTTTTATCATGAAAAAAATATATATATAACAAAATGTGAAAAAGTTTAGAGGTGTTTTCTGTAACAACCAGTGTGTCTACTTACAGGCAGCAGGTCGGAAAAGTCAGTGTCAACCTTCGTAGTTTTGCCATTCTTCTTCTTCATGGGTGCGTCCTCCTCGTCCATCTCCTCCTCAGCGGGCTCCACCGCTGCCTCCCCCTGTTCTGCTTCGGCCACAGCAGCCGTGTTTCTGTGGTTAGCCTCTTCCGCTCGTCTGAGTTCAGGGATCAACACCCCTGCGTCCAAATCCAGACACTGTGACAGGGTGGCCACCACGGCGTTGAGGGTCTGGGCTTGTCGGGCCGCAGGCAGGCTGGCCTTCATGTTCCACACCGTACCTGAGAGACAAGGCAGGAACTCAGAGGAGATGCTATGGAAATATACACTGCAGTTTTCAGGCCACCTTAAAAAGTGAAAGAGACAAATATGACAAGAGATGAATTTTACCTGCAGCTAAAGTCCTGAGGAGAATGTGCGCCATGCCTGGCTGAGATGACAGCAGCACTTTTTCTAGGGCTCCAAGTACAGCGGCGTTCATGCTACGCAGCAGCTCGGGGTTGTCCTCGGTCACAGTGTGCAAACAGTGAGCTGAGAAACAAAAACAGTAAGAGTCAGATTCCTCCAGCTGAGACGGCAGAGTAGTTTATATTACCTTAAAATCAACTGAGATGAATATACCCATTAAAAGCCCACTGAAATGCGTACGTATCGACTCTACCTATAAAATAAAATGCACAGAAGCATGCTCACTGTCAAACACTTTGCGGTTATTTACCTGAATTTGTAGCATCTCATCCTTTAAAAACAGCTTTTTAACAGCTGGAAACTGTAGACAGCAGTTGATGGGTATTTGGGAGAGAAATTTACTTCCTATTTTTGACCAATTTTATGATTTTAGCTGCTTAATAATCTTGTATTTTATTTCCATTCTGTAAAATTCAGAAGAAAAAAAAACAGCTAGTGGAAAAAAGAAAAAATTTTCAGCTAAATGTATTTTCTATTAGTTTGGGGAAAAATGTAATAACCTTCTTTCAGCCAGCTGACATGTGGTGCGCAGCAACAGGTGGGGATGGGGCAATGCTGACTTACTTTATGCTACATACAGCCAGTGAAAACTCACGTTCTCTAACCCAGCAAGAATAAATGGGAAGGAGTAAATGATACGCTGTTGTATGATGTTTTAATGTTTTCTGAACAGTTTGTTGTTGAAAATGAGAATTTGTTCTCAATCGACTTACCTGGTTAAATAAAAAAATTATGCCTATCAGAAAGGTTAAATGAAGAACTTAAAAGGAACTCCTGTCAGACCTACCAGCTGATATGGACAGCTCCACATTGTGAGGGTATCTCTCCAAGCACTGGACAACCATGTCCAAGAGGCCGGATTTGTTGAACAAAGACACTGCCTGGCTGCTGCTCTCACTAGACAGATGGACGACACAATCAGCTGAAGAATTGAAGATGTAGCAGGTGTACGGCTGCAGGGTGGCCACAGTCACACAATTAACAGTGAAATTCTTTGAACAGAACTTGATTTTGTTCTAAATACTCCTGACAGTGGAATGATTCAAATGAACACCAAATAGAAATAGCTAAATATTTATCTCTTGACTTATTCTGATTTTAAGAACGGAGAAAGATCTGTGTTGCAGTAGAGTAACAAAGCCACAACAACACCTCTAGAGGAGGAAATAAATCAACAAAAACCCTACATACCAACTTGTTGGCTTACCATAGATTCCACAGTAGGTTTACAGCTTCGTTGGCCACTCCCTCCACAGGATTGCTCTGGTCTTTCATTGCAACAGCAGCAGTGTCGAAACCAGTACAACACTGGAAAGGAAACAACAGTCTGACCACGGAAGCAGCAGATATATTCACTGTATTTATCACTGAAATAAAGTACTGACTTTGGCGCAAAATGTCGACAACACATAATAAATTTATAATAAGTCAGCTTTTTTGTTTATACCTCTGTGAATACAGCCTTAAAAAAAAAAACAGGGTTTGTATACTTTTCCCACAGTAAAAGTCAAGCACTTTTCAAGTATTTTAAGATAGGTTTTTAAACTTTTCCAGCACTCGACATTTTTGGAGATAAAAACGATACAAACGAACTAAAAGGCAGCTTAAATTCACCAAAACGTGATATCATTCACTCTTTTTAATAATGTCTTGTGATAGCATTATACACGATTTATAACATACATATATCAATTACACTGACCAATAAGTCACTAAGCCATTAGGAATAATACATATTCCTTACATTGAAACAATCCAAACAAATCATGTTACGGTAAATGTGTCAAAATTTAAATACTTATACACAATATACAAAAATATTCTTGCTACGTTTTCTGTCATTTAGGACATAAAAATAATTCTGGTGATTCCAACTAACCTAAAACAAGAGACATTTAGTCTGATTTCATGTTAGACAGTGAGAAAGAAAATGAGTGTGTGTGTATATGTGCGTGAAAATGTCTAGTTTCAACTGTTTCCACATCTAGGCTTTTAGTCAAATGTTCAATTAAAATATCAAGCACTTCCCAGGACTTAACACAGAAATCAAGAACTTTCCAAACTTTGGAAAGCACCTGTTTGAACCGTGTAAAAAAAAATATTACTGCCTGTGTGCTTGAATGAAATTCAGTTCCTGCAGATGTTACAGACGACGAGGAGCTAAGAAGACGCAGTGAGCTAAAAGCAGCAGTGAAGTCTCACCTCTCGAAGCAGTGCTGTCAGCGGCGTCATGACGTCGTGCCTCACCATGTCTTCGCACACCTCCTGACCTCCGCATGCACTCAGATTTCTGTGAGGCAGACACACACTCATCGGTAACTCAGAGGAGATCCTGTGTGAGTAACAAAGCTAGGAAAAAAATGTTTTAAAAATTGCAGAGTTGCTGATCTGTTGAACAAAACGTCTGACAGAAGAGCACAGCTATTATACCGAAAGAAGTGCTGAGTGAAAAAATGCGTTCTGTTTCATGTGAAAACATAATGAAAAGAAAAGGTGAAGATCTCTGAACATTAAACAATCCAATCCTGAATAATGTGGAGCATATCCTCCCAACAACTTACTATTTGCCTTTTGCACAGCATAGTTCCCCCGGCACAACACATAAGTACACGTTTATTTTAAAAAACAAAATTGATTAAGTTCATTTACAGTAAACCAGTGATGAAACTAGAAAATCCAGAAGGGCCCCCTTTTCTATTTTTAGCACAAAGCCTTTTTGAAACAGAAGTATGCCATTATTAGAACTTGATTATTCTTCAGTTTTTTTTTACTTTTGTTTTGTTGCCACGTCTGACATATATTTCTCAGCTAAATCCGAGTTATTTATAGCTTAATGTTGAATAAAAACAACTTAAGGAAAGATTGTTTTTAAGAGAATGAATGGATTGTGTAATGTGCCCAACATTATCCAAAGAAAATTAAGCGGCATTACGAAAGACAAGCGAAGAAAAGCCCAGATCCCGCTGCACCCTCACCTGAGCGCCCCAGTGGCCGTCTCCCTGACGGCCACGCTGCCGTCCAGCAGCATGGGGCCCAGCCGTCTGACTGCATCCCTCTGGAGGAAACCGGGAATTGCCTGGCTCTGCTGCACCACCCGAGAAATGCTGGCACATGCAAACTCTCGAATGTCTGCACTGGGACTCTGCAACTGGAAATAAAAACACAACTTGCTATTAAATCGAGGTTACAATCTTTTTTTTTTTCCCGGATTCACCATAGATTAGCTTATCTTCTGAAGTTTATTTGAAGATTTCCTTTCCGTTTCCAAAAGCAAAGTCGAGGCAAAAATGTTTGGAGATTGATAGAAAGATTTTAACTTTTTTTTTTTTAACTTTACTCCTTCAGCATTAAAATATTTTCCACCAAATGTTTTCATTGTATATTGACATATATATTGGCTTAATAGGAAAGAATCCACAAGCTTACATCAAGCTCATAAAAAACACATCAATAGCTGTAGATTTAGGTAGCTTAAGGTATTGGGAGTTTCTGAGCTATAGACCCAACACATAAATATTTTTATCAATTTCATGCTCCATCATGCTTAAAAACAAACAGACAATCACCAAGTTGCTCCTGGATGGTTGGAGTTGCCTTTTAAAAACATTTTTAAATCATCCTTTGTTCGCTGCTGTGCTTTTAGGGAAGATCAACCACACATGGTTGACCAAGTTTCACTGCTGGCATGAAAAGATAGAATCATATTAGATCTTTTATGTGTTTTTTTTTCTTTTCCGCCCTTCCCACAGATTATTGTTTTTTATAAGCAGAAACCCTCACATCTGCTTACTGCAATTTCTCAGCAGCAGTCACTGACTGAGAAGACAGTCATAGCACTTGCTAGTCTCTCTTGAATGCCCTGGAGATTTTTATCATCATGACAGCTGGACCATGGTCTCAATGACTTGATAAATATTAACATTTTATTCTGGTATGTGAGGGATTTTTTTTTTTTGATGCAAAGTAATAATGACAGAAAATGTTTCCCCTTTCAAAACAGAATTTAATCAAAATGACAGAGTGACATCAGCTCCCTCCATACTCATCAACTATTTCACATGAGATCATTGAAATTATGCTCGCAGGGAATTTTGTATTTTGTGTTAATTATAAGTCGATTTTAAAACACCCCACCAAAAGTAATTGCTGTTGAAAATGAAGATTTCTGTCAGTCTATAAATAAATAAATAAAAGTAATTTTTGCTTCTGTTTTGCTGATTTAATCAACACTGAAAACATTCCCTTTGCAGAAAAGAAATTAATTTCATTCAATACAAAGATGATGATATCCATATCATGTAAAAGAATTAGGTACGTGATTTTGAATTATTATCTTAGAGAGAAAAAAGTCAGATTAATTGGTCCTAATTCTCTATTGTACATTGCTCTATACTGCATATAAGGGCAACACAAAGTGCCTTATATAAGACAAAACACACAAATAATACATATGCAAAGGTGTACTTCTACTTAAGTGATAAACCAATATAGCAATTATATTTTAGAATTAGTAGTAAGATTTTGTATGTTGTATATTTATTTTCTGTACAGGGCGCATACTGACACCTGGTTAAAGGGACATAACCCCAGCCTGACATGTGACCGTGGACAAATAACCTAACACTGCCAATCACTTGCTTCATCAATAATTCACATAAAACAGATCCCTCAGATCACTGCGTTTCATAGTTATAACTTTAAACCTCCGATGTGATCGTGGTCCTACTTTTTCCAGCAGCTCCGCAGCCGGACAGCTTTCTTCGTCGTGCTCTTCGTCCGCTTCCTTCACAGCGTTCACCGGCAGGCCGATAGAGTTGAACTGCGGCCGCTTAAACTTCGTGGTTTTACTTTTACCCATTTTGATCTGTTTCTAGGTGCTCATGTGACAAGATGTCTGTCTGTGGTTTCTGTCCGAAATGTCGGCGACTACACTCCCAGCACCCCGCAGATCCAGGCTAGCTGGAAACCATGTGGAAGAGTCAACGCAGTCAGCCGTAAAGTGATGGTCGTTGACGGAAAGCGGTCACGCTTTGTGGCAACCAAGAGAATTGTTCCTCCGTACGCTATTGCGTTCGCCATATTGTGAGTGGCAGATTCTAAATTGAACACTCCCGATTTTCTTTCTTTCTTTTCATTAAAGCTAACAAAAACCATGGCCATTCAAGCATGGATTTCCCCAGGCACTTCAGGAAATATTGGATTGAGCATGGACAGTTAGGCTTTCAAAAAATGTGAATAAGAAAAACGAGAGGAAAGATTATTGCAGCAAACCACAGCTAAAAACTATATTTAAAAATCTGAGAGAAGGCAGAAAAACAACACATTTTCACACTTTGAGTGTTTATTAGGTAAATAAATTTAAAAATAGAAACATTTAGATAAAATACATGCTCAACTTTAGAAACAGAAATAAACACATCGAGACTCGATTCGTAAAATACATCAAGGGTCAGGTGAGCATATCAGCAGCTTCAATGATAACATCACAGCCAACTTTTAAAAAGCATCCATCTGTCCATTTCTTCATTCTAAATCATCATGATGATGACATCCTCCTCAGTGCTGCACCTTGTTGCTGATGGTCAGGCTCCTTGAAGGACCGATGAGAGGTCAACAATTGATGAAAACTAAATGAACAGAGCGACCAAGATGGTAGTCACTGAATGTTCGGCCGGGGTTTGAGAATTAGTTTTCCCGTCTGTCAAGACATTTCAATAAAATATTGTTAAATTCATAGAAAGATGAAAGATACATTTTCTAGGAATTGACAATCTTACATCATCACAGGACATGTTGTATTCTGCTAAAACTGTGCGGCAGCGGGCAGCAATTCTGGAGGCGCAAACGTCAAGGAAAAAATACACGACCAAGAATGTAAAAGAAAACAACAAAAAACAAAAAACATTCTGTTTAACTCAAAGCAAAATCAGCTGTTCCACGATATATTTACCACAGCAGAAAAAGGATACATCGAGGGTGCCACGACTCGTTTGTGTATCCCAGCAAAGAAGAGCGCTATTAGGGTGATGCAGCTTATGGTGAAGAAGGGATGATTCCAAAGTGATGAAAGGAAAGAAACCTGCAAAACAAGGAGGGAGAGGAGCAGCATTAGGAAAGTTTGATAGGACAAAGTTTTACTTTTTTTTCTCTCATCTGATCAAAACTCATGAGTAATTTTTGATTACATTGAAATTCCATAAAGAAAAGATTCTCTTGAAACTCACTGTAATGTAGCTGAAATCAGGTTTAAAGTTATTTAGATTTTTTAAAAATCATATATGTAATCTTTAGAATTGCAAATCTGTGTCATATGAATGTGAGGAGAAGCAGCAGCGAAACTGCATAAAACAAACATCATGCAATTTGGCTTACTTGCTCAGGTAACAAACCTTTTGAGTGTCAGGGTCTATTAACCAGTTCCAAGCCCCTGTGGCTGTGCAAACAGACACCACTATCAAAATCACTGGAAAGAGAGATAAAAGAAAAACATTACAAACAATTTATTATAGTGACTATTCAGGAATTTAGTAAAGTTGATGCATCTCTACTGAAAGACTGTATGTTGCCTAACACCAAGCATTGGAATCCTCCTGCATTTGTGGAGTTATAAGACACAAGTAATAAAATAAATAACTCTACCTTCAATATAAAAATTCTTAAATATAGAATGGAGATATATATATACACACACACATGTAGGAGCTTGTAATTTGAAAGGTTTTTTCCAAAGCTAAAATGGCTTGTTTTAACATGCAGATATTATGAAATGTTTGCCAACATACACATTATGCAAATTGGAATGTTGTCCTATTGTTAAGATTGTAGGAAATATGCCTAGATGTTTGCCTGAAGTAGAGCTAAATCATCAACCAGCGGTGTAGATTTGGGTGCTGTACTACTAGTAGGACAAGAGCAACGGGGTGAAAATAAATATGGTGACAAAAACCCGTTAACACTCCCAGAGTGGCAGTCTATGTCTGAATGTGCAGCTCATTTAAATTTACATTGGTATAACTTAATAATAATATTCACTGGGAGACAAAGTTGATTAACTAGCCACTTGTCTATCTGTATAAAACCTATGAAATCCTTATTTCCTGTCCACTATAGCTCCAGAGACAGCTGCCTCCATGTAAGGAATACTTATGTGGCCTTACATGATGGTGATTTTTTTTTTAGATATATATTTTGTGTTCATAGACGTTTAGAAATACAGATACATAGTTTGGAGAACAATAGCCACTCTTCTGAGACAACCTGAAATCAGTCACAATTCGCTAAAAATATTTCTCATTTTAGAAGATGAAAACACCCAGTATTCTTTATCTTGTCAAAGTAGCGCCGTCATACAATCATCCAATGAGTTTCCGCTACAACTTTAAATGCTACTGAAGAAACTCCACTTTGTGCATTACAGTGCCAGTATGCTTCACCCTGAAGATGCTGGAAAATGCATAATGTATCACGTCAGCAATAGCAGGTACTTACTTCTCCACCTGCCTGTTGCAGGTTGTAAACAGGAGATATACTCCGTTAGCCTCCTCTCAAAAGCCTTCAGGTCTGTTGGAATAAGGGACACGTTCAAATACAGTTACAGTGAACATCAGAGATGTAGGACAGACTTAAAGCTTTTCTGGTGACAAGCTCCGAGTGGCTGTCAATAAACTGGGACTTTGATATAATGTACACATCAATACAAATGCTCAGTTTAGAACATTTTTATTTCTAATTTAAGATACGGAAACACAGAAAATCACCGTAAAATCGTTAATGTTGTTATAAAGTCTGACATTACGCTCAGTTATTCCAAAGGATAGATGTTAAACTACACAGTTGTCAACTAAAAAGAAATATCTCCCTGCTAAGCTAGCAAGTATGCTAATAACCCTAGCCAGGCTTTATACCAGTTTCTATACTCCCTAGATTATAACGTCTGATTTATCTTTTATATTTTTATTTAAAAATCTACATGACCCCTAAAATAGATTTCTATCTGGGTAAAATGAACTACTTTATGGTTTTGTTACCTTCGGCCTGCTCCAAAGAATTCATGTCCTAAGCCAACAACAGCAGTGCGCTGTTTGGTTGTGCCTCTGCTTCCTGTCGCAAATGAAGGATTGACCTAATGACCAATCAGAATGGGCTAAATCCTCAACCATAATTCTATTGGATGGAAAGCTCAGAAGAGGGCGGGCCAAACCGTAATGTCTTTTCCTGATTTGAAACGTCACAGATTGGGGACGGGCAACAGGTGGCGCTGTTTCACGCTGAATTAAATCTTAGACGTTCCATAATGTCCCTTTGTTTTCCCCATTCATAAAATCACGATCATTAAGCAATAATTGTGATTTAAGGGTGTTTAAACTGCAAAGTTCTTTATTTCCATAGAAAAGTGACATGAGCACATTCATACAGGAAGAAGAAATGTTGAATAGTTTGGATTTTATTCTTGAAAAAAGAACAGGTTTTTCATATAAGATTTGTACAAAATACAAATACAAATATATTGATGTTATTTAATAGTTTTACATTCTGAATAAAAACAAAGGCAGATCATCTGATAAAAATGCATGACAAGCCTCAACTTTGGTACATTCAGTTGTGATATTTGGTTTTGTCATGTAATAAACACATTCAATGCAGTCATTTAAAAACCAAAGAAAAAGGTTATTTGGTATCTTCTAGATTGTGTAGGACACCTTTTTGTTTGCCGGCTTAATTTTATTCTGTGTCTTTACATTAAACTGCTCCTTCAGGATTTGATCAACCTCATCCTCAGTTATGTTTCTCATATCCAGCAAATCCACCCCTTCCTCAGGTTTGTAGGTGACCTCACTGTAGGTCCAGCCAATCAGAGCTTTGAACCCTGTTGGTGTTTGCAGGGAGCAGATGGACTTGTTGGTGAACAGAGAGGCTGAATCTGTTTGAAGTGCGTGGTTTTTTTCTGCGAAATGTTCTGGCTCTCGAGGCTGCAAGGTGAAGCAGAAGATCTGATATGTTTGCTTCCTGTTCACCAGGCTGGATTTGGCAAATTCTGGATTGAGAACCTTCGGTGTCCTGCCTGTCTTCTCCAGGATCCAGGTGTCCTCGTTTTTGGTAAGTCGAAACACGCCTGCTGCCTGCGGCTGGTCCTTTCCAGAGACGAGCTCCAGTGGCTCCCAGATCTGAGACGAGACCCCAAAGCTTATGTCTGCTATATAAGCCTTCCCATCAATTTCAACCATGTTGATGAGATGATTCTCCCCAGGTGGAAAGTCATTGGTGATAGTGTTGAAAACTCTGCCACCCAACATTGTGGCATTGAAGCCCATTTCTCTCAGCACCCATCCAAACAGGAAGTTGTTCTCAAGGCACCAGCCTCCACGACTGCTCCTCACCACCTTATTGAAAATAGTCTCCAGGTCCATGGTGATCCACTCTCCACAGTGAACGCTGAGATTTTCAAAAGGGATCGACATGACATGCAGCTTGTGGATGGACCTCAAAGTTGCGAGATCCATTTTATCAGAAGGGCCATGGAAGCCAATTCTTTGGAAGTACTCCTCCAAATTCATCTTAGCTGCAAAATGTAAGATGTCAGAGTTATTTATTAAGTCAAATTTACAAAAATGTGAAAATGTGCACGCTCACTTGGAAGCGATCCTGTTTTAGGTCATAGTTTGTTTCTTTTTATGTTAGGAACTATGTAACATAGACATCTTCCAAAATACAACCCTCAACAATGGACATAAACAGTAAAAATTATTCATCCTTACCTCAGCCAGGCAGTCAGAACTACTAAAGAACTTCTGACTAGTAAGGTGCTGAAATATGACATATGGCAGCGATTGGATTAGTTGATCATTTGCTAAGTCAGGCTAACAAAGCGACAGAGTACATAAGCAACCAAGCGGCTTGTGCACAAGAACAGTGGCACACCTTGAACTGCAGATTTCCCAAAGCTGCAAACTTTAGACCTGCTTTACCCTGAAAGCTGATTGCACCATAAAATCTGATCAAAGGTGCATTGAAAAATAGATGACATATGCAAAAAGTGAATCTCTTATGTTAAACATTCAACACACAGAGATGTAAATATTTATTTTCTATTGGTTTCTCAGAAAATATGAATATTAAGCAGTGATTTTTAAAGCAGGCAATATTATGGCCTCCACAAATAAGAGGAACACTGTCCAGCTTAACATTGTGAGCAATTATCTAATCTTATGATTGCTCATATGAGTCTCAGTGAATACAAGATAGCCAAAATCCATCCATCCATCCATCCATCCATCCCTCCATCCATCCATCTCTACTTAGTCCTTGCATGGCTGCAATGGCATTACTTTTCTCCAGCAGTCAACAGGCAGGATGCGGGGTACCACTTGGACATGTCACCAGTCCAGTTTTGCAAAGTGATTACAAAGCAAATTTTATTACTTCAATGTACCTCACTGACATTAATCATGTGAAATGAAACTTTATTGTAAAATGATTTAAAGAGGAGTTGTACATACAAAGGAAACAGAGAGGTAAAAATCCCAGTTTAAGTACAGATTGTCCTTTCTAGTACTTATTCTAGATCAGTGTTTCTCAACTCTGGTCCTCAGCGCCCCCCTGTCCTGCATGTTTTAGGTATTTCCCTTCTGCCACAGACCTGAATTGCATCTCTGGGTGATTTACAGGCTTCTGCAGTACTTGAAGGTCATGCAATCATTTGAATCAGCTGTTCTGGAATAGAGGCACATCTAAAACATGCAGAGCAAGGGGGTTGCTGAGGACCAGGGTTGAGAAACACTGTTCTAGATTAAATATTGACAGTGTGTGTCCAAAAAAAGACTGTGAACTTTCCATCTGGATAGTCAGGAGGAGTTGGGCTATCACTTGTTACACAGAGCTATAAGTGCAAGCTCACAATAGAACTCTTTCTGGCACAATCATCAGAAGTGTACAGGTTACAGTAGTCTTCAAAATGTGAAATATGCAAACTGAACAGGACTCAAAATCTGAGCATGAAAATCCTAAACTCTCAGGGAGCATTGCATACTTAAAATGTTAGTCCAGTTTACAACAAAGAAAGGAATAAATCTGTAAAATTAGTAAATACATCACAATAAATTTGTTAGAAATAATTGCACTTTGAATTTTAAAAGTTTAACTTTTAAGAATATGAAAGATTTGATTACTTTTAACAATTACTCTTCGTATTTTATTGGTATAAAAGTTGACCTTTCATTAATATCAGTAGTTTTGCATTTCTTCAAAGTCGAGTTAGATATGGTAAGTCAATATACTACATCTATAAAGCACATTTAAACTTCTTTCAACTAACATATATATATAATAGTGCTACGTAAAACTACTGGGCTAATGGTTTCCAAACACTTTTGGAAGGTTTTCAAAGGGTGTAAAATGTTTTGTTGCACACAGGTTTTAGTTTGTTCTGCAGCTTTACATTAAACTGCTCCGTCAGGACTTGATCAAGCTCATCCTCTGTTATGTTCCTCATGTCCAACAAATCCACCCCTTCCTCAGGTTTGTAGGTGACCTCACTGTAGATACAGCCAATCAGAGCTTTGAATCCTGTTGGCGTTTGCAGGGAGCAGATGGACTTGTTGGTGAAGAGGGAGGCTGGATCTCTCTGGATTCTCTGACTTTTCTCAAAGAAATGATCAACCTGTCGAGGCTCCAGGGTGAAGCAGTAGATTGGCTTCGTCTCCTTCCTGTTCACCAGGCTGGATTTGGCAAATTCTGGATTGAGAACCTTTGGCTTCCTGCCTGTCTTCTCAAGGATCCAGATGTCGCCCTTATCGATGAGACGAAACACGCCTGCTGCCTGCGGCTGGTCCTTTCCAGAGACGAGCTCCAGCGGCTCCCAGATCTGAGACGAGACCCCAAAGCTTACGTCTGCTATATAAGCCTTCCCATCAATGATAACCTTGTGAATTAGGTGAGAATCAAGAGCACCAAAGTCATCAATGATCCTATTGAAAGCTCTGGAGCTCAGTGTTGTGGCACTGAAGCCCATTTCTCTCAGCACCCATCCAAACAGGTAGTTGTTCTCAAGGCACCAGCCTCCACGGCTGCTCCTCACCACCTTATTGAAAATAGTCTCCAGGTCCATGGTGATCCACTCTCCACAGTGAATACTGAGGTTTTCAAAAGGGATCGACATGACATGCAGCTTGTGGATGGACCTCAAAGTTGCGAGATCCATTTTATCAGAAGGGCCATGGAAGCCAATTCTTTGGAAATACTCCTCCAAATTCATCCTACCTGTAAAATGCAAAGTACTGACACAATTATGTCCCACAGAAATTAGTTGTAGTCATTATAATCTAATTAAGCACTTTGTGTCATTACTTTGTAGAACGAGCTTTTACATCATCAATAGCGGATTTGGTTTTGCTAAGGTATGCTGAAGATTATGCATCATTTTCCTAAGCATCACAGTAAAGCGCTACTTTGTGTTGGTCTATCCCAATGGATCCATTTGGTTCTCAATTGTCTGACATACACAGGTATTTTTAAACTCAGAAATATTACCCAGGGTAACATCTACACATGCAAAACTAAAATAATAGTCATTAGCATAATAAAAGTCATTAGTATCATTTTATGGTTACATCTAAATCAAGAAAATGTAAACTCATGAGAATCGACCATCATGAGAAGGTGGTACTTGACCACCAGCGCTTAATGCACACTACAACGAGTTCACCGATCGATCTGAAAAACCTTTGTTCAGTGTTTTAAAATGAACTCTTACCTTCAGAGGATGACATAACAGCCTGCAGTTCTGGGAGTGGAGTCCCCGTTTGGTGCTGATAACACAGATAACTGCTTAGATCTGTAAACGTGCGGCCTCCATGAAATGTGGGGCTAAGAAAAGAAAAAAAGAAAAGAAAAAAAACTAGGGGGACTGCCACTTTAAAATAACCGAACAGACTTAGTTTTTTTTCTTTTTATGTTTCGTTACACGCCATAATTTATAGCATTTCAGTTAATTGTGTTATGTTTTAAATGTGTTATACAGAAGTTAGAAGAAGATTGAGGAATTTCCTCTAGTTAAATCTTTAAAATATGTCCACTTTTATTCTGAAAAAATACCAAAATTTCCGGTTCCATAAAATTTAATTTTATTGATCTAATCAAAATTCGACTTATTGATGATACCATTGAGTTCAGCTGATTAATAATTATGTTTAAGGTACCAAATTTTCATTTTCATATTTTGATCTTGTATAACATGTATAACTCGTTGCATACCAATGCGGCGGCAAAATCACAGACCTAGATTACCTAGACACCACGCCGACCGCCATATTGCTAGTGGCAGCTGCTGGTGCTTATGTTTAGCTGAGTGACTCCCCTATGTTAAACTGAGATATAAATTTGCAGCAAGAAGGCCCTTGCTTTTTAAATCCAGGAGTTTTTCCGCATGGATATTGTATGATGTCCACAGTTAGGTGTGTGTGTGTGTGTGTATGTTGCCTTTTGATCTCTGTGGATCAATGACTGCTGTTGACATGTAGCTTGCCCGTTACCGTACAAGCAGATTTAGGCAATAGACTAAGCATTAATTTTATACCTTATTTTTTAGTATAATGCCAATAATTATTTATTTTATTATTCATTGCACCTGTTGACACAACAAAAAAGCTACAATAAACAGTTTAGCTATGATTTAAATTAGGTCTAATTAAGTGGTTTAATTGCGTACATTTTGTTTATCTTTTGTTCCCTACACTTTTCAATATCTGTGACATATTATTCCATATCAAAACAATTATTAAAATTCGTCAAACAGATAAAAACAGCAGGTTGTGAGCACAGTTTTGTTTTGAAAGATCTTGCCACTCGCAACATGGCGAACTCTGATAGCGAACCGCTTGTGCAGGCCAATAACAGCGTCTAAACTTCTTACGTCTATGTGTTTCAATGATCGGACGTGAATACGTAACAAACCAGGCGACCATACAGGGAAGTGCTCGCCGAACTGCTCTGCCTGCTGCTATCAGTACAGTGGACCTTTCTGTCGTTCTCTACCAGCTTATGAAGAGGTGGGTGCCACTAGTTAATATCTGAGCAGATAGCTACGCACATTACAACGGTATGTAGGCTAAGGCTGGGCTGTTGTACGACTTGGAGATCTCCAAATAGTAACAAAAATTTAATGTGATTTACTACAAAAATATTTTTCGTGTATCCTTTCAAATTTTGAGGAGAGCTTTAGATTTTCTGCAGTTTTCAGCTTAAAAGTTATAATGTCATAATATGAGTAAACATAACGATCATGCAAATATCCAAAAGTTGTTCTTCAAGCACGTCTAAGCTACTTGGAGCTGGAAAAAACATATTTGAAGATATTTGAATGTGAGGCATTTGTTTTTTTTTTTAATGCAGTGCTACCATACCTTCTAATATGAGAAGTAATTTCACAACATAGAATCAAAGTTAAGGGCAAAGCTAAAGTAGATGTCATTGTCAGACTTATACTGCATTTAAAACAACAGAAGTTTGCCATACAAACAAATAATAAAATAAAGACAGAATACAAGAACAAGTGAAATACAATTAAAAAGGAATAAAATAACTCGACACGCACTTAAATCTTTCATTCTAAAATTAGCGAGAAACTGGAAAAGAAGCCAGTGGAGAGATTTCAGAGCTGAAGTTGATGGTTCATCATATAGAGCATCACTGTAGTCCAACGTAAGAGGTGATGGAAGGATGCAAATAATGAAAGGCGAGTAAGGCGTTACTACAAAATAAAGAGTAGTGGACTTAGTAGAACGCCAAAACTGAGAAACGCTGAAGAAAAGGAATAACTCCCTATGAGGTACAACTTTAAAAAAATTAGAGCTTTATGTTTAAAACCAACATTGTTCCAAAATTGATGCCAGAATATTTTGATATGCAGCATCAAAGGGTCTGACAACTTTAAAAGAAGTAAAACACCAGAACTAACTCGGTCATCTGTGATGGTTAGATGCGGTGACACGAATTAAAAACTGCTAATGCTGATAAATAATAGCTTTGTCTAGAACTTTACAGACATTTCTACTTTGATATTGCCTTAACTTGGAAAGAGATAAAGATGTTTTTTTTGTGCAGAAATTTAAAACAAATTTTTAGTATGGTTTTTAACGTGTCTGCAATACCAGTTTTAGTAGAAAAATTTCATTTAAAAAAAAAAAAACAGGATTTTTTTTTTTAAGGACAAATTTCAGTCCAGTGCCAAGTAATGCGTCAGAGCAAAGATGCAAAAGCCTGGTATATTATGTCTATAAGTTGAAAAGGTCATTGTTGAAAACAGAGTTTGTCAATTTTATGTAAGTTTTAGTTAAATTTATGGATGCTTTGAGAATTCAGACATGACATACAATAAATTTACATCAGGGCCATTAAGTATTGCGGGAGGAGTGGGGGGTTTCAGTTGTTATGATTTTTAAAATTGAGGTTACTTTTGTCTTCTCCTCTAAATTTCTGCAATCATCTAAATTCACAGATCGTCGCTCTTGCAATGGAAAACGAACAGATGGACAAAAATGTGTTTTTATTGACAGGAGGTTGTGGCTATTTTGGATTTCGGTAAGAACAATTTTCCATTTATTTATCAAAATTATTCAATTTAAGCAAAGTATACTATGCAATTCTGCTTAATGTCCACAAGATGGCATTGTCATGCTGTTTTTTTGCTCCAAAGGCATCTAAGAAAGTCGTTGATTTGGTGTGTTTTTTATTGAAGTGTTTAGTCAAAGTAGAAGATCTGTATAAGTTTTAATGATATTCATATTAATTTGTTTATTTGCAGCCTTGCATGCGCTCTGCATAAAAGAGGAGCCAGAATCACCCTATTTGACACCGTTCCACCATGCCAAGAACTTCCTGAAGACATGATGTTTATGCAAGGAGACATTCGTGAATATGCACAAGTTGAGAAGGCCGTGTTTGGTGTAGACTGTGTGTTTCACATTGCCTCTTACGGGATGTCTGGCAGAGAGCAGCTGAATAGACATCTGATTGAGGCAGTCAACGTTCAGGGGACGAAGAACATCCTGAGAGCTTGTGTGGAGAACGGAGTGTCAAGGTTGGTTTACACCAGTACTTTCAATGTGGTGTTCGGAGGCCAAGTGATAGAGAATGGTGATGAAAGTCTTCCTTATCTGCCACTCCACCTTCATCCCGACCACTACTCTAGAACCAAGTCCTTGGCAGAGATGGCGGTGCTCCAGGCAAACGGAGCAGCTCTGTTTGGTAGCCCTGGGGTCCTGAGAACCTGTGCCCTGCGCCCAGCAGGTATCTATGGGCCTGGTGAGCAGAGGCACCTGCCTAGGATAGTTAGCTACATAGAGAGGGGGATCTTTAGGTTTGTTTATGGTAGTCCCAGCAGTTTGGTGGAGTTCGTCCATGTGGATAACCTGGTGTCTGCCCACATGCTAGCTGCAGAGGCTTTAACTTCAGAGAAGCAGCATCGCTCTGCTGGCCAGGCTTACTTCATTTCGGACGGCAGGCCGGTCAATAACTTTGAATTCTTCCGACCTCTGGTTGAAGGCTTAGGCTACCCTTTCCCCAAACTCCGCTTCCCCATCTCTCTCATCTACCTGTTTGCCTTTCTCACCGAACTGATTCACCATCTCATCGGCCCGTTCTACAACTTTCAGCCCCTGCTGACGCGCACCGAGGTGTATAAAACCGGAGTTACGCATTATTTCAGCATGGCGAAGGCCAAAGCGGAGCTGGGATATGAGCCACAGGACCACAACCTGGACGAGGTGGTACAGTGGTTCAAAAGCAGAGGCCACGGGAAGAGGCGTCACAGCTCCGTCTTCAGGAGATTAATACTCAACTTCCTGTTTGTTTCTGCTTTTATTGCTGTGGTTTTGTCGTTTCTGCCGGTTGCTGGCAGCTGGTGAAAAGCTCTTCAAGCTACAATCAGTCAATCAAAATGAACTTATCCAGCACTTGTCATACAGCAAAGTGTAACACAAAGTGCTTCAGATGCTTGATGAAGAAACAGATTCTTTGCTTTTTATGTTTTAATTGATCTAAAATCTTCATACTTCAACGCAGAAATCAATCGTGTTTCATTTGAAGCTAAAAAAAAGAAAACTCTGGGACTAACCTGTCTTTGTTGCTTATAATGACTCAAACAACACTACCTCTGTTTTCATTCAGTCGATGGGGATAAAGATTCATAATTACATGTTTTATTGACACATTTTAACGGTATTATAAGTTAATGCAGTCTGACAACTGTGATCCAACATTCATTGTGTTTTTTTTTTACTTTTAAAGTCAAACTCAGAATATTAACAATGTTTTAGGAATAAAAATACGATTTTGTACTCTTACATTAAAGTTCTGCGCTCTCAGTAGGAGGTATTGATGGTAACTCAAAGCAATCAGCTGGACTTCCTTGGATAGATTGCTTTTTACAACTTTGACTGTACTGTGTTAGAAACAGAGCTGAGTTACACTATGTAATTGGATCTGAATGTGACTTTACTGAATTATTTTGAACTGAACTCGGACCAAATTGGATTCTATGCTTCTGCAGATGAATTGGATCTCATTGTAAAGTGCCTTAAGATAGCATTTGTTACAGTTTCACACTATAAATAAACTGAATGAATTTGTTTGTATGGTGTAGTTCTTACTTTTACAGGCCATGTCCTTACAGCTAATGGAAACAGAAATGCGATGTTGCGGTCTACTCTGTATTGAAACGCTGCTAACTTGACCGTTGATCAGCAGAAAGCCATTGACAACCTGAGTTTTCACAAAACACTTAGTTAGAAAGTTGAGTGGAAAGAAAAATGTAGTAAAGGTCCACTAGCAACAGGGATAAGCTGTTGCTAGTGGATTGAGAGTACTTTGAGGCAAATCCTATTCAGCAGGTTGAGGGATATTCATAAGGCGTTGACGGCAACTGGAGTCAAAGATTTAAGAACTCCAGACTGAAGTATCCAGGAAATGACACAACTGTCACATTCCTTGTGTTAAGTCACTCCTGAACTACAGGCAAGATCAGAAGGATCTTACCTAAGCTGAAGAGAAAAAATACTGGAGTGTTGCTTAGTGGTCCAAAGTTGTCTTCTCAGCTAAATTTCATATTTCATTTGGAAACCAGAGGCCCAGAATCTGGACGAACAATGGCGAGTCAAAGAATCCAAGCTGCTTGAGAGCCAGTGTGAAGTTTTCACAGTCAGTGATGATTTAGTGAGTCGTGTCATCAGCTGGTGTAGATCCATTCACTTTTATCAGACCTACCAGGAAATCTTAGACCAGCTTATGCTTGGCTTTCCTGACAGACTTTTTGAAAAGGCTGATTTAATTCTCCTGCTGGACTTCTCGGTGGACAACACTGGCAAAAAGTACGAATATCTCCTTAAATAGTCACTGTGCTGGACCTAACCCGAACAAACAATCTGTGGAGTTTTGTTAAAATGAGAGACATCTAACTGAACTATACAGGCGAGCTGAAGGCCACTTTTAGCAAAATGGACTTTCTTAAAACCTCAGCATAACCACAACTTGATTTCTCCACAGCATTGATGAGGTCTTGTAGGGAAAAAAAAGGAGCCCAGACTAAATGTGTACCAAGATATAACAATCAAAGCTAACAGAAATATAAGTTTGAAATACACAAGTTAAATAAAATAAATCTAAGTTTCACGATTTGATTTTGCTGCTTACTGAAATTAACTTGGTAACGATTTTCTGATGCGTTTGATATGTGTAGTCTAATATAGCGTTATAATGTGGCAACAGGCGCTAAATAAAGAATTTTTAGCGCATCCCCCCCCCTCCAAGATAAATCGTGCAATAGAGAAATAAAAAGCAGAGCAACTCCTGTTGATCTCTGTTGAGTGAACGGCATTTCTGCTGCAGGAGGACTCGGACCAGGTGAAGCATGCTTTGTGGCGTATTTCAGTCTGCACAGGCTGAATGCAGATGTCCCCGTCTCTCTAAACTATTCTCTTCAGACTCGGGCAGCCCCTTGCTGAGTTGGTCGCAATCATTGTTTCTCTGCAGCATTAACCACATTCCAGAGAGGCGCATCGCATCCCGTCTCCTTCCCCACATTCCAGAGAGGCGAACGAGTCCCCCGCGTAAAAACGCCTTTAAATTCAATTCCCCCGCTCTCACTGCGCACATACCGGAATAAGAAGCATATGTGTGGAATATGGGATTATCCAACACGGTCTAGCTTCCACTGAAGCGGCTGTAAGAGAAATGTAGAGGAAAAACCAACAAGGAGAAATTCCTCCGCGCAGCGCGCCATTGACTGTAAAGACCTTTCAACTTAACAAAAACTGAAGTTGACAAACGCATCGCTGTCGGCTGATACTGTGAGAAAGAGTTTGGTTTTCGGCGCTGGGAGGGAAGCGGAAGGGGACGATGCGGCTTGCGGTGCGGGTTTGCTCCTCGGCCGGCGGTTTTGCGTGAAGGAGCGACGGCTGCGCGGCGGCGTTTTGTTTTGATTTCCATGTGAAACACAATTAGAGCTCCGCGGAGCGCAGCGCACTCTCAACTTGTTTCTCGTCTCTGGAGCGCAACATGGAGCGTTACGAGGAGGACCTGGGACTCCGGGCCGCTACACTGATGGAGGACCTTTCCCTGTACGAAGCCTACAAAGACGGGATGTACAACGCGAGGAGGGACTTGGTGATAAACCCAGATTTGGACTTCTCCGCTCCGGCGGTGGCGGGGCTGAAAACCAAGCCGATGAATGGTACCTCTGTGCTCCACCAGCAGAATCACACTTTGGAGAATTTCACGCCGGGGAATAAAGTGTACAACGCGGCTCCTGTGCGTCCCGTGAACTGCAGCCGGCCGGTTCCCGTGGATTTCTGCGCCCCTCAGAGAGACTCTCCGTACAGTGAGGAGGGCTGCTGCACCAAATCCGAAGTGGCTCTGCCGTGCTACTCTGGCACGTCCGAGAGGCACCGGAGGTACTCCTTAGAGGTGCAGGGCCACAGGTACAGCACCGGCTCCACCTTTGATGGAGTGCCTCTCAACAAAGCGGTGCCGCTGCCCGGCAACAGGTGCAACAGTGTCTGCATAACCAGCAGCCACGACGGGAGGTACGGCGCCGCCAGTCCCCGCTCCAGCCTGGCATCTTCCCTGTCCTCTCAGGAGCAAAGCAAGCATGCCAGCCCGCGATCGAGCATCAGCAGCCCGCGCACCAGCCTGGTGGTACCGGGTCAGAATAGGTACACCAGCCCCAGGACCAGCTTGGTTCACTGTGAGGGCAACAGCATCCTCAGCCCTCGATCCAGCTATGCAAGCACGGCCAGTGACACGAGCAAACACTCCAGCCCCCGGACCAGCCTCAACAGCTGCGACTGCTGCAGCAAGCCCAGCAGCAACCGAACCAGCGGCATCAGCATGGGCTACGACCAGAGGCACATCAGCCCCAGGTCGAGCACGGCCAGCCAGTACTCCTTCACCACCAGCCCGAGATCCAGCTACTCTGACTCGCGGTACGGGCCTGTGGTCAACCATGACCTGGAGGGGTCCATGATGCTGCATGCTGCGCCGCTGGCCAGTCCCCGCTCCAGCATCTGCAGCCAGGACGGGAGCGCCAGGCCGGGGACCGCGGCGAACTGTGTGGTCAGCCCGCGGTCCAGCATCTCCAGCCACAGCTCCAGAAGCTCCCGCAGCTCCCGGGGGTCAATGAGCACCTACCCGGACCTGCAGCTGCCCTCGCCCAGGTCATCCATGCTGGGCAGCGGTCTACCCGAGGACACCTTACTGCAGGAGTACGGAGACTCTAGCGGGGCTCAGATTCGCACCCATCTGCAGACGGTGTCCGAACCGCAGCCGCAGCTGGCTCAAGCGGGGGGGACGGTGGACATAAGCGCCGGCTCGCCGTCCTCGTTTAGCTATGGCGTGTCGTCAAAGACGGCCTCGTCAGGGCAGAGGTATAAGTTACCTTACCAGGTGACCCCCAGCCGAGAGAATGGGCCGAGCCAGGCGGAGAAACGGCTGGAGGCGCTCACCTTGGAGCTGGAGAAGGAGTTGGAGATGCACATGAAAAAGGAATACTTTGGTAGGTTTGTTGACTTTTTGAGAAACGAGTAATTTATCTATCCGACACTGTTACAGTTTATCTAAGTTAGAGATGCGCCAATAATCAATAACCTTACTATTCTCCTATCTGATTAATTCTTGTTAAATACATAAATCAAACAAAGCCCAGGTATTTTTCTTTGGTTCATTAAGACATCAATCAACTCTTGATGAATGATGAAGGTGTCGTCACCTTCATAAGACAATGGCCTACGTCATTTTTTGTCAAAAGTTTTTTTTTCTCCCTAGAACACGTTTTGGAAAGAAAGAGGTGATTTTTTTTTTTGCCAAAAATAATTTTTGGCAAAAAGTTACCATTATTTTAGGAAGATAAATATATGCTTTTGATCCATAAAGAGAAAATCTTTAATTCCTTATTTTATCAGTGAGCAAAGAGCACAATTTTTCTCTTTTGTGTGGAATATTTCCAAAATGTGGAATCGAACCTGAAAGTAAACCAGAAAGTCTATAGCAAGCAGGAAAAACTTGATTGACGCATCTCTAATTATACCTTTTTGATTTTATTTTGTCTTGAGTTTTTCAAGAAATCAAAAAGTTTATTCTTCAGTTCTGTTTTTAATTCTGCTTTTATTAGCATGGGGTGCGAACAAGGAGCTTAAGACAGTCATCAGAGATTCAGACAGGCTGTTTTGATGAAGTTGCTTTACGGATTAGAAATCTGATCAGAGGTGCTCAGGCCCAGTCCAACAGGTCGCCAGTAAAGTTCAATTAGAATCATGCAATGGTGATGAGACCTTATTCCTGTGCATGCAAAACCTACCAGATTTGATACCATAAAGGAAGCAAAGTCATGAAACATCCATACCGTATTTCAATGTAGACAGTCGCTACTAAAACCTGGAATTTCACAGATTTTAAGCGAGGTTTCTCCGTGGCTGTCAGAGCTTATTTATAGGCATTCCTTTCCTTGCAAGTCTGTTTGCAGCATGCTAATGCTACATCACCATTAACAGGTCACCCTCTGGCTGATAAGAGTCGCTTTGTAGGGCAGTGCTAATGTCTTGGCAGAGCTAACATTTGCAGAAAACGGCACGGCGCTGAATGGAGCCCTCTGTTCTGGCAGAGCACACACCCTTCTGTCATTTGGAGCAGTGTGGTCGGGGGTTTGTTGAAAATCAAGTGCACTTTGGGAGTTACTGAACGGGAGTGAGGGCAAGGCGAGCTCAACGCAAACCCCTTGGTGCCATCTGAGAGACATTTTTGGACTAATCTCATTTGTTGTTTAAATAACCACCTTCTCTTTCCTTTTTTTTTTCTGAACTAAAAAAAAAAAAAATGTTTTTTTTTGCCACGCAGTGCGCTATCATGAGACTTTGTCTTTCAAATATGTTAGGATTGCTGAGAAAGTTCCAGTCCACCTTTAGAGTTTGCAGACAGACAAATGGTCGCGGTGAGAAAACAGTGGCTGGTTCTGTTGCCTGTGCACTTGCTCGGAGTGAGCCGAGACAGCTGTGGATTTGTTCCAGAAGAGCAGGTGAAAGCAGGGAGATGGAAGACAGGAGGGAGGGCTGGGAGGAGGAAGAGCTGAGGAGATAATGGAGGTGGTAATAGATAGAGATGGATAGAGAAAGGAGGAGGGAGGGAGAAGAATGCAGTCAGACGCTCCTCAGTTTGAGCCCAATAGAGACAGCTCTGTTTCTGTAGCGACAGTGTAGAAATTGATCGCCGGGGCTTCTTTCAGGGGGCCCCAGCGATGCCTGCCAGTGGTCCCGCTCTGCCTGCTCCGTGCTGCCGGCTGGCCCTTGTGTGGCCTCTGTTTGTTGTGGTTGCAGAGGAGCTGTGAATCAACAGCTGGGCCCGATGGAAGCTTGCAAATGAAGCAGCAGAGTGAGGCTCGCTCCACTCCTCCTCTCCAGCAGCCCCACACCCCACCCCAGCCCGACTCCCCCGCAAAAGCCCTTCATTAACCAGCCAGTGGGGAGTCGGGCAGCACCAGACACTTGGCACACGATCTTGGCTGGCGGGCCAGACATAGTTAGTGGGGGTCAAGTCTGATCACCTGCCCAGAATTATAATGGCAGTAGTCATGCACATGCCTGACACACACATGCTGACTTGTGGACAACAGCGTGCAGTTTTGGTGTCGCACTGAAGCCTCAGACATGCTGCATGTTTGAAGAGTTCACTACCTTTTATTCACAGTTGCTAAAAATAAAAAATAAAACAAACCAATGCATGAGGATAGTTGTTCTTTTATCGTTACTTTATTATTATTACTTAAAATGTAAATGTGAGATCTTCATGTTGCAATATTAGGCTACATTAGTTCTGATAGATAGCATGTATAAACTAAATAGTCTTAGTATTTCTTAAACCAATTTAAGGGCACCTTTTCATTCCTTTCATTTGTATTACAAATATAAGTCCTGCTGAAACGATTAATCAGGTTAATAGTGAATAATCGATTACTGAAATAATCATTAGATAATTCTATAATCAATTAGTTGTTAACTGGAGAATAAAGACTCAAAAAAGGCAATTTGCTGAAAAAAATCACATATTCAGAGCAGTAATTCAGATAAAACTGTACAAAAAGTATATTTGCACAAGAAAAAATCTTTTGTCTATAAATTTGTTATAACTAAAGTTTGTCAAGTGGCACATTTTTTATTTCACTCACCAGTTTGTCAGTATTTCAGATATTTAAAACAAAATAAATAATCAATAATTATCAATATTGACTGATATAAAATGCTTATATCCCTCAACCTAGGCAAACCTCAGGTGTTACCGTGCACTTAATCCACTTTTTCCACTTTTTTTTCCTTGAACATGCATCCTGTGTTGTAAGAAAACATCTGTAGAGATTCTATTTTATTTAGCAGCAATGCAGTGGAAACGAAACCTGACACTGCAGAAGTTCTCAGAGTTCTTATTTTTGGTCTGTAAGAAGCCAAAACCTCACAGGATGGCTGTTAAAAGTTTGATGAATCAGGCTGCGCAAGTCTGCTTACAACCCACAGCACATACACCGTTTTTGGTCAAAGTAACACGATCTTTCTAAGACTCTCTAATCATATATTCCAATAGCATTACATAATCCCAAGCTGTGCCGTCATTACATCCAGTTCGTTGGAAAGAGTTTCCTCTGTTTGATCTCCAGTATTAGATTTCAGTGATGTTTCCCTCCCCTACCCTCCCCCAGAAAGGTTCAGCTACCAAATGCATGTGAATCTGACACCAATAAAACTTTCTCACAAGAATAACGCGCTGGCGTTGAGCAGGGGTGCTTTCTGCCAGACTGCCATCTGAAACAACATACATTTGTGGGAAAGCCACAAATGTATGTTGCGTTAAGTGATGGTGTTTTATTTTTAACCATGGAGTGCACGCTGCATGCTGGCCCCTGCCAAATCTACATGTTCTGACATGGGCACACGAGAAATCCTGCATCCTGTTTTCCAATGACTAACAAAGAGCGCTCGGGAGATTTGCCCCCTGTCCTGTAAGACCATAACCACATCCTCACTTCAGAGACGCTCCAGGATTTATTGCATGTGGGACAATAAATCACGTTTACTGTTAATGTTTACAAGTTGACGCGTGAAAATTCAAAAGTCTTGCTAGCACATGGTGTGGGGTTGTTAAGTAACAGCAGCAGCAGCAGCAGAGCTTCAGCTAGATGGAAGAAAGATGTGGAGGTAATTCGATGGAGCTGTGTAAATAAATCATCCTCTTCTGTCTAGTTGTTGGAGTCAAAGCCAAAGAGTCATGGCGGGAGATCATTTGCCACGGATTATTCATGCAATGAAGCCATACAAAAGAATAAGATATAATAGGATCCATATCTCTAATGCAGTGCCTTGCGAAAGTATGCATACCCTTTGAACTTTTCAACATTTTGACACGCCACGCCTTCAAAGCTGCCTGTAATTGAGAAGTGGAAGCGAAATAATTCATGGTTTTTAACCCCACAAGTCAGTGCTTTGTAGGACAACATTTTGTTGCAGTTCTGACTGTAAATCTTCTGGGTGATTTGTCTTCTACTAAAGTTCATACGCTGTCACTTAGACTGGTTGGAAATGTCTACATGTATCAATGTTCAAGTTTTGCCTAAATATAGGTCTGGACTTTGACTGGGCCATTGTAAAACATGAATATGCTTTAATCTAAACCAAAAGTCTGCAACTTGAGACAAGAAGTGGTCCTTTGGACTTTCCAAAATAGCTAAAAATGATGTTTTTAAATATAGATACAAAACAAATGCAGGCCTTTCTTTTGTTTTTATGGAACAATTGCATTGAAATTCCACAACAAATTGACACCAAATTTACTTTTAGATCTATTTTCTTGTCATTATGTTGGCAACTATATACTTTTATTCATTTATATATTTTCTGTTGTATATTTTCTCCATTTTGTTATAGCTCTCTGGTTGTGTGTTTAGGTTTTTCTTTTTTTGTCTTGCTGAAATATAAATTCATTTCTTAATCTCAAGTCTTTTGTACTGAACTCTTGTTAAATCATGTTATGATTTAATCATGTTAAGACATAACATGATTCTGCCACTTCCATATCTCACCTTGGGGAAACATACAAGTGGCCAGATTTATGCTAAATAACTAATATTTTCAGTCTTCCTCGTCTCTTGAGCTGTAATTTCAGGTGGGCAGTCACGTCTTGGAACGTTTACAGCTGTGACATGCTCTTTCCATTTTTAGATGATGGATTTAGGAAAGCTCTGTTAGACGTTCAAAGCTTGGGATTTTGTTTGATAACCTCGCCTGCTTTAATCTTCTCCACAACTTTATCCTTGACCTGACTGCTGTGCTCCCTGGCTTGTGATGTGGTTTGTTCACTAATGTTCTCAAATAAACCTCTGAGGCCTTCATAGAGCAAAATATTTATAGTAAGATTAAGTTACACACAGGTGGAATCTATTAGCTAACTAGGTGACTTGTAAAGGAAATTGGTCAGATGTGAGGAATAAGAATAAACGTCTCATCTAACCCACTTTTCAGACTTATATATGGAAAAATAATTGTTAATCATGTGCAAATTCAAAAACTCTATTCATAAATATGCCTAATAACATAAAACTTTGGGGCTAAAGCACATTGAGTTTATTTTGGGATCATTGTTGACTCGCATGTGATGTAATCCAGATAATCATTGATTTTCCTTCTTTACACTTTTGGCCTGCAGCCTTTGGCCTGAGAGACACCAGCCAGTGACAAGGAAGCCTAAAATCAGGGTGATTAATTCAATTTCACAACCAATAATTGTCTAAACTAAGAGTTACAACATGCAACTCTGTGTTTGGTGCTTCCAAGCATGGTGCTACTCACATTTTCAAGGCGTTTGAGATTAAGGCCCTTCCAGAATCATTCATATTTGCCTGCTTTTTCCACTCAGTCACAAGTTTTAATGTATTTGTGTTCGTTGTCCTGTTGGAAAATCCGTTTTTGTTGAAGTTTCAAACTTAGAGCCGTTAATTTTATGTGAATTTGATCAGTTTGTCTCCTCACTTGTTGAATGCTCTGTAGCAATGTCACCAAAATAGACCCACAGCATGATTTTAACACCACCACCACCGTGCTTCACGGTTAACATGGTGTTATTACTGAACATTGTAACCGATGTGTCTTCTATTAGAGGGCAACAGCGTGGTGTTAGCAGAACAAAATCCCAAACAGATTTAAAACTGATTTACAGAAATGGCCTACCCAGTTTCTGACTTCAAGCCCATTGACAACACAAAAAATAAAAAATAAAAATAAGGGTCCACCTAAGTTAAATGAGCTTCATCATTTCTTGTACAAAGACTGGTCAAATTTCCAGACAGAAATGATGATAGCTTGTTGATGCTTACAAAAATCTGCATCAGTGACATCCAAATTGATGATGAGTGCATATGATCTTCTGGCTATTGTTGTTATTGTGACGTAATCCAACCCTTTGGTAATCCGTATTTAAAAGGTCTGTGTTTGGTGCTGTTTTACTTTTTGAAGCCAGATGGGAAAAGCAATGAATTGGAGGAAGGAGTGTTAATTTGGCCAGTGTCAGCTTCAGTTTAGTGTAATTGGTTTGCGAGGTCAGTCAGTTCATCCAGATGCTAACTCTTTGGTGCTTGCGTGGTCGAAACATCATCTTTTTGTTTGTACACATATGATACTACTTCCCTCAGATACTGCACACAACAAGTAGACTGTTGTATTGAATGTTTGGTGCTTTCTGTTATTTATTCATTTCGTATAAACATGAAAGCAGGAAACACATGTTCCAACAGCGTTTCCATGTCTCTGTTTTCAGCTCGCCGAAGTAATGAAAAGATTTAATTAAGGTTTGTTTTGCATTTAATTTAACGCAACTTTCACTGGAACTGTTGCGAAATAATTACCAAACTCCACAACGTCGCCTACTGGCACCGTGCAAATGCTTCAAATGCATTCGGAAAAATCTGTATTTCAATGATAAAGGAAGGTATTTATTTCCTCACATGAGGGGAGGAGGGTGTTGGCGTTCAGATCCCCTGGTGGGATCTTGTACGAAGTTGCATCCTGTGGGTACTCTGACCCAAGACTCACCCCATCAAGGCTCTGACCCTGCACTCGCTGAGGAATGTGACCTCAATGAAGGTTGTCTTGTGTTGGAGAGATTTTAGATCGTTAAGCTTCTGCTGCTGCTGTCCATCAAACCGTGTGAGACACTGCTTTCTTGTTTGCTAACTGAAGATGACAGTAGTTTGTGGAGCCGGTTACTTGGTGGAGGACGGTGGGTGGTTTTTGTCTGTGGGTTCAGCAGAGCATCACCCAGTGTCTGGCAAAAACACCTGTATGCACGGACATCTGTGTAATTAGATGTAGGTGCATCTCAATACATTTTTGAAATGTTTATTTATTTTATTTAATCGTTTAAAAGAAATACTTATATGGATTAATTACACATAGAACAATGTATTTTTTTGTGTAAATTTTGAAAATCAAAAGGGATTTTCTGAGGAATTTGTTCTAGTCAATGTGACTTAAACATAAGATCTGAAATTAGTCCACCATATTTTTACCTTCCACTCAACTTTCCATTAATATGCTTTGGGTTAAATGTGAGTTCTTTTACTTAACATTTTGGTGTGAAAAAAAAAGTCTTTTTTTGTTCTTTTGTAATCTAATTTCTGGAGGAAATTAACTCTGGGTTAAGCAATACGTATACAAGTTTTCACTCAGTTTGTAAGGAAAGTATGTTTCCCTTTTTTATATAATTGCTTTAATATCAACTTTTTAAATATATTCTGTTGTCAATATACACATTAGTGTCTTTAGATTTAAAGGATTGTGATTTAGTTAGATTAACTTGGTATGTTTGATGTGCTAGGCTGAATATTTTTTATATAAATTCTTTGTGAAATTTAAGGTAAAAATGACTCTCTGCCCAATCAGTTTGACATTTCCTGTATAAAGGAAAAGTACAGGAACATTGTCTTCCAGCCTTTTCTTTTTGGAATGCGTCTCCCATCCACATCGTTTCCTCTCAAGGCTTTTTTTTAAATATAATCTTCAGCTTTCGTCAAGTCGTCTGCCTTCTAACAGTATGATGTAATGCATGGAAATGACAAAAGGGAGCCTTGTACAGTCACAGTCTCAACTTATTCATGAAATATTTCTTCTGATTTAACATTCACACCCCCTCCCCTTTTCAGCAGAGCTGCGTGTCCAGAACAATTTGTTAAAATGTATGTTTTAATGACAAACCTATGAATTTCCTAATTCTGTTTGCCTTCAAAGCCAATCGGAAGCACAGAAAGCTGAGTAATAATTGTAATAGTAGAAATAAAGCCAGAGCAGAAAGACATCTTCCCATTGTCTTAACAAGAAAGGAGTCAGGGATGACATTGTTGCACATCCAGAAATTCTTCTTCATGTCTGCATTGTGACAGCTGCACTGCATTTTGCTGTCTTATGAAGCTTAATCTCTTTATTCTGCTGCTTTTTCTGAGAATGTGCATAACAGACAATAACGGAGCCATTGTCTGTGACAGGTATCTGCGTGAAATGTGGGAAGGGAGTGTACGGGGCCAGCCAGGCATGCCAGGCCATGGGGAACCTCTACCACACCAACTGCTTCACCTGCTGCTCATGTGGTGAGTAACACCTGTATCATAGCTAAACTTTCTTGTGATTATTTTATTGACGCTTTAATGGACTTTAAAACTACACCGTTTGCAAATAAATGAAGAAAATATGCACCTGTAGTTGGTAAGAGCTACTGAATCCAAAAGGTTCAGATTCAGTATGCGTCATACAAACTTCTGGCCAATCAGACAACACTTTGCACAGAGCTCCGTCGAAATAGTTCGAGTTCGGCAGGCGGATAACGCTCTGCGAACAAAATGAAAAGCAATTTTCGAGAGACGATTTTGGAACTTCAGATGAAGCATGTCAACCAAAAGAGACAAAAACAACTTTTCATTTCATCTTTTTAAAATGTCAAAAATACTGACACGGGTACAATGACATCAATATTGATCATCATAAGTTTTGGTGTCGGTTAATTTTTGATTCATCGCCGAGATTTACTACAGGATATAAAATATTATGTATCACCATGATATATGAAATGCTTTACAAATATTCTCCACAGAAGCCACAGAAAAAGTGGCTCCACAAAGGTATTTAGGAAATTTATTTGAAATAAGACTGCAGACTAGAAATTGATATTTAACTTGTTTATATCAGTTTTTTTTGTTTTTTTTTTTTTTTACAAAATTAAGGAATATTCATAGCAAATTGTAATCAAATAATAAAAACAGTATTTTTTTCCAGAGGGTGAGCAATCTACAGTGTCTTGTAGAAAAAGAAGTGGCTGACTTTGTATTCAAGCCACTGCAGAGGCTTTCTGTTGTCACTGCTTTTGAACATCAAGTTTGACATTTTTGATCCTATTGACAGTGAGAGAGACACGGGGCTCTCAGATGTGACGTTGGATTGGATTCACTTCTCTGCGACTGTTTGAAAGGAAGCACAAATAACAATTTTTTATTGCATAAAATCTAGGAATTTCGTCTTTTATACTATGTATTATTACATCCTATAATGAATCCAGAGAAATCTTTTACTGCATCCATACATGCAAAATAAAGTTAAAGATGAGCCATTAGGCTTTTTATAAGGGCAAAGTTAAAAATTTAGCAAAATAAGCAGCATTTTTGTTTCCTCTAAGCAAATTTCAAGGTAAAGTCTCAGTAGAGGTTAAGCAACTCTATTGTTTACTTTTGTCCTGGTAGAATATGCGTGTCTATTAACCTGATGGTGAATATTAATACTAACAGCATTTACAGGTGGTGAGCCATATTTATCACCTTTCCAGGTGTTTTAAACTTTATTTTGTAAACTAAATGACTTTTAAATATAAGAGGTCTGTTCTCTTGTCTTTTCCACTCTGAAGAGGGCACTGTATCACATCATATTTGTACTCCAGAGGAAAAAGGTGGAGAAAATAATTACTAATTAATAATTTCTGCACAAACACATTAACTTAAATAACTAATTGCATGGTCTCGAGTAAATGTGGATGGCAGTGTAATTTGTTCAGCCTCTAAGGATGAACAACAGCAATAAGTTTTATTTCTAGTACAGTCATCCCTTTAATAACTTTTTTCTTTCCTACTTCAGCAACAAAACCCTAAATCACATTTCACACTCCTGCTTTCTTCCAACCTAGATGCGTGAAGATGTTTGGGGCGTTATGAAATGTAAAACACTCAAAAGCAGAAGTGTTGAGTAACTGATCTTCTATATATATCGCCAGAAAGGGGAAGTTGGCAAAATGCAGCAGAAAAAACAGCAACCCCTTCCACTTTTTTTTTTAAATAAAACATAATGCCGCTTGTGTTGCTTTATTAATAAATCATAAGCTGGTTTCACAGTTTACATCAAAACTATCTCATGCCTAAGAAATGTAATGGAGCGATGAAATAAATTGTTTCGTTATTTTTCTCTTTCTCCACAAAGTACAGTAAGGGTTGTGTTTGTGCATCGTTTCTTTTTTTTCTTTTTCTTTTTTTTTTTGGACGCCCCTGTCACCCAACTCTGGACCACCTCTCCTGTTTCCCGTGGAAACAAGAGGAAGATGGTTAGAGCGAGCCTTTCAGCCTGGATCCATTCTTATGTGCTGCATGTATACTGATCCTTCACCTCGACCCCTTGGGCTCTGGAAGAACTGCTATAATTTACATGTAACCAAAGCCACATAGTTTCCGATTTATTGTGTGTCGAATGAAAGAGGGGCCAGATGCCGAGTGTCTAGTTGCTGAGGTTGCGAGGTATTCTGTGGAAAACAAGCCTCGGGTCCGGTTGGAAGCTGTTTTAATCGGCCTTATGATACTTTTACAGTTTGCTTCAAGGTCATCTTTCAACGATTGAACAAAGAAATCGCGACATTAGGTCTTTGAACCCGATCTAGACTGAAAGTGTTAAATGTGTTAGACGTATCTGGATTTAGACAGAAAACAGAGACCTGAGAGGTTTATCAGAGGAATCATTTCCACAATTCATCAGCAGGTCATTTTCGGAGATCCAAGTCGCTTAGCAGGCTAACCCACCTCTCAGGATAGTTTATTGGTAACGTAAACGACATAATCTATCAGTTGACCTCTTGTAAATGGCAATGTTTTCTTTTTTACGCAGTGTTTTGCAGGCCTCTGAGAAGTTTAGTTTCAAAGTGCCTGCAGTTGTCATAACACACTCCAGTGATTTATGAGGAGCTGCGTTCTCATGTCTTCAGTTAGTTTTTTGGTTTCTTTTTTTTTTTATTTTTTTGTGCAGAAGTCCTCTTGGAGTCTGGAACTCCACAGTGAGGCCGAGTTTGCTGAGACATTGCTCTCTGGTAGCCTTGGGCTTTGTTTAACCATGCATAATTGAGCCCTCCTCTTGGCTTACTCCCATGGTTGCACCCTTTTTTCATGAGATGGCCAAGAATGCAACCCTCCCCACCACCACTTCAGCCAGCCAGCCAGCCAGCCATCCCTGGAGGACCTCAATCACACACACACACACCCACACACACACCTACACACACACACACACGCACACACACACACACACACGCAGAGTCACAAAGTGTACCAGGCCTGCTTATCAGAGAGGGCAGGCCTGCTATGGACTCACTTTAAACGACACACGCAAGCCAGAATGATTGTGTGCTTGCTCTGCCACACGTACAAAAGAGGAAGTTGTTTTGGGTCTGTTGAACACTGATTTCTGTCTTTCAGGCATCACAGTAAATATGTTGCTTGGGGCCGGTCATTTTGTCTTGGAGTTGCACACTTTTATCTGAAGTCCCAGAGCGATAGTTTACCTTTTTTAGAAGTGGGGTTGTGTGAATAGTTACGTGTAGTCAGTACAAGGATTCTAATAGTTTATTATTATTGTTATTGTTATTATTATTATTATTATTAGTAGTAGTAGTAGTAGTAGTAGTAGTAGTAGAAGTAGTAGTATTATTAGTATTATATTTTAGTTTTATTTGACTTGTTGTTTGTCTAATTCAGTTAGTTTTAATTCATTTTTTGAGTGTGTTTGCTAGTTTTGATCAGTTATAAGTTAAATATTGTTTAGTTTTTCTTAGGCATAGTGCTAGCTTTAGTTTTTAGCTTCAGAATGGTCAGAGTATTGTATTGTGATTATATATACATCGATTGCCCAACAGAAGATACAATTTTCAAAAAATGTATTCAATTTAGTGTAATCTAACATAAGTGTCACCACCAGGAGTATGGAGGACCGTAATTTGACGTAAACTGCTTGTGTGGGGAAAAAAAATCATTTCACTTCAGTTCATTCATTGAAATAGATTCATAATCACAAAAACAAAAGATGTCACAGTTGTAATTTCAGTATGTTTTAACTAGTTTTATAAATTCACAATATAGTACCATTTAGTTTTAAATTTTCCCCATTAATTACGATTTTATTTATTTCAGTTAACAAAAATGCTTTCTCAATTTCGTTTCATTATTTTGTTTTAGTTAATTAAAACAACCTTGGTCAGCACCTTACCTGCTTCATCAAAGCAATTCAGTTTAGAAAATCTAAATTTCTACTGGAAAAATTGAGCTAGAAGAAGGAAGAGTGTGGTACAAAGACATGATGGGGAAGAAGTCTGGGTTGTCAGGGAAGTTTGAGAGTCACAAAAGTATTTACACCTCTTGAACTTTTCCACATCTCCATAAGAAGATGAAATATTTTAGTGGCGCACGACAAATCGAAACACAGAAACATGTGGCATCACATGCAAAATGTCAAATTTAGCAGCAGTTCACACCAACTCCTTCTGTGAAGTGTTGAAACATGGTGGTGGCGGCATCATACTGCGGAGTTGTTTTTGTTTTCTGCATCTGCTCAGAGCTGATAGGAAGATGGATGGAGCGAAAGGATTTGTAGAAAGAAATTCCGTTAGAAGTTGCAAAAGACATAAAACTTGACCAGGATGATGACACACACGTTGCTCACTCGCTCCACTTCTCCTCGTTAGCCAGTTAGCATCACCTGGACAGCTCACAGTTACTCATTTCTGTGTCAGAGTGAGGAGGACTCAGGTGTCGAACTGTAACTGGCACCAGTCCGATTAAATCTGAGAAGTGGAAGATTGATTTGTTTTAAAACTCATCCAGCATGTTTACATCCTGAAGCAATGAATTACTCTCAGTTACAGTTTTAAATACATAAATGCTGTTCGAAAAAGGCTGTCGCTTGCTGGAAACGGGTAGACGTTCTCATTAGCAGAGCGAACGGTCGGTGAGCTGTGGCTAACGAGCCGGGAGAAATGGTGTGTTTTTGACACCCTCTATGTAACCTTTATGCTTTGTTTGGGCTTGTGGGTAAAATAATAACCTGAAGACTGGGAGGTGTGAGAAATGCCATGTACAGGAGCAAAGACTTGTAATACAAACAATGTTTGCTCCATCTAGTTTAAGCCAAAGTGGTAAATTTAAATAAATCGTTTATATCTTTTAGATCTTTAGTCTCATTTCCATCTTTTTTTTTTAGTCTGAAGTCGATTCGGTTCGGTAAGGTATGCAAAATCAATTTTAAATATGTTTTGTAGAAGCAGCAGACCAGATCAGTTGAAAATAGGTAAACTAGAGCCTTTGGTAAAATATTGACTTCAAAGCAAAAAAAAAAAAAAAATAATCTGTTTTCAAACCCCAAATGCAGAGAGGTGGAAAGTGAAGACGCTCTCATTAATCCTCTCCTCCACGGCCCCTTTGGTGCATTAGAAAAACCAACAACTGGAACTTCCTCTGCTAAATTTGGAGTTTGTATGACATTAACAACGCTCATATGCATTTTGTAGTTTCAAATTTAAATCCCATATGCTCAAAAGGAGTCACAGCAGCTAGTAATCAGTGTTGAAAAAAGCTTATTCACTTCTGTAACTCAAATCATCTAACACATTCTAATGGCACAAAAGCTGATGTTTTGTAAGCCTCTATTTGTGTTAATTATTAGGATTTTCACCGAACAGCTGCTGAAAACTTAACTTTTGATATCAGAATACTGTATTTTGTCGGCTCCCCTCCATTCCACTGCGTTCGGAAAGTGTTGTGAATTTGGAGAGTGCCGTGAACTCATTGTCTAGTTCAAGGAACCAGTTTGAGACGAGTTGAGCTCCATTACCCCTCAGGAGCCTGAACAACTATCACATAGAAGATGAATCCATGTTTTCAGGGGATTTTTTATTTATTTATTTTTTTTTACACCAAATCTGAGCCTAAAACATCTAAATGTCACAGCTAAAACTGAAGACTCATTGGATCAGGTTTTACAAATCTGTTACCGCCCAATTTTGGTGAGGCTGTGTGAACTGGAACCTCAGTTAGGGGTGGGCAACACAGAGTTGGAACTTTATTGAGATATTTTGTGGTACTTTTGTGATAATGATGAACATTATTTCTTTTTAAAAAAGTATTTGCAAACACTGTTCTTTAAAAGCAGGCATCTTCAGGATGCCACTTATTTAAAGAAGTGTGATTTATATCACTAAGCTGCATGCAGAAATTGCATTTAATCATATTTTCAAATGTACTGATATTTATTGATGCACTTATGGAACTGACAATGGAGGAAATATTTTTTTTAAACTTTGTTTCTTGATAATACTGTCAGTTTTGTTTCTTACTTAACATCATTAATTGAAATTTAACAAGGCAACAATAAATCAAAATTCTTATCATGATAAGAGGTTTCTCACGATAAATGATAAACGATACGGTAAATGCCCAACCCTAATCTCAGTTTCCTGTTTCTAGCTGTCTGAAGACGCGTTGAGCTTCTGTCATCTTGAACCAGTCTGCCCATTTTCCTCTGGCCTCTAATAAACAGGCTGACAAGTCGAAATTAGTAGGCCAGTGTGCAAGCTGCCCAGATTGTGTAAAAAAACCCCAAAGAAATACCATTGGCTGAAAACTGGTGGTTAAAAAAGGAATGACATCCCTCCAAGTGGAGGGATGTCACAGATAGTCTTATCCTTGTCCAGTGTTATGTGCCTGATATTTTTGCAAATGATTTCAGTAATGAAATAAATTGTTCAAACTGATTTTAACAGTTGCTTTTGTTAAAGTTGCAACTCCAACATCGCCTAACATTGTGAAACATTCCAGCAGTGGTTGCTAAATCGAGGCACAGTGAGGAACAACAAGCCGATACAAAATGCTGGCTGGAGGTATTTGGTGCCGTTCGGCTTGTGAACGCACTGCAGAAATACAAAATGTTTCCAAGTATTTTTGGTTCAGTTTCTAGTGCAAATATATTAGTACGCTTAAAATAAGACAAAACTAACTTACTAGTAACTTTTCAAAAAGAAACAGGAGCTTGTGTTAAGTCGGTAATTCCTTAATATTGATGTGAAACAATCTGCCAGTGGAACAAGACATTTTAACTTATAATATTTGAAAAATGCCTTGTTCCACTGGCAGATCATTTAACTAATAACTAGTACATTTTCACCAATATTAAGAAATTACTGACTTAAATCAAGCTCCTATTTCTTGCTGAAAAGTTCTTGTATGTTAGCTTTATCGTATTTAAAGTGTACTAAAATAATGGCACTAGAAACTAAACCAAATAATCTAGATTTGTGTTTTTGCAGTGTGCAAAATGTGTGAAGAAAATGGACCTAAAAGCATTACTTCCTCAGTTGAGATATGGAGCAACCAGAAAGACTGCACGATCATAAATATGTTGATGTAAAGCTTTTAGATAAATGAAAACATTTGTTAGATTTTTTTCATATGCGTCAAGTGACTGGAGCTGTGTCAGTGTGAATGCAGGCTGCCATACACTGCATCTGAATGCTCAGAGCCTCTTAACATATTTTCTTGCTCATCAACGTGATTTCACAGTCAGAGGTATGATTGCACGTTTTCAGCCGTTAACTGCACAGTCGCTGCATCCACAACTTTCAGATTTTTCAGTTAATAAAATAGAAAATATAGCCTTTCTCAAGAACAAAACTACCCTGCAACAAATTCCTCCTCAGAGGAAAAACATCCATCTCATGTCGAAGCACATCACCGGGCGCATGACGTCGAGGAAGTTGACAAATGCTGCATGTTGGAATGCGACTTGAAATTTCCAACATCTGAATCAGCGTTTTCGGTTCTGTTTAGTCAGAAGCCCAGAGAAATACAAGCTAACAATAAATGTTTCAGCTACAATGTTGCTCCATCTGACAGTAACAGTGAAGGAGGAGGAGTGCCTGGAGCATTGAGCATGAATTATTATTAAATTATCAATGGTTTTCCGTATCGATTCATTCCTGCTTTTGGTTTAGATTCTCATTCCAGTGTAGGTATGTGGTGTATGTTTGGGTTTTATTCTGTCGTGTTGCTTAGCTCCCTTGTTATTAATTTGTGTGGTTATTAGTCAGCCTCCCTGCTGGGGTCCTTGCCTCACCGTGCTGCATTTTCCTGATTAGTCACACCTGGTTCTCCTGTCACTTTTTATTCACATTTCCAGTAGCTTAAAAGCCAGTGAGTTCTCTTACCTCCTCCTGTTTCTCCCATTGTCTTTTTCTCTGTGGTCTGTTTTCTCTGCCAGACCAGTTTCCTTCATCGATGAGCTCCTGTTGTTCCTTCCGTTCCTGCTGTTTTCTCAAACGTTTAAGTATGTGGGTTATTTTAAAATCAGTGTAAGTGTAAGTAACCCCAAAGCGAATTTTGACATTTTTGTTCACATTTTGTTAGTTTCACGTTAATTTACCTAAAACGGTTTCAGTGCTGCTGGAAAACCATCTTGCAAATTCATGAATCTCACCTGTAGATTCATAAAACGTTCAGACTTGAATTCAGTAAAAAGGAAAATTAAAACCTGACTCCAGAATATAAGGGTAGAAAGTCCATACCTGGAAAAAAAAAAAAACTGACTGCGTGTAGACATTGTCAGCTGCAGAATCTGCACCTGAGGACGTTTCAGTCAAATAATACCTCCACCATGATGACACATCAGTGTCATCATGGTTCACTTTTATACTATGAAAGCTGATATCCATGGCAACAGCAAAATGAGTGCATTAGCAGAATGAGGCCTGTTTTCTGAATGATCCAATATTCCATGAAACCAGCATCAATAAGAGAGCATGTTGGGATTCAGGACTGAACAAGCACACTGCCACCTCAGTGTGAGGACGCCTGATGAGAGGAGATAACGGCTCATATATTTATGTCACCGTTGAATATAGCAGGTGATCTGATGGGAGGTTCAAATGTTAACCAGCCACTCACAGGATTCTTGCACCATCTGGAAAAGTCTAAAGTTTCTTCCAGGTCTGGATTAATACAGAAAATTAATTTTGTATTTCCACACCTTGTAGCCTGTTCCATCCATCTGTCCATGTAGAAACTGGTTTTACTAATTAAACCAAAAGTCAATTTTAACGCAAGCACCGTTTCAACTTGGATGTTTAATCCAGAAATAAAACCAATTGCATTAAGCAGTAAGAGGGGCTTAGTTCTTAAATCAAGCTCCCAGAAGACTCCAAATAAATTGTAAATTCTAAACAGAGCTGATAGTTTTAGTATCCCCTGCAACACTGAGGATGTTCGGCCTCTCTGCTGCGCTGTCTGGTGACAAAAGGCCACAGCGATGGGGGGAGAAGAAGGCACGGAGCCCTCCACCCCCTCCTTTTTCTCCGTTATTCTCAGTTAGGGAAGCGGGCAGGGAGCGGGTGCTGGAGAAGTGCAGGGGGGGGATGAATGGGACCAGCTAGTGACCTCAGACAGAAAGAATGTCCCCGTTTGCTCAGTCGGCCCGCTCCCCTAGCAGCGCTCCACATAGTCATCAGAACTGGGGGCTTTGTATTCACCTTCCAGACCCCAAACTGCAGAGCAGAGGCCACAGACCAAACCGACTTCTCACTCCGCTTTTCATCTTGCTCCCCAAAGTGTGATTTAAAAAAAGTAAAAGTAAGCCTAAGAGTCTTAAAAATCTCACCTGTTGTGTGGACGGCGTTCCTGTGCATCCCCGGCCGGTTATACGTCCGTTACCGCCTCGCCATTTCCCAGCATTTTGACACTGGGCGTGCATTTGAAATACAGCGATTGCATAAATGTCATTGTAAAAACGAAGGGGGTGACCATGCTGGGAGACCAATAAACCCAGTGGTGACTCTGGAATACAATTAAATCTGACTAATCCAGTCAGATTTATGAGATCCGTGGGTTTCGTCTGCCCTGCTTCTGGATGAAGTCATCGTGCTGCCACAGAAACACGGCCGCCGGTACGTGAATTTGAATGGACAGGCTGTGTGAGATGCGTGGCGCGGGGCTGCAGAAGCCAGCGCGCAGCAGAATTTTTTTTTCCTTTTCTGACTGGATTCAAACTTGGATTCTGGTGAATGAAAGCTGGACCAGAGGAATTCGGCCTTCACACTGGCACAAGCCCAGTACCACCAACCGCGACTTGATTGTCGTTTTAAAATACCAAAGAGGTGATTCATATTTCTTGCACATAGGTTGAAAACAGCAGCTTAAAATGGATTTTTAACATAGTCATAGTTTTCAACTCCTGTTCATCCTTATAGTGTCAATTGTTGCTGGTATTTCTGGCAGTTGTGTACATAAGCAGGCAGATACAGCACGACCTTTGGAAAGCAGCATGGCTTATTGATTGTGTAAATGGCGTGTGAATGGAGTTGAGTCGGGATCAATGGTTGCAGTAAGTAGACGAACACTTAAAATGACCAATTTCCCCCCAGCCATCTGCTCTGTGCCGACCTGCTGCTGCGGGCAAGTCCATGGAGACACAGCCAGTGAGACGTATTGTGGCACACATCCAGACTTACTTACAACTAGCAACATTTCCGACGCCGTTTGGCATTAAATTAATTTTTTAGGCATTAAATACAGCTGTGAAATAAGATCCAATGTCTGTTGCTTCATGGTGTTGTGGTGACCTGTTTGGTTTGTATATTTGCAAGATTCAGAGGTTGCAAAGGTATCCGATTAGAGATATTCTGTTAACAACTGTAAAGGAGGCAATGGGTTTTCTTTTTTATTGCTCAATAAAGGTAATGTGGTTCTGCTGCGAGCTGTCAGTATTTTATCAGCAGTATCTATAACTTTCTGAACAACCAGAAGGATTTAATTATTTTTTATTAAATTCTGTTCAGTGTGTCATATTGGATCATCTCAAAGCAGTTTGCAAGACAAACTGATCCACGTTATTACAGAAATATCCAGTCAATCCGATCAATTCAATTACATACATTCCAATTCAGCCCTATGTGTAACACAACCAAATTGTTTATTGTGTCCATTAGTGAAAAAGATGTAGGCTGAAGGAAACTCAGTCAATTGCATTGATTTTCCTGCAATCCTTCCTCCTTAATGAGCTGTCTAAAACAACTTCAGCCTGAAATCTTTCGTGGCTTTTTTAATTATATAAGACTACAATAATTATTGCAGCGGCATGCCACTTAAGTGCTCCTACTAACAGACTTCCTTTGTGATTTCTTCCAGGGAGGAGGCTACGAGGGAAGGCCTTCTACAACGTCAACGGGAAGGTGTACTGTGAGGAGGACTTCCTGGTGAGTCCCTGCTCATTCATGTTTATGGATTTTCCTTTAGTGATCACGGGGAGGCGACAGAAGGTGCAGAAACAAACCGTTTAAGTGCTGTAATTAGAACTCCTGCACCTCCCCCTCAATTTAGACTAATTTCAACCAAATTTCCCTCATGTGCTCGTTCTTGCTGCACACACAGACAGTTTTAGAGGTGCGGGAGGAGTGTTGAACAACTTCTGGTCTCATCTGCTTCAGATTAGCTGGGCAGGCCCAGAGTTTGTGGTGCCCGAAGTTACTTTTGTTTAAAACTTCCACGTCAACGCAACTGAAACAATGAAACACCTTAGTTACCAAAGTGAAGCAGAGGAGAACGTTGAAGCTCCCGATTGGTTCCTGTAAACAGCTTCGTAATCTAGACGAACTCATAACACATGCTGCTGACTGCGCTTCCTGTTTATAGACAGCTTCCCCTTAAAGATTAACTCGCCGATATGTTAGGAAACACTGAAATTCCTGTTTTGCACCGCACCATCACCACCCCTCTGATGCTGGAGGCCAGAAGACAGGATGAAGACTAATCGCCTTCCTGTGGCTGAGGCTTGTCTGGTCTGCCCCGTCACCGCGGGAGTGTTTCAGGCTGTGGCGGTGGTGGTGGGGGGAGGCGGATGGGGGGGCTTCTTGTGGCAGATGGTGGATTCGGAGAGGCGTTAATGGGCAGGGGGGCGGGCGGCCCATCAACACCTCCCACCTCCACCTGGTAGCTGCGTCTCTTCTGCCGAGCCCTCAGTGTCATCAGGTCGTGACCCAGGAGGGGTTGGGGGGAAGGCTGTGTGCTGCAGATGGCCACTTTTATTATCTGACGGAACGAGCAGCAAGATGTAGAGTGTTTTTATAACTATAACTATAAAACACATTTCACCCTATCAACACACAGTAAATTTGATTAACTGGGCCTGAAAATGTCCCAGAAAGAGACGGAGGATAACAGAGAGACAAAGACATCCTGGTGTGAATGAAAGAGCGCAGGAGCGCCCTCTATAGGCGACTCTGAGAATAATCAGTTTTCCTGTTAATCAGTATTAGGTGCCAATAGTTTGGCGTAAAATCTGTTAAAGTGTCTGAACTGAAGGAAATAAATTGTGCACTTCGTCTTTCCCCACAGTACTCTGGTTTCCAGCAGACAGCAGAGAAGTGCTTTGTGTGTGGTCACCTCATCATGGAGATGGTAAGAACTTTCTCCATTGTTTTGAGAACAGATGTGGGTAGAGTATCCAGAAATTGTGCCCAAGTAAAAGTACCGCAACATATTTTAACTGCATTAAAAGTAAGAAGTAGACATCCAAGAAATGACTCAAGAGAGTAAAAAAGTATTTGGTAAAAAAGATACTCGAGTACTCAGTAACTGATCAATTATTTAATATTTAAAATCACATAATCAGACAGACCAAAATATAAAGCCATGTGCAAATGTTTTCTAAAGAAAAATGTTTTCTAAATTGATTTCTTTCAATATAAAATGTATAAAACTGCAGGTGTTTGTCTGTGTCTGGTGAATTTTTGGTTAAAACCGTTACGCTGATAACAATAAATTAATTTCAATGGAACCAACTTGAAGTTGAAAGTTTTCTAACTAGTAAATAAAATGCATACCACACCCTGTACACTCCGTACTAATAGGAAGAAAGTATTAAATACGAGTGTTTTTTCTTCTTTGCTTGTTCTTGCTTGTGTGCTCGCTCAGATACTCCAGGCGCTGGGAAAGTCCTACCATCCGGGCTGCTTCCGCTGCGTTGTGTGTAAAGAAGGGTTAGATGGAGTGCCTTTCACCGTAGACGTGGAAAACAACATCTACTGTGTCAAAGACTACCACACGTGAGGAAAACGTCACCATCCGCTGCAGTTAGACAATGTTATTATTGCTAACAAGGTGTTCTGTTAGCGTTGATTTGCACCACTGGCATCATGGCAGCAATTAAGGACAGCGACAGATTAAGCGATCAACACATGTTCACTTATGAAACTCGTGTTGTAATTTCTGGTCTTTTTCCAACGCAGGGTTTTTGCGCCGAAGTGTGCTTCGTGCAACCAGCCCATCCTTCCTGCGCAGGTACAAAGCTAAATTATCTCATGTTTTAAATTATCACTACAGTTCTGATGAGTTCACCTCTGGTTTACAGGTTTTGTAGTTTACTTACAAAACCTGCAAAGTAACAACTTGGCGAGTCCAACATGCTACTCTTTGCTGCAGTGAGCTTTGGAGATTTTTATTTATCTTTAAAAAAAAACCCACAGATTTTGAAGAACTCAACCAGAAGAGGTGCAAATGAAAAATGTAAATAATTGCATTAGTATGAAGTTTTCAGTTATTACAAGGACAGTAGAGACTTAAGTTTATCGGAGCAGAAGGTGATGTTTTAGTTTACATCAGATTGAAGACAGCAGCATGTGTTTTTTAAATTTTTCTGCAGCTGTTAGGCATCCCTTGTCTGTCACTTTAATAGAACAGCAGTCTGGTGTGAAGGAAAGGCCTAACTCTGATTCTGTTCTCGCAGGGTTCTGAAGAGACCATCCGGGTTGTTTCTATGGACAAGGACTACCATGTGGAGTGTTACCACTGTGAGGTGAGACACAGCGTTCATTCACACGCAGTAGTAAGACCAGTCTTTGATACTCTTGTTTGGACTGGTGATGAATTTAGCATCATTGTGTATGATTCAGCTCCTCTGAATCAATGAATGAGACTACAAATAAACAGCCATGCCACTCTGGCTGGCAAAGTGTTGGCGCATTTTCGCATCCTCTCAGTCAGCGCTGTGAACCTGTCTGAGAACTGCACGTTCTCAGACAAGTGAGACTAGACTTTTGCACCAGTGAGAATGAATCACGGCTGTGGACACTAACCCAAGGATGCAGTTGAACATTGTGACTCACTGACTGAGCACATTCCAGCCCAGTGCTTCATTCTCAGCTGGGGGCTTGTTGTGAAACCTCACTTATCTTCCACCTTTATGCCATTTCCTTTCGTAATTTAAAGGTGACTTATTATGCTTCTAGAACAGGCTAGGACAGGGCTATGGACTACAAGAAAACATGTTCATTACATTTTGTTGCACAAAATCATTAGATAGAGATTTTTAGTCTGCTCATTTCTACCTATTTTGAGCTCCTTTTAGAATACAAACTGCTGCAAACAGATAATTATAAACCTTACATTTTTAAAAAGCAGAAGTGGAGCCTCTTGCACAACCAACAAGAATGGTTTCTAGATAGTAAGTCAACAACAAAACATGTGTCTTTTCCAGTAGCCATTGTGCAGCACATTCAGTGGTAAAACCAGCTAAATGAAAGTGCTGGAGCTCTGTTTGAGTTGCTAGGTGACAGGTTGCTAGGTAACAGGGAAGTTCCCGTTGATTGTGGCTCAACAACTGAGAGGTTTTTGAAACAGTTTGTTTTCCATACACCAAAAAAGATTAACTTATAGACATTAAATCGTCTGGTTAGCTTTAAGCGCTTAGACTGTTTTTGGAAGCAGCCGAGACCCAAGTGGAAGTATAAAATTCCACAAAATGTCAGTTTGGCATAATAAACATTCAAGAATGATGTGAAAAACAAAACTTTCCTCAGGAAAATTTCACACCTCCTTGCTGTGATCATATTCAGAGAAGTTATATTTCATTTATGCAATAATAATCAGCAGAAGCAGCAGGGTAAGACTTGCTAATGTTTCTAAATGGCTGACATTCTGGGAAAAGGTCACAATGTAAGCAGAGGTTAATCATTCAACCGAGTCTTGCAGGAAGAGGCTGAAGTTCACTTCTGAACTCAGTAAATTTATTACACATTAGAAAAAACAGGGTAGCTTCATCATTCATTTTACATTTAACACGGGGTAGATTATGATTCACTCATTAAAAGTTAACTTGCACTAACAGTTTATGCATTCAGCTCTTTTTGTCCAGGTGTGAATCGCAGGTTTATGTGATTCCTGCTGGTTGTTCAGTGGTCTCCCAGGGGGGCAGATCCCCACCCCATGTTGTAGGGCAATTATTAGTTGAGAACTTTATCACTCTGGTTTCAATGCAAGAATGATTAAAAAGGAAGTCATGAGTCATTCTGTCTAAATTATACAATGAGCTCTTTAAGGAAACTGAACTGAACTTGAGCTATATTATGAAAAAGATTTTGTTTTTTTAGCATTGCAAAGCTGTTAACATCATATCGGCGGTTCTACAAAGCATTGACTCAGTAAAGACAAAAGCACATAAAATAATTCATCAGTCTTTGGTTGTAACACGGTGTAGTGTGTCAATTCTTGCACCAGAAGCTAAATATTAATCTGAATCTTGACCATCTCTGTGACACGTTTATGTTTTCGTCAGGATTGTGGTCTTCAGCTGAACGATGAGGAAGGCCACCGCTGTTATCCACTTGAAGGCCACCTTCTCTGCCACAACTGCCACATCCAACGACTCCAGTCAAAGCTGCCCGCCCACCCGCCCCCGAACTACCCCCTCCATGTGACTGAATTGTAGGAAGGAGACCCAGCTCCACCTTCGAGATGATCCAGGACACCAGCAGCGGGGTGAAGAGGGATGGTCGCCCACTCCTCCAGCAGCCACGGTCATAATTCCAGGCGCTGCACCCCCAGCTACAGAAAGGGTCTCCATTCCTCCCTTTCTCCTTATCATTTGGGTGCATAATCCAAAACCAGACTCACCCAGAGGGCCCCTACTAAAACCAGCCTTTGACGTTTTCACCTTGTTAAGGAAGCAGTTCCTGGATTTCTTGTGTTTTGACTGAAGAGCTTCACTGCGGCGCTGTCACAGCTGAGAGAACGAGGATCCGGCGTTGGCCGGGCCGAATGGGCAGTGCCTTCAGAGCGTTTTCTCTCTCCGTGCAGCTTTCAACACTGAAACAGAGCCCTGCAAAAGGCTATGCAAAGGACCCCCAGCATCATGACGCAGGGCTGTGAAGAAAAACAAACGACTCTGCACCGTGTCGTCGACGTCACAGTAGCACCACAAGCCCAGAGAAACCGACTGACATTCCAAGAAGATGTCCAAGATGACACCTCGAGAGATTCACAAGCAGTGTCTTAATTAATGATTATATTATGGACAGAGAGAAAACTTTAGATGCACATAGGTCGTCTTTTTATATATGAATATATATTTCGCAGACGTTTTCCACATAAGATCCTAGATGTAGATTGTATTTTTTTATGTATGTGTATCTGTGAGCGTGACATAATTGGAGGTGTAACTGAAGCCTCTGCAGCTTTTGGGTCTGTTGCATTCTCTCTCTCCTAGAGTCGCTTCATGTCTGTCAGATGGTCAGAGATCCACAGGAAGCAGATGTGGGTCTTGTAGTTTTTGCATGCAGTTCTTTTATTCTATTTTAAGTACATAGACACAGTTCATTTTGTTACAAATTTGTTATTTTTAAGCAAATTTATCCCTGCCTAGCTGATGTTTGCATACTCCAAATAGTAATTTTCAACAAACTGTGCAGTGTGCTGCACCTTTCTTTTTAAACTTAAATCCAGGAACTGACTCAAAACAGCTGTTCCACCCAAATATTGAACAAAGAGCTGGACATTTCCAGAATTCTTTTTTTTTTTTAATCAAATCTAGCGTAGCTGCTTAAAGTTGGATAAAACAAACTGCATGCTCACTTAAAAAATGTTTTTTCCTTCCACATTTATTTCCAGACACTCTTATTTTGTCATATAATCACATCATCCATGACTATGAGCAAGCTTCACTTGTCCACTATTGTCCACATAAGTGTATCTCAATACATTAGAACATTATGAAAATGTAAATTTATTTCAGAAATTTTGTTTAGATATGTAACTACTGTTTTAATTTGGATAATGGCTTGTAGCTGAACAAAATTCAGTTCAATTAATATTTAGCACCGATTGAAAAAAGATTTACATTGTAGAAATGTCAGACTACTAAGAAGTATGTGCTTGTACTGTATGGTGCAGTATATACTCTCAATACTTGCATGAATTAATGCTTCAATGAGGAGAGTTGAGGTATTTTCCTTCCACTTAACTTTCCAGTAATATTCTTAGATATTACAGTCAAAAAAAATCACTTTCTCAAAACATTTTTATGTTACTTATGAAAATTGGATTTTGGAAACATATTAATGGAAAGTTGAGTGAAAGAAAGAAGTGTGGTTATTTTGTAATAACTATAATTGGAGTCCCCAAAATTATGCCATTCTTTTTGCAATTACTCTACATATGAGTTTTGGGGGGGGGGGGTTGCAACACTTTTTTTTTTTACTGAAGTAAATAAACCTTTTAATGATAGTCTAATTTATTGAGATGCACTCGTATGTCCCATTGTGTTCTGCACAGAGTCTGCTAATGTGTTATGTGGGAAGAGGGAAGACTTGAAAGCATGGAGCTGCTGGTCCCACCCATGTGCTTTTTTAAGGGATCCCCACCCACCGTTGCTCGTGTGTGTGTGTTCTCGCAATCACATGCACTTATGTGTCTGAGTGAGTGTGTGTGCGTGTGTGTGTGTGTGTGTGTGTGTGTGCGTGTGCGTGTGTGTGTGTGAGTCCATAGGAAGAAATTAGACTAAAAATATAAAAATCACTCAATGTCAAACTGTTTCTTTCACATATCCCTGAGTTTTGAAACATTCTTTTTATTTCTGCTTGTACCGACTCTCGTTTAAACATTCCTTGGATGTTAATGGTTTGAAACCAGAATTCAAAATTGCTTACTATAAAGCAAACAGTTGAGTTTCTGTACATTTTTGCAGATGAACCTCAACGGTTTGTGCTTATAAAAGCAGCTGATTAAAATATCTATCTGTGTGTGTGTATGTGTATGTGTGTGTGTGATAGTGAGAGAGAGTATATGTGTACTAGTGGCAGGCCCCTGGCACATGCACCTCACTGTGTTTGCAGGGCAGCGCAGCAACCAGCAGGATGACCCCGATTATCTCTGTTAAAATCTGATGATGACATTAAAAGATGCTGGAACCGATGCATCCGATTTTCTCTGTAGCACATCCGTCACCCATCTGAGGTTGTGGCTAGAGCGGGGAGGGGGTTGGGGAAATGTCACCAACCATTTTGTGCATACACTGACCCGTACTGTAATGCTGTAATACACTCAGTTGTGAATAAATACTACTGAATGTGTTCAAAACAGAGAGTGAAGGCAGGGGTCATCATGTGAATGTAATGTATAGTGTTTTGTAAAAGCAGAGAAGAAAATGACTGCAAACTGTATGATCAACCTCACCTTTCCTGCAAGGCTCAAGTAACGTGTGCTGTACTTGGAGACTGAGGCATTCTATGAATTAATCTAATATCGCCCAAGAAAAACTTAACAAAACCCGATTGTATCCCCTTGAAAGATGTCTTAATTTACTTTTTTAAAATAATACTTTGATTTGTATTTCATAAAGAGGCTAGTTTTTTATTTTTATTTTGTTTCCTATCAAAAAATAAATAAATCACTTGGAAAGAGAGATGACTTCTACTGTTAGTTCCATCAAGCACATCTCCACACCTGTCACGTTGTTTTGTAATGCTCAGTGTTTTGATTACCTAGATGGTTCATTTAAACAAAAAAGGAGACTAGATTTATTTATCTAAACATGAAAAGGTCTAAAGTTATTTAATGTATTAAAATCAGGACGTATCATTTAACTGTAGATGACATAATCTGCTTTTTCAATAAAGTGGTTTTGTAGTTAACTGTAAAAAGTGTTGTTTTTTTTTCTTCTCATCTGCATTGATTCAAGAAGCAAGTTGGATTGCAAAGAGAAGGAGTCCTAGTTCAAAAACTTGGGGAATTTCTCCATCAACAGCAGTGTGATTGAATTAATTCAAAGTTTTTGACAAATCTCACAAATATGAAGTGTAGGGAAAGGTTATGAGTCGAGAATGGTTTGGATTTCACAAGCCAAAACAAGGTTTTCCACGTTACCAACCAGCCCATGTTCCAATGCAATATTATTAAGGGGAAATATTCATTTAGTACACAATCGTTGCCTATTTCTGAGCTTCTGTAACATTGCTGGCCTTTATTATTGGTGTTTTTGCATCATCTTCCAGTAGGATAGTGTTTATTTATCCTTTAGATAATAGCAGTGCAGCACAAGCAATTAAATAATATAATAGTTTTTGAGTCAAATCTGCAACTGCAATTAAAGACCTCAGTTGGAAAGACTCCCACACAGCAAAGTTAGTTTAATTAAATATGTTGAGAATGGCAGTTTTGCTCAATTCAAGGGCAAATCTAATTTGACCCATGCATTCAGTCATAGCGGTGTGTGATGAAGAGTTTCTCCTGGGATCCAGTCCTGCTGACTTATGTTCAAAGAATCGAGAAAATTCAAAATATATAAAACCGACTGAGATGATTTTAAAAATTTGAACTGAACCCAAATTGGATTGAACATAATATTTATAAACACGATTTATAATAATCCAAAACATATCAATTGAGCAAAGTTTCTTAGAGAATCACCAATCTTCTGTCTCCAGACCTAAATAAAGAAAACTTGTGCTTGATGAAGAAAAGAGAACATAAGAACCTAGAAATATTGTTCAGCTCCATCTCTGTACACTTCAATCTTGTAAAATATAAAAGTATTAAGTGATGGCCTGTGGTTGTTCAAAGTATTATCAGCAGGGATTATAATTAGTCAGTTCTTAACATTATTTTTTTAACATATAAGTGAATAAAAGTGATCAAACTAAAGATTTGTCTTTTTTCCACATTTGTCAGTGTGAGATTGCAGTGCTGCAGAAACAAAAGGATTTTAGTTTAAGTATTTTCACACACCTTTTCCAGAGTGGCCAACCGATCGGTGCACATCTACATAAATTTGTCCAACGAAAACTTGAGAATAAAAAAAAAATGCTGCCACTGAATGGGTAGATTTATTTTGATTTGCCAAAATGAATGCAAGCGCTGGATTGTTGAGATAAATGAGAGACTGCACCCCTGTGGTGCAGTATTGTACAAAGTTTGGGCTAACTGGGGCATGAAGAAGGCTGATATCAGGAATGCTCTTCCCAATGTTAGATATAAAAAACAGGAAAGACACCAAACACTTGTAATGCTAGTATATCAATCAGGCTAAGGCTTAAGGTCTCAAGGGTGGTGGGGTCACTAATCTGGTCTCTTCTTTATAGAATATATCCCAAAAAGAAGCAGATTTTTAAAAAACAGGAAAAAAGCCAAAAAGACTAGAACTTAACATTAAATATCCTTCTACACTGTGCAAGGACACATGACGTGGTTACAGAAAGATGCAAAATTACCAAAACAAAACTCCAGTTAACCAAATTATCATAACTGATGTGCATCGCCATGAAGATTTCGAAACCAAAAATATCAGGTTATGCAACTGTGACAAAAGTGACCCCATTTAAACAGTGCCATAAAACATAATTAAAACCAGAATAATAATAATAATAATAATAATAATAATAATAATAATAATAATAATAATAATAATAATAATAAAAGAAAA
>NW_006799985.1:580353-702023 GCF_000485575.1 Poecilia formosa | reverse complement strand
GGTGCGAGTGGTTTAGAGTTGATCACCTATTCAGGTTTGTTTTACCTTTGTTTACCTTTGCCTTGGCGCATTACAGCCGCTGTAATTTCTGAACATTCTATAAACGACAAAATCGGTCTAATTACCTTGTTCTTTGTGAGTATACGTCATTTACAACAAACATCAAACACGGTAAATATGTGTCATTAAGTATCTAACAAACAAATGGCTTCTACCATGATAATTATGTGAAATTAAATTAATTGTCTGATATAAAAAATAATTTGGTGCTGTCTGGCTCAGAGTCTGACAGGCTTTTCCTTTATCAAACAATTTTTTTGGCTGTTATTGATGTTGATGATACTTTCTCCAAAATAATAACCTTTTTCAACTTTGTTGAAAATGAGGCTCTAACATTCACAAATATAGAAATAAAATCCAGTCCAACATCTGGTTTGAGGTGATTCCTCTGGAACCTGTTGGAGGAAAAATATCTCAACTTCAGAAGATGAGCTTTAACCTAACAGAGCTCTGTGGTTCCTCCTATCAGTATGAGAGTCAGGGTGAGGAGGCGCCATGTCAGGAAGACGAAGTGGAAGCTGCAGGATCTTCAGAACAAACAGGTCATGATGCAAGGCTACTGATTACCCCTCTGTCTGGACACAGGATCAATATAACCAGTTTAAAAGCTAAAATGAATGGTAATATGCCAAACATGGAAAACTGGGATGCACTCCATGCCGTGATGTTCAGGATTTAGGTCTCATGGGTTCTCATTGCAGCCAGTGGGCTGAGGGAAATACAGCTTTATTTTGTAGCAATTCAAGAGCTACTCAGCTTTTATCGCTTTGCAAAAAAATTAATCAGCATATATTTAAAACTACTTTCAGCCCTGGTACTGAGCATCTCAAAATGAATGAAAAAGACTAAATAAAGTTTTTGATTGACCTAGTTAAAGTCATGTTTCTGTCAGGTTAGAGCAGGATAGTAGATTGTTGTTCAAATTTAGAAATCTCATTGAACCTGAAGTAGAAAAAACATCCCCTCAGCTACCGAGACAGCATTTGAGTGCAGCGTTATTTCTCTTCTCTCAGAGAATTTTGCTGCTTGGAGCATGACTGCATCTCAGGGGTCTAATGGCAAACTCACCGAAAGCTCACTCATCTCAGATTGTTTGGCTCACATTTCATGCACTTACAAAGTAGTGGAGAAAACACCTTTTTCTGCCAGAGTGCCGAGTTGTTGGAATCCATTGGTAAGACTCTCCCAAGAAACCTTGAATCCCACTCGTATTAACTCTTAGGTTCTTTGCTGATTGCAAAAGGTTACAGAAGCCTCTTGTGGATCCAGACTTCTTCAATTTTTGTCAAATTTATCCTCCTTCTACTTTGAATTCATCTCTTTTTTTTTTTTTGAAGCTGCAGAAACTTTCCTACGTCTTCCTCCAGGTCTGCAGGCAGATTTCTTTAACTTATGGCATGGATTTAATTTCACATGTTTAATTCTGAGACCGTATGAGCTTGGAAAGGACTACTGATTGAAGAACGAAATACCAGAAGTCAGATGCGTCAAAGCAAGTAGTCTGAACATCGGCTAGTAATTTTCAGCTCCTAATTATTCCAAATAGCACTTCTTTGCCCTAAAGAAGATTTGCTTTTAGACTTTCATTCAAGCTCATCACAAGTACTTGCATTAATGTAAGAAAAACAGGGAAAATTCTGAGATGTAAGTGAAATGAACTTTTACATCCACTGAAGTGCACTTAGCTTTAAGCTCCAAAAGAAAAGCCAAACCCTGCTCACCCCCTTCCAGCCCTGTAGTCGTGTATTTCAATCACAGTTGTATTTATAAGCCGCCGATCTGCAGATTGCAGGAGGTGCTGATGCATTTTGCGTGGGCGTACATAAAAGCGCAGTCTGCCCACTCGCCGAGCTTTCCTGCGAGGGGGAACAGTGGTGTTTCAGTGCGAGGAGCTTGCTGGTGTTGGTTGACAGCTCTAACAGTCGGGGCACAAAGCAGCCTTTATGCATGCAAGGGTTCCACCCTGTGACTCAGGGAGCTCTGTGTGTGGATACATGTGTGCCTGTGTCCGAGCAGAGGCAGTGGAGGCCCCCCCCCAGGGACCTGCTGCTGTGAGGTGAGCTCTGTTAAACAACACAAAAGAAATCCACAACACCTTCCCTTGTGCAGACACAGGTACCCCTGCTGCCAGGAAAGAGGTGAAAATAGGCTTGCCACGGGATTACCTCATGCACACCAAATATGTGGATGGTGACCTTTGAAATTTCAGTCTCTCTTTTCCTTTTGTCTGTCTGTGTGACACTAAAGTTTTATGCAAAGATTTCTGCTGTAAGCTAGTTTAAGCTCACAGATTTCAATAAAAACAAAAAATATTTAATATGCCTCAAATGCCCCAGTTTCAGATCTGCTTCTTTTTTTTACTAAATGAGAGAGTTGTTTTTCTCCTAAAAGTAAAGCAAAAGATTTTATCTGGATAATCACTAATGACATGCGCTCCTGGCTATTTTAATTTCCTTTGTTAAACATAACTTTATCTTTTCTTGATTTATTGGTCTTAAGGCATTCAACTTGAATATAAATTTTTATCAGGTTAGGAATCCACTTCACTTAGAGCAGCTACAAGCTTTGCTTATATAAAAGAAAGAAGAAGAAAATGAAATATCTAAGACTCCCAACAGGACTCAAAACAGGAACATTACAGATCCCATTATTCAAATTAGCAACTTTCACCTCCAAAAGTGTATCATCTTGATCAACACTTTTCCACACTTCTCAACAATAGCTCTAATTGCATAAAGCTGATCTCTAGATCTGGACATTGTAAACAGGAAGGCAGCTTCAGAATAATTATCAAACACAGAGAAAGTCACACTGACGGTAAAACTCACATGCCTGTGAGATCTTTTCAAAGCTTTGGTCCAACACGCCTGAATCAAACGGCTGAATTACCTCCTCAATTTGCACTTAAGCTCTCCTGAGTCCTGCTAATGACCTGATTATTTCACCCAGGTGTGTTGAAGCAGAGACCCTGCTCCAAACGTAGCAGGACCTACACAGAAGGTGAAACTTTGTCCCATTCTCAAGTCTTTAAAAAAGAAAATTCTTACATGATTTCTCTATGTCTCTGTTTCCCTGTCCACTTGAAAAAATAAAGCATTCCAGCAGCATGATGCTGCCACCTTATGTTTCACAGTAGAGACTTTGTGAGATGTTGTGTTGCTCAGGGTGACACACGGCGTTTTCTATGTTGAACAAAGAAACAAAAAAACAAAAAAAAACTTCTGTCACCTTCTTCTACAAGTTTGCTGTGTTCTCCACGTGGTTTGAGGAAAAATGCAAACTGAACTTCATGTAGCTTTCACTCAACAATTAATTTCTTCTCGTCGTATTTCCATTCAGCTGTCTACTGTGTGACTTCTGAAGACAACTGGCTGACTGGAGTTTAATTGTGGTATCAGATTGAAGGGGTTGGACAAAAATGCATACCAAAAATGTTCATTTCTAGTTTATCGCTTCATGCATTGTTTTATTTTCATTACATAATATTCCAATAAAATGCATCGATGATTGTTGTTTTAAGAGATGAGGAAAAATTCAACAGTTTTGCTAAATGATGTAGCCAAATTAGCAGCTTGTCTTAAAACAGAGCAGTTCCCATTTCTCATACAGACTTTTTTTTCCTGTATGAAAATAAAGAAACCAAAATTTTGTAGTGATTCAGTTCTGAAAATATCTTTTTTCTTCATTTATTGAAGCTGAAGAGACACAAAGCATAAACCTTGCTCTCACAGCAACACTGTTGGCAACAAAAGCCACACAGTCGTGTCGCCTTGCGTTGACTTTTGGATCACAACCAAAAAAAAAGCCTTAATGTAAAAAAGATGTTTCAGCCATCACTGGAAACTCTGCTGTGATTATGATGCATCGCATTTCCAGCCAAAGCAGAAGCCAGCGTGGGAGTATTCTGTTTTTTTTTTGTTTTTTTTTTTTGTATAATAACTCTCACATTGTAATGCTGATAAGAGCCAGATGTTGGTCCATTTATGCCTTTTTCTGCAGATTCGAAAAATTCTTCGAATGGATTCTTGGTCAGGAAAAGAAAACTCAGGCGACTCACTGAGCGACATCCTCGCAGGCCACACAAGCTGAGCCTTCTCATAGTTTGACAGGGAAGAATCTTGATAAGCTCAGGAAAAAAACGAAAGAGTTTATAAGACGAACAGCTTTACATGTTTGCTCATGATTTACAACTGATGTTTCACTTTTTTGTATAGCACAAAACCGCTCATGTAATGCAGATATTTTACAGGGAGCCTCAGGAACATGTGGTCAGCTGATGTCCCAAGAGGTCCTATTGAACTCTAACAGGCTTCTAATGCTGCCGAGTCTTGAGCTCTGCCCACGTACTTAACTTATTCTTTATATAACCCCTGTAGTCGTGGGAAAAATGAAGCTGCGCTTGACACTGAGGCTTCTTTTTTTTTTTTTACATTTCTCCAGAGTTTTTCTGTCATTCTTGTCGATCGCACATTGAGATGGCCCAAAGTCAGAGTTTGGTTTTATGATTGCAGAGCTTAGATTCACCCCAAGAAAAAATGTTCCCTGAACGTACCTAGAAGGAGAAGACAGCTGGTTTCATGGCTACACTAAATCTAAAGAGATAAACAACAGTGGCTGTAGGTTCTCTTCTTGGAGATTTACTTTCAAAGCTGAATTTATTATATAAGATGATAGAGAATTGTGAACCTGCTTCCAGCACTGCATATCAGAGAAATTAAAGTCCTCTGGGTTCAGGGTCAATTCACCACTTCAGCCGCATTTCAAGTAAACTTATAGCCATTTTACCTGGTCCTACTTCCATTTTGCACCATGAAAGAGTGCATTTTCATGAAGTATGGGGATAAATACTTGTAAAAATTATTAATTTTGATGTATAACTTATCTGTGAATATATTATTTTCTGAACTTTCCCTTTATTTTGTATTTTCACCCTTTTTGTGACCACTGACTTTCATGACATATGACAGATTCTGACCACCAGTCAAACTAACATGTATCTTACCAACCTTCTATTGGTAAATTGTATTTATTGGATTCAAATAATCATATTTTCTAAAAGCTGCAGTATATAACTTTTAGAAAATATGTCTCTTTTTTTCATATTTGCTAAAACTATCAGTATGTCGGTATCAGTGTAACATGAGACAGATAATCTCCGATGCCTTTTCCCTGCGGTCCTGCTGTCAACTATATGCGCAGGTATCAGAAACAACCAATGAGAACGAATGCTCAAGCTAGTTAGCATAGCCGCCGATGACGATGGATAAAAGTTTTTTCTGGAATGGTAAGTTGTTTCTCTGCCATTACTACCCAATTTTGTAAATTCAGACTTCTCTGAAACTCTGGCCTGAACATGAAACTGCGGCTGTAAACTGCCAAAAGTGCACTGGAGGCAGGGCAGAACCTCACGTAGGCAGACAAGTGGATCTGAAGGAAATAAAAGTGCCTGACTAAAGCATGAAGTGGACTGTGAAGTTGACTAGATATGCATAGACACCGTACAACAAACATGCCAGGAACGCATGTGGAACGTTATCCATGCTTTCAGGCTGTAATTTGATTCCACTGGCCTTTTTTTGTTTCCTCATGCTGACTTACTTCCTGCTTGTTAAACTCAACCCCGCGGTCGCCACTCAGACTCTGTGGCTGCAGGTACAAACAGCAGCACTTCCTTTTCTTGCTGATGCGCACTAATAACTCATTAAGGACGGATGGTTAGGGTATCCTTGGACTGACTCGGTTTCTTTCTGTATCTTGTTTCAGAGCTGGAGATGAGGAAAAAAAAGAAAGCACAAGTTCGACTTGAAGTAATGTAGCGTTGCCTGGCAACAGCAGTGAAAACCCGGCGGTGTCTGGGGGTCTGAGATTCTTTTTTAACTTTGTGTTTGTCCTCATACACGCTCTGTAATTGTACCCAGCAGAAGGTTTAAAGAGACCGAGTCGATGCAAAATACACGTTGAGGGATGACGGTGTCGTGCATCTCAGCTAATAACATGTTCTACACGAACATATTTTCTCATGGTTTTGACCCAGGGGTCAAATGTTTTGGTGAGAGATTCACAGGAAGTTTGGCGTGTGTTTTCAAACCATTTGCTTTAATGATGTTTAGATGAAGTGCCAATGAAGAGTGGATTGTGATCCAGATGCTGTTTGTTTTTCCTCTCTAAATGGATGCTGCGGAGTCTGGGGACCTGCGGGGAGGAGGAAACCACCACAACCGAAATGAACTCTGCACTTTTGTTCCAACAAATGGTCATTTCTGGGAGGCCAGAAATTACCTCCCAGGAAATAAACCAGGCTTTCTGGTGACATCTAGTGACGGCCTAACTTCTGACGCACTTTTGGCACATTTGCTCATGCTGTAGGTGAATACTGAGCAACTCAGCCTTGAGAGTGCAACTGAGGATCAGATAAAGAATATTTATTTCAAAAACACAAATTCCTGCGGCAGTAGAGACAATGAGAGAATGATTCATTCTGCCTGCAGCAACAACTGACTACACTTGTAACACAGCAAAGGCAGAACTGTAGACAGTCACAATATTCATAATGGGAGCGCAAACATGGAGTGCTTCGGCTCGGCTGCGTGGGAGAGACCAGCTGCCTCAGCGTCCAGGCAGATCCTGAACTGATCTGAAGGGTAATCACGTTCAAAGGAACGATTCAAACTTAGGCAAAATTTTTCTTGAGGAAGTTGATGAGTCCGTTGGTGGATGAGTCGTGGGAGTGGACCTCTGCGGTGTCCTTGAGTTCTGGCTCGATCTTCTTTGCAAGCTGCTTACCCAGTTCGACTCTGTCGGTGGAGTAAGGAATGAGAAGAAAGGAATCATTAAGTGTGCTGATGCGTTTTTCAGATCTCTTTAGCTGCTGTTTAGTATTATGTACAGCCTTAAAGCTGAGCAGTACAGCAAATTACTAGGACGGACAGTGTGGGGGAAATGCAGAAAGTAGTGCATTTTCTCCTCTTGCTGCTTTATTTTGTTTTTGCACTGGACTCACAAAGCAGATAACACTAATGAAAATGGAAATGCAAGCATGCCTGTCATGTCCAGGAGATGGGAACAATTTGCGTCTATTTTTGCACAACGTAGCAGTTCTTCAGCTCCAAACACAGCGGATACAGAAGTGATCAGAGAGATAGATTTATTTTTTAGCATTATTATCATTATATCTCATGGTCTCCAAGCCCTGCAATAATTAAAAGCTTTAATTACAACTTCAGCAACAGTACCGGAGCAGAGGAATTAAGCAGGAACAGCATTTCTAAATAATACATGATGCTGCAGATTGTTAAGGACAGTGGAATAATGTCACAGTTTAACAAATTTGTTCAAAGACAAGAAAATATACAACTAATTACAACATTTTAATGTGTAGCTATTACAGTACACTTTTCTATTAAGTTATTTTATCCAAATAAAAAAGAAATATGAAACATTCATGGATGATTAATTGTTTTTATTTTGCTTTGTTTATTTTCTACATGAGGTTTCTCTTTCTATGTCTTGAACATGAAACCTCCTTCTCCTCCTGGTCCCTGTTTTACTCAGCTCAAAGGACAGATGTTCCTGTTTTCGTCTGTTGAATTGCTTCCAAGATCATAGACAATTTATTTGATTGAGAAAATTATTCACAAAAATATCAGACATAAAGCCAGCAGTGCAGCAGGTGATTTCGTCTATTTTTCTTCCTGCACTAGACGTACCTCCACCTTTCAGCAGAAGGTATTCTTCCTGCATAATGTGTATAAAGCAAAAAGCTATTTAAAATGCAATTTGCTCTGGATGTAATTTACATAAATACATAGAAATATGGGCAAACAAAGTTACTTAAATGCATATAATATGACTCATGTGTATGTGTGTAAACTGCACCATTATAATTTGCCTTTCATGAAAGTTTTAATATTAGAAAAACATACCTACTCAGGTTCAAGAACATTTAGCACCTGCCAGCAGCTTTGTGAGTTTTCCCTGTTTGACTGTGGGAAGAAAAAACAACTTACCCCCACTGGTCAAAGCTGTTGATCTCCCACATTACACCCTGGACAAAGATCTTGTGCTCATACATGGCTGCAACACAACACAGAATAAATAATGTAAGTTGATTAAGAAAGAAATGTATTGGTCTGCTCATCTCTAACTGGGGATTTTTGGTTGTAGCAGAATGGAGCAGATGATAATAGAACATAATATGCTTTCTTAATTTGGCAGTCTAGTTTCAGACTGACTGTTACCATGCAACAGCGTGCTGTGTCCTCACTGAACCTCCTCAGGATATTGCAGCAGCTTGGTACCATGGCAGTTCTTGCTTTTGCATGTCTATCAACCATCTTTGCATAAGAGTTGAGAACTTTTACAAAATTGACAAAAAATGTGACAGTAATGTGTTCATTTTGTTTTTTTCCCACAGAGTCAAATTACAACACAAACCTTCTGTGGATTTTATTGCTACTTGAGAAGCACAAATATATGAAATCCTTTAGAATTTGCCTTTTTGAGTAAGTTGATGGCAGTATGGATTTTTTTAATATATTTTGTTCCTTGCATATTATCTTTTGCATGTGTGTCAGTAACAAATTTCAGATCTGGTGCATTTAAAAAAGAAATACTTAGTAGACAGTTTGTACTTGGCCAGGAAGCGCAAGTGTTAACATTTTACAAGAATGCAAAGATTATTTTCTAAACTATTCATCCAGCTTTAGATGAGTTCATGGATAACAGTCTAAAATCATTAAAGACAGAAAGGTATTAATAATAAAATTAAAAATAAAATCAATTTGAAAAAAAAAAGACATATAGAATATGACATAAATAATCATACGAATATTCAACTGTTTTAATATGAAAAAAAAAACTTTGTTATCAGTAAATCTCACCTATTAGTGCTCCTAGTGTATAGGGTGTAAGTTTCTTGAAGATGATGGAGTTGGTTGGTCGATTTCCTTGGAAGACCTGGGTTGATCACAGGGAATAATTTACGATTAACTTAATCGATTTTCTTCGTTTTACATAAACGCTGCTGGGTGATGCTGATTAACAGCCACTTGGGGGCGCTGTTTCCTATGTTCTCCATGCTTTTCACACTGTTATGTGGTCAGCTACTTGAACGTCCGGGTAGTAAAGCGTTTTGTATAAAGATCACCATCTTCTTCCTAAATAAAAGGTGCAGTTTTCTTCATCTAACTTACCTTGTGAGGTAAAATTTTCTCCAAAGCCTCTCCGCTCAGGCTGCTTGCCTCCAGCTCCTTCCTGGCCTCCTCTGTGGTCTTACCCTTCATCAGTGCTTCTGTCTGCGCCAGAAAGTTGGCCAATAAAATCTAAAGACACACCAACATCTATTTTAATTTTTCTCACATTTTGTAGCTGTGATATCGTCATGAATAATTGCAGGTGCTTTGTACTCTTCAGTACTCTGTATAAACACAATCTCTTTCATCAAAGTTCCTTAAAGAATATATGCATACAAGTCTGCATAAAAACTTTTCAAACAGCTGCAAAACTGAAACCTCGGCAGAATACTTAAAAATCGCTCCTTTTGAACAGCTTCTGTGGCACCTTGTGATGGAGGTTGTCTCTGATGGGATGCTGAGACTGAGCTGGGATCAGGAAGTCAGCTGGGACCATTCGTGTTCCTGCAACGCAACATGCTACAGTCAAGCAATATTTAACTTTTCCCATGAAAGAAAAGCTTGTTGGAATGCCCCAACTCTCTGTCAAGGATCTGTTTCAGAGTTTCACTTTGTAATAATCCACTTAATTAATGTGTTTTCATTTATATGTGTTTATATTCCAAAGAAAAAATATCTCATTTTGGTGTAAATTACAATGAACTGAGTTGATTTGACCCTAGCCTAATTATTGTCAAGCATCTATCAGTGCAGGTGGAATAAAATCTGCACACTTAAATAAACAGACTCAGTATGTGTGTATGGTGTAGCTGGAACAGTGTCTGTTGTTTTTACCTTGGTGGATGAGCTGGTAGAAGGCGTGCTGTCCATTTGTTCCTGGCTCCCCCCACACTATGGGTCCTGTGTGGTAATTGACTCGAGCTCCATGGTTGGTGATGTACTTTCCATTTGATTCCATGTCTCCCTAAATATTAAACACTCATTTTTAACTCTAGCACACGCTTCAAAATGTTCTTGATAATTGTAGGTTTTGATATGGAAACTGCTTGTGCTGCTTGTCCTATAATGCAAAGGTATGTCAGGCTCTCTGGATGCTGTTTACATTTTTATTTTCTGGTCTTCTACCAGTTGTTTTGTGGTTTGACTTGTGGTTTCTTTGTATTTTTTGTCCTTTTCATATTTTCTCTACTGTTTACTGTCAACTACATATCATGAATCCCTTTCAGAGTATATTGTAGTCTTTTTTTTTCATCTAAGCAAATTATTTGCCTTTAGATGTTATATTTGGTTTATTCTGCCAAGCTCTGTTGTTTGAAGGTACACCAATCAATCTGAGAGACATTAAAATCAGCATATTTTGAGTTAATCAGCTCTGACATTCAATCTACACTTAAAACATAAAAGAAAATTTAAATTATTGTTTTTCTATTTGTTACATGCTGAGGGATGTCACCATTTTTTAGCCTGTAAGTGTGTCAAACTTTAAGCACCCTTGCTTCATTTGATTCCTTTATTTCATTTTAGAGTCAAAACTGCTGCCTTTATCGTATAATTTTATTTTCTGCTTTTTTTGTTTGTTTGTTTTGTTTTGTTTTGTTTTGCTAGTTTTTGGCAAAACAAAAACTAGCCAAAGGTTTTTATTTTGGCATTGGCCAAACAAAAGTCTGTGCATTTCTACTTTTTGTTTATGTATCTTATGTATTAATATATGTATGCATCCTCCATTCATGACAAATTAAAGCAGAAAAACAATCCTCTATTCAATTTTGAGTGGAATTTGAGAGGACATCCAACTTTTCTTTCACAAAATCAACAAAAAAAATATGCTCATTAGCAAGAAGGTGTTATCATGAGTTGGCAAATATTAGTTATTTTTATAGACTTATTTGCTATTTATGTTTTGTCCACCTTTTGTTTTATCTGCCCTAAAACATACAGATGGAAATTCACCAGTGCTTAAATCTGTTGCAGTTCATCTTCTCTTTTAATGTTCCTTTTTACGGTCCAGAATAAATAAATTAAATATAAAAGAAACACTAAAAATTGCCTTTGACATATCCAAGAGACAGACCTGTTGGAAGTATGCAGTAAAACGGTGCATGTACTGGTCGTAGGGCAGCATAGTGTGTGTCTCAGCGTGGAAGAAGTTGATGTACCAGATGCCCAGTAAAGCCAATAACACGGGGGCGTTTTTATCCAGGGGAGCAGAACGGAAGTGTTTGTCCTGCAGCAAAGAGAAAGAAAAGCTATGTTACAGCTTTTGCTCAGTAGCCTCCCTCTGCAAGGACCCCTAAGAATAGTTATTCTATATTTGAGAGGTGACAGGTGTACCTACCATCCAGTGGGCTCCTGACAAAAGTTTCTCAAAATTGTCAAAGCCTGATGAGAAAATGTAACAGAGAAGTTGGATAAATGGGAAAGATTCCTGCACATCAGCTGAATCTCTGAGCAGAATGTTAAGCACAGGCCCAGTCTGGCCGACAGTGTCGGTTAATCCAGTGCTGCAGCTGTACTGAATTATTTATGCTGAGATCAGAAAAAAAAAAATCATATTATACGTCTGTGCAGTCGTTTGTGTGTCCAGCAGAATGAACCTAAAAGACTGCATCAACGTGGCACCAGCAACTATAGCTGTGTTTGATGTTGAGTTTTTGTCACAACATGAGACCATGGATTGTAATTATCTAGTACGCACCAATATGTAAAGCAATGGCCATTCCAATAGCAGACCACAAGGAGAAGCGACCTCCGACCCACTAGAAAAAAGAAAAAAGAAATGAATGAAAGAGCTCTTTCTGAGCTCTTTCAGAAGTCATATTTGAAAACATATTTCATCTGAATAAAATAGAATATAATGAACATTTTTATTTATTTCAGTAATTTCATTAAAAAGAGAAACTTGTGAATTCAGTAAACACAAAGTGATGTATCTCAATATATATTTTTTATTTTATGAAGAGTGGTTCACAGCTAGTGAAGCTGTATAAGAAATAATTAAGGTGTAAAATACGAATAATAAAATAATTTTTTAATGTAGGAATGGTACTAATGATTTGACTGTGTAAGCAGGCTTTTCACAGAGTGCAGTGTCTTTTTGTCCAAGTACTTTTTTTTTAAAGCTAAGAGGGGGAAAAAAGGTGTGGATGGAAAAGTTGTGCAGGAAACAGGAGAAACCACAGTCGATGCAAAGGCCTGTAGGAGATTCATAAGGTGTGGACTGTGGCTGAGGGCCATGAGATCAGGGTTTTCTCAGTTCTCAGATGAAAATGTTGCATTGCCTTTTGGAAATGAAGATCCAAAACTCTATTGTAGTGGTGGAGAGGCGCAGAATTTCAAGGTGCATCCTTGCTGCTTTATACACTTTTCCAACAAATTTCTTTGTTCCACTCAACTTTTCATGTTTGTGCTTGCATAAAGGAATCCTCAGCCAATTTTTCAATTTTTCAATGAGCTGTTGTGGCTTAATCTCCTTGAGGTGAATGTCATTGGCAGTATGTTGGAGAAATTATAAAATAGTCACCAATTCCGTATTAAAATATTCTTTGATTGGTCTAATGTAAATATTCTAACTTTCTAAGAAACATTTTTTGTCTTATATTGCTAAATTGCTTGAAATCATACAAATCTGTATGAGTTTCAATTTGTGCATATCATTAAACAAAATAAACTTTCAATGTTATGTTCAAAAAGGTTGATATTTTACCCTTAGTGGAAAAACTTACTGCATCTCTGCACATTTTCTCTGAGTTTTAAAGGCCTCATTGAAGCGTCTTCCTTTCAAATACCAACAATGTAGCTCAAAGTAACTCTGTGACCTTTGATGTAACCTCTGCAAGAGGAAAGGTTACTACCAATAATAACTGAATCTAAAGAGAGGGGCTTCTGATTACCCAGCAGCTGCTCTCCAGAGTCTCTGTCCCACCTACTTCACAGGTCAAAAGTCTAGTTTATTTATAGCAGCAGCTCAAATCTCTCGTCACAGTGTTGGGAAGGAAAAGGGGAGCAGCTACACACAGCGAGGGTGTTAAAGAGGACTCACATCCCAGAACTCAAACATGTTTTCCGTGTCGATGCCGAAGTCCTTCACTTTGGGCTGAAGAAAAGAAAACAGAACAGTTCGGATGCAGATTTAAAAAAAGTGGAACACTGGCAAAGAAAAAAAAACTTACCGCATTTGTGGAGAGAGCAACAAAGTGCTTGGCAACAGCAGCTTTCTGTTGACATAAAGCAAATATCTGATTAAAGAGAATATCAATTAATTAACACTAAATTGCACATTGAAGGCCTTTTTATCCTCACATCTTTGGCATGTTCAAGAAACCAGGCTTTGGCTGATTCAGCATTGGTGATAGTTTCTTGAGTGGTGAACGTCTGTAAAAAAGAATCAGTGGCTTCTTATCAGTCAGTCACGTACATGCTTTGAAGGTTTAAATGCAAATCAGAAAGTCAGCAACACTTTTTGATGTGAAAAGTCTGATGTCTCTCAGTTCCAGAGATCCTCTCGAGGTGATCCAGCTACCTTGGATGCGATGATGAAGAGGGTTGTCTCAGTATTGAGCTGAGCCAGGGTTTTGGCAATGTGAGTCCCATCAATGTTGGACACGAACCACACTTGGGGACCCCCCTTTGAGTAAGGCTTCAGGGCTTCAGTCACCATCAGAGGACCCTATGGTTCAAGCCAGAGTGTAGGAAACAGAGTCAGATATTGGTGGGTTCTTTGAAGAATTGTAAATTTACATGAGTTTCAGCAACAGTTATTTTCCCTTTGGGATCAACAAAGGATGTTTGACTTGAATTGAATTGACCAACACAATTTTGCACAAAACTGTGAAGTGAAATGAGTACAAGGGGAGAAGCTATAAGAAGTCCTATTTTTATATTGCCACAAACCATACAGAGGACAGAAAAAGGAAGATGGTGCTCTGCCACGCTGGTCTACTAGCAAAATGCTATGTGTAGAGGAGGACTAACACAGCACATCACCCTGAATGCATCCTCCCTGTGTGAAACATGGTGGTGGCAACATCATGTTGTGGAGGCACTTTCAGCGGGAAAGCTGGTTAGAGTTGCAAAAACAAGTCTATGGTGGAAAAAAACTGTTTTAAACAGGACAATGACCCTAAACATACAATCATAAATGTAGAGAAGAATAGTCATATGTTAGAACGGCCCAGTCCAAGTCCAGATATAAATTAAATTGAGATTTTGTGGCAAGACTTAAAAACTGATGTTCACAAAGGTTCTCCGTCCAGTCTGAGAGGTGAGTTATTTTCTGAAGAAAAACTGTGCAAAGCTTTCAGTCACCAGATCAACAAGGATAGTGGAGACATGATATGTGAAAAGACTTTGAAATGTAACTGCAGCAAAAGGTGTATTTACCCTGATGGGCCAAACACAAATGACCTGTAAAGTCTTCAGATTTTTAATTGTAATTTTTTTTTTTTTTTTGCATTTTCTTAGTTTCTTCGGGATTAAGCACAATATTGTGTCGGTGTATCATGTAAAATTCACATAAACTACATGATAGTTTTGTTCATAAGAAATGAATAACACAAACTGTTAAATAATTATATGCTAGCAATCAATCAAAAAGTAACAAGAAAATAATAAACTACCTTAGAGGTCTCACCCTATGCTTTAAATAATTTTTGCTGCCAACAGTCCAGAAATTTGATCTTGAGATAACTTAATGCAGGCCAGAGTCCTTAAAACATGTGAAATTGTCCTTGAATTTTCAAATAGGAACCTCGAAATTATATAGCAACTTCAGTGTCATCAGCTAGCTGCAATGCATGTCTGTAGTTTCTTATAGTGCTAGAACTGTGAACTAGAAATTGATTTGATGAGCAGTAGCAAAAACCTTTAAAACATAAAAAATAGAAGTCCTGTTCTTTTCGACTGTTCATGTTCCCCCCTGATGAAATGGTGCCCTGAGCAATCATCCCCATGGCCAAAATCAAAAACCACCACTGGCGCACATAACCATTTTTGATGTTAGTCTGATTGATGCTTTTCACTCACAAGGTCTGATCCTCCGATTCCGACATTTACAACGTCTGTGATGGCCTTTCCTGTGTAGCCCTTCCACTCCCCGCTGCGAACCCTCTGCAACAAATACATTCAGTTACCACAAAAACCACCTATGAAAAAAGTCTTTGAAAATTCCTACCCGACTTCTGGTTGCACTCACATGACAGAAGCCTTTCATCTTCTCCAAAACCTTGTTGACTTCAGGCATTACATCCTTTCCATCAACCGTGATTGGAGTGTTGGAACGGTTCCTTAGAGCAACGTGAAGCACAGCGCGCCCCTGCAAGTGCAAGATCGATACACAATGACTTATCGCCTACCCTTTGCAGCTGGTTTTATCAAAGCTTTAAAGTTAAGTTGCAGGTCATCAAAGTGCACCTCAGTGAAGTTGATTTTCTCTCCAGTAAACATCCTCTCTCTAGCAGCTTCAATCTCCCTTGACTTGGCCTACAGAAAAAAAATCAGTAACAGAAAATTAAATGTGCAACTGATAAGATTGTGGTTGCATTTCAATTTCAAAATTCTCTCAAAGTTTGCTGTTTGATGTTCAAATGATTATTGGGGAAAATGAAAAAGCAGAAACGGAATTCAAATTACCAGGTCAACCAACATTTTCATGACTTCTTCAGTGATGAGGTTCTTTGAGTAATCCAGAAGAATGTCTCCATCCTCTGTGTTGAGTGTGAGGCTGTGAGGACGCAGAGCAACAGCAACTTACAACATTCAAACAGCTTCATATTTTCTTCTTGATTTGGGCAGCTGTGTTGCAGCTGATTTCTTTAAGGTGTCAAAGTTATAACAATATACAAAGTTACTTAACATCTACCAACTGTGTTCTGTCTGAGTTTTAAGTCAGACATACCTGAATTTATTGAATCTCTCTTTGTCAGCCTCAAACATGTGTCTCACATTGAGGTTCAGGGCGTGGGCAGTGTACCAGTCCTGCAGCTTCTGAAAGTTGGGGTCCTGAGTGAGTCCCATGCTGTCCAGAGAAGGGAGGCTTGCTGTGCTCGGCTGTGCTCAACTATCGTGGCTGAGTGGGAGCGAGCAGGTCAAGGCGAAAGCTTTATGAAGATCACCCTCTCTAGATCCTCATTTGGCCCGCCCACATGAGACACGACACACCAGCTGCTCACATGTTTAACACTTCCACACTAAGGTTAAAGGGCAGCAGGAGTCTGACAATGCTTTGGCTAGAATGCATATTTTTATTTTTTATTTCAGATCACAAACCACAAAAACATGTTATTTACTCCATTTGGTACGTTGGTTTCAAAGTTGAAAATTATTTTGAAATAAAGTTACTGTTCATTTAATGAAACAAATAAAATCATTCCTTTCATATCAGGTTTCATGCAAGAATTATGATCATCTGTGTGACTGCAATGATCTTTAAGCATGAAAATAATAGTTTTTAAATGTACTTTTCATATTTTCCTCTGTGCTTAGATCCAAATGAAAAAGAAGTCAAAACCATTAATCATGTGTAAAGTGGCCATTTGCATTGGAAGAACTTGCCACTCTTTTTGAAGTACGACAACCTTACAGATAAAAATAAGTGTACCATTAGTTAACAACAAATAATTAATCATTATTAACTCTGAAAATACAGACTTTGTATCAGGAGGAAATTCACTAAAATTCATTAAGAATTATGTAGAGATGCACTGAAAAAAGTACAAGGCAGAGGCAAGTAATTTATTTTTTATTGCACAACAATATTAAAAACTAGCAATGGGAGACACTCAGCATTTTTGGCTAAGGGTCAGTCAGTTGACATTTTTCTGAACTTGCGCTAGTTTGCCACTAGGTGGCAGTGTAAGAACTCATGCACTGGAGTTTATATGCAAGAACGGCACCATCAGTCACACACATACACACACATTTTTCTTCAGTTGACCACCATACATGAAACCATTTGTTTTGGAAATACTTTAGATTATGTTGTTTTCTATGTTTTAATTATTAGGAGACTTATAAACTAACCTCCACATTGAGCTTTTTGAGCTTTTAGATGTTTTTATTTATTGTGTCATTTAAATAATAAACAAAAAGATATTTAAAAAAATCAACAACATTGATAGTATGAATATTATTCCCAACTGTGTGCCTGGCAACAACACAAATACAGATCCCAGCCCAGCCTTGACTGTCACAGTTTTGATTATCTTGAAATATTCAGCCCCTACTTGGGCAAGTTTAGACAAGTACTAAATTTTTCTTGTTGTCATTTTCCAACTTACAAAAACTAACCCACACCAGCCTCATTTAAATAGCATGTTCTCATGCATTTTGGAGGACTTTTCAAAATTGTTTTATCTCATATAGCAGGAAAATGAACATTTCAAATTGTCAAATCACATTTATTTTATAGGAATTGCATGGACTGCCATTAACTGTGACTTTGATTTTCTATTTAGAAAACCAATGTTGTTTTTTTTTTTTTTACATTTTAAAGAGACTGCTTAATAAAAAGTTAAAGATTTGTATGTTGTGGTGACAACTGTACGTCTAAATTACTATTACACAAATCAACAAAAACATAAAAATAAAAACAAATAAAAATAAAAAATAAAAGGGATTTCAGTGTAAAAACAAAAAAGTTTTACCAATAACCTGATACCTAAATCAAATTTGGGGCTTCCACAGGACTACATCAAGTACTTTCTCCAGATCTTTGGCAGATCTGGAGAAAGGGAAAATAGAATCAAGTTATTTCTTATTTAGAATCTTAATGGGTGTGTAGACTGGAGTAGGACATTTTTTTTATTGCTATTGTTATTATTATTGTGACTATTATTCGCCCCCAGGTGACTCTGCTCAAGCACAAAACACAGAGTGTGGTATCAATTTCTGAACAATAGAGGGCGACAAAAGTTCGACTCTTTTTTATTACCCTTTTTTCTAGGTACATTAAAAATATATCTCATTGTAATATGAAGGACTTAGTTGGTTGAAGCAAAGTTGCATATTAATAAAATCACATGAATGGCATATTTAAAAGCCTGCAAAGCGTTCGTAGTTTAAGGAAGTGAATTGGGGGAAAGTGTTACAAATTTCCGTTTATCAGCGCACCCATTATAGAAATGCACAAACAGAAGTAAACAAAATTCATATGAACACACCAAATCCTGTCTGAACAGTACTTGTAAATTTTAACCCCTCAAAATAGATAGATAGATAGATAGATAGATAGGTAGATAGATAGATAGATAGATAGATAGATAGATAGATAGATAGATAGATAGATAGATAGATAGATAGACAGACAGACAATAATAGCCTACACTTATTCCTGTCAACTAGAATTAAGTTAGTTTGATTAAAAAAACAATAGACGTAAGGTAATTAAAAGCAAAAATACCTTACTAATTACTAACAGGAAACGCTGTTTATACAACATATATCGGCTTTATTTTTAAAAGCTCCACCGGAAGTGCTAATTCTTATTGACTAGCTCTTGACTGCGGTCACACACAGACAGGGAATTCGCTGTCAAGAGGGTGGATGCCAAGAGCTGGTGAGTTATGCTTTGATTAAGTTAATATTTTTGGTGTGTTTTATGGAGGCTGTTAGGTTCCTTCACGATGAAAACGACAGACAATAAAGAAGTGCCCCCTGGCCGTCAGCATTTGCTTGTTTTTCCCTCTCGCAGCGCCTACATTCGTGTCGCAGAGGGTTAGCTGATTAGCTAACAGTTGCTGGCTAAGCTTCGTGGCTAGCCTGCTTAGTACCGATGCATTCTTGATGCGTCTATTATCGGACGCACCTCACTCACGCAAGCGTACTTGCGATTTTCGCTACCATCACAAACTTACATTTCCATGGGGAATCGGGAAACAACCTCCCGCATAATTTTGGACGTATTTTAAGTTTCTGTGAGTATCGACGATCATTTCTTAGTACCCACGACCCCAGCATGATGCCTGCTGATGAAGCGCCTCCGCGAAGGCTAGCGAAAGAGGAGCGGTTGGCGCTCTCGTTTATTTTTGTTGTCACTGGCACACACTGCCTCAGATTTCATCCACATCTTGATTACGTTTAGCCGAAGCAGAGCAGGAAATACGAGAGGATGTGTCCTCCTCAGCAAACGACCGAGAGTTAGTCGTTGTGTCCGATAACGGACCTGGGCGATCTCGGTCTGAAGTTATGTGCCGCTGTCGGCAATGACCAGTCGAGGAAAAACCGAGATGTAGGTTAACGTTATTCAAACGGGTGACAAAGACTGGGCTTACGTCATGTCGCGGCACATTTTGTTGTCGTGCTGACCGTTTTAGTCGGCTGATGGTTGGAGGTGAAACTGAATTCGGGTGATATTTTTTTTCTATCAGATGGGGGTTGGAGGTTGTGTGTGTCCACCGGGAGAGTGTCAACGGACCCAGCCGTGGACGGACGGTGTGTGTAGGCCTCGGCGTTCCGCTGTCACTGCCTCTTCAAACGGTTGTCCCAATGATGCACTGATACCGCAGCAGCCTTCCCGGCGACACTGCATTTAGGGCGTTAAAATGCCTTATTAATAGCTGCGACATAGTGTTCCCATGACTGGTGCCATGTCATCCCAGGGAGTTTCGGTGAAACCGGCTTGGAGCGCTTGGGGGGATTCTCTCACACCATCCTGGTAAATAGTGATCTTGACGCAAAAGGAACGTTTTTGGACAACAAGTTCAACAAAATAGTTGGTCTCGTGCTTAGCTGAAGATTTAGGATTAAGCCGTAGCATGAGGTGGTGTTGTCGCGGGAGTGCCCTTGCTGGTTTAAGTCACATGTAGAGAGCAGCAGTACCTTACAGGTGTTAAAATATGCGCTGATATCATAGATCGGTATCTGGAATGTGCACCACAACGCCTAGGGACTTCTTTGGCTGTTTTTCACATATCCCTACTGCGAAGAATAATGCAGAGCTTCTCTCAGAAATGTGCAAATAGTATTAGTTCTGCTTTTGAAGCAATTGCATATGCGAATAAAGCTCTTTGTGGAGTTGTACAATCTACTTTAGTTTTTCTTCACACCATGTGGGGTGTGGTTCTTGTTGAAGTGGGATTATTTAAAAAAATCCAACAGTTGTTGCAGACTATGAACAAAGTATTCCAAGGTTTCAAAACTTAAAATTTTCCGTGGAACATTTTCTATGGCATAATAAAGTGCATTTAATGAGATGCCAAACTGACAGAAGTTTTTTCTCCAACTGTGTGGACTTTCTGATTAGTTGGCTGAAAAGAATGAGAACATTTGTCATTTGGAAATATTTCCAATTGACATTTCCAGTCTCTTGATGTTAAAGTGTTGGTTTTTTATACTCGTTGCCCTTTGAAGAGCAGAACTGAAAAAAGTGTAATATTCTGAGCAATAAGCTTATTTATTTCAAAACTGCTAAATTTAGAAAGTATTTATTCGTTTTTATCCAACCTCTTGTATCAGTCAAAAATAAATAAATGTCATTGACATCATTATCCTAAGCATAATAATGATTGTTGTAGAAGGAATAATTGTCGCTTTTCTGCTTTAAATTGAAACAGCTATGTCCAGTTACACATTTTTTTTATTTTAAACATTTGTATCAATACACTAATTTTTTCTTTTTGAGGTAATTATAACATGAGAATCTTGTTTAAGCCAATACCCTAATCTACACCTAGGAGCTTTCTTGTGATAATACTGATTGCAGATTTTTCTTTTTTAGTTGTTTTAAGGAAATGTTAGTTATTGCAAGCAGCTATGATTTTCTAACAGATATTGAAGAATTGATTTAGTAAACATTTCTATAATTGAAAGAATATATGCATGCATGGAGAGAATAACAGCACACAGAAAGGCCCTGGCAAGGATCTGATTCCTGGACTTTCTTGTTGTAAGGTGCCAGTGCTAACAACTGTGCCACCATGCAGATACTCCAGCTTCCTCCCACTGTCAAAAAGTAAATGACTGCGAGGTTGCCTGGTCAGTCTAAGGCCTGTTATAGCGTTTCTACTTTTAGACTAAACTTAGTGTAATACTATATTAATCGTAAGTCAGTTGTAGTTTTAATTGATGCCAAAAGGAAACACCTAGATTTGGCATGAGATAAAGCTGTTAAAGATAGAGGCCATTTCCTTGTTTTTGTTGGGTTTGGCAAGCTGGTGCACCTCCATAAAAGCCAGGAGCGTACTGCTTGTGTTGACATCTGGCTCAGTTGTGTCGTCATGGAAGTACATGCTTGGCTCTATAAAATTCCTGTCTCTGCTTAAGCTCAGTGTGTTTGGTGGCACAGTCATCTGAAAGGTTAGGCCCACGTTAGCTGTTGGAGTGCTGCTCAGCCTCATGTTTTTCCACCAGCATGTGGTACGACTGGAAGTGACACTTTTCCTCAGTCTTATATTCAATCCGGATGCATGTGTGAGGAAGTCAACATAGAGTCACAAGATTACTGTTTGCGCTTGCCTCGGGTGGAGTTCCAGGGATGCTTCCTTAAACAAAGGAGCTTTCTAGTGTTATTGTTGGTGCACGGTTTAAGATTATACAGGTGACTTCTGCAGTGGCGTCTCCTGTTGGGGATGGAGTGGGGCAGGGGGGTAAATCAGGTTATGTTGGTATTTTGAAATCCTAGCAGTACTGAATCAAGTGTTCTAGATTTGGTTTCCTAACGTTTGCCAATCTTTTTACCAACAGAAAAGGACTTCTTCCAGAAAACACTGTAAGGAAGCATTTTTTATTAAGACATCTTTCAAAGTGACACAGTGTTATGTCCAATTTGCTTTGAATGTACCTTTGGACAGCACATAAGCATTTTCTTTGTAAAAGCAGCACGATTGGCATTACGAAGCAGCTACCTTGGTTCACCTTCAATGCATCAGTGTTTCATGTATTCTGTTCTTTGATGCTTGTTTTCAACACAACTATCTGACTTGAAAGACTGTTGGAAATTGTTGAAACCTGAGGCCTTCAGCTCTTGCATTCAGTGGCTCTCAAAAGTATTTGTGCTGCTTGGACTCTTTCACATTTTGTCACAAGCTTCAATGTATTTTATGGGGATCTACAAAGTAGAACATGGTTGCAAAGTGGAAGATACTTTACATCTCATGAAAAGTTCAATATTTATTTTATTCAGAAAATGAATGTTTTAGAGATTTATTACACATTGAGCAAGATGTTTCAAACCTTTATCTCGTAATTTTGTTGAGGACGGCTTACAGAAAATGAAAATGCCAAATTCACTGCCTCAGAACATTTGAATATTGTGAAAAAGTTAAATACAGGAAACAGATGGTGTTACACCCTAATCAGGTAGCTAACTCCAAACATCTGCAAAGGTTTCCTGAGCCTCTAAATGGTCTCTCAGTCTGGGTCAGTAGGGTACACAACCATGGGGAAGACTGCTGATTTAGGAAATGTCCAGAAAACGGTCAATGCCACCTTCCACAAGGAGGGTAAGCCACAAAAAGTCATTGTTAAAGAAGCTGGTCGTTCAAAGAACATAAAAAGTTGGTGTAAGAAAGTGTGGCAGGAATAGGAAAATTCAAGAATTTGGGGGAGCTTCTAAGGCGTGGACTGAAGTTGGAGTCTGTGCATCAAGAATCACGACGGACAGTCGAATCCCACACATCGGCCATTAAGGACAGAAAATAATTGGACTATTGGTTAGTTAGATTATACAGGTGACTATAATCATAACTTTATTTTAGGGTGAAAATAAAGTTATGAGGAAGTCTTGAAAAACATGCTTCCATGTTGCCTGTAGTTCAGTGTGAAATATCCACAGTCCGTGATGGCTTGGGGTGCCATGTCATCTGCTGTTGTTGATGTGTTTTTCTTGAAGTCCACAATAACAGCAGCCATCTACCAGGAAATATTAGAGCACTTAATACTTCCTTCTGCTACAAGCTTTATGGATATGATTTCATTTTCTAGCAGGACTTTGCCCCTGCCCACACTGTCAAAGGTACCAAAAGCTGGTTCAATGACCATGGTGTTGTTGACTGTGATTCATTGGACAGTGAACTGGCCTGATCTGTCAAGAGGAAGATGAGACACGAGAATCAACGATGCAGATGATCCGAAGGTCGCTATCAAAGCAACCTGGGCTTCAATTACACTGAACCACAGACTGCTCGCCTCCATGTCACGCCGCATTGATATACTAATTCATGCAAAAGGAGTCTCAACCAAGAATTGAGTGCATAGAAATAAACATGCTATTCAGAAGCAGGAGGTCTGGAGTTTGACTGTGCGACTCTAGCATACAAATATGGTTTATTTTAAACCCTTCTATTGTAGCTTTGGCCGTATGTTTAGGTTCTAAAGAGGCTTTAGTTTCACCTTAAACTGTAATTTGAAAGTTGTTATGGGGGTGAAGGTGTGTTCAGGGTGATGTGGAGTGCCGGCTGTCTCTGAGTTGTGCCCCCACACATGGTTGGAATCATAAAAGCTGACATGTGGAGTGCATAACTGAAGGTTGTCAAACCTGAGCCATAGCTCTCTGCAGACCCTCCAGAGTAACCATGGGCCTTTTGGCTGCAGCTTTGGTTAATGCTCTCTACACCTCTCTACTCCTTCACATAACGAGCATTTTCCAAGGCATAAAGAAGCCACTAGTCCACACAGTGAAGTAGCAAGAGGGTTTATAGATAAGGCGGTGGGGGCGGGTGGGTGAAGGCTTGTGGCCTGGGAAATCTCCCTCTCATCTCCTGGGAGACCGATTCAGTGTTAGCTTCTGGTCGGCTATTTGCCCCGCAGTCAAATGTTCTCTGAGAAATGCGTGACTGCTCGTGCATCGGAGATGACTGAATACTGCAGAACAAGAATCAGGGCTGCTCTCAGAGAATGTGATGCTTATCTTTATTAACCCCTGCAGTAAACACTGCGGCGTTTATGCTTTTTCTTGAGCATATTTGAGTTCGGGCTCAGCAAAAGTCAATGGAGCTTATCAATTCCTTAGTCTTTAGTGACTTACTAGGCTTTTAAGAAAGTGTAATAATACATCTGTGGTGTAGTTTTGTCCTGATTTAAAATATAGCTCCCTGGTGGCTGGAATGCAACACCAGTTGTAACTCCAGAATACAGCCTGCTCGATATAGGCTGAGAGAAGCATTTTCATCCCCATAGGCTACAACCAGACTTTCATGAATGGATCTGACGTCGGAGCCTTTCATCACAGCTCTCACTTGTTGAAATCCACTGGTTGAGCATGCTAAGCACACTCTATTGTACACCGCTATTTAGAGAGGATATCAGAGATTATTCTGTTTGCTCACTGGTGAATGCTGAAAGACGTTTATGCTTTATTCAAATATGCAGGTTGGTTCAAATCTGACGAGACGTTATCAGGTGGCTTTCCTTTGTGCCCCTGTCAATTGTACTACATACTATTCCTTGCTAGTCTATTGTTATTTACGAAATCGAAGCTGAACATTTTCAACAGATAGTCTTTTGCAGCACTAAAAGCAGTTTCTCTCTTGATTTTATGTCTGTAGTTTACCACAAAAAAAAATAAAAAATAAAAAAAAGGTGGAGCTTCATTAAAAGCTAGTAGAACGGGTTTAGGATCAGAGAACTTCAAGAAATGTATTTTTAGTTCCAAACTGCAAGACAAAAATCAGATAAAAGTAGAATTTGTTGTTTGAGTGAAACCAAATCTGAACCAGAAGTATCGAAACTAAAATCCAGAAAAAGCACAACGCTGACTACAAAAAAAATCAATTCTTGTTTAATATTTTATAGCAGCCAAGGCCTTTTCCTTCTTGTCTTCTCACAAAGTTGTGCAGCTGCATGTACAAGTCTGTTTTTTTTCTATGTGCTGGTATGAGGAGACTGGACCTGCCACAATACACTCCTTGTGTTTTGTGGGCAAGAAGGAGCCTGGCTCCACTCCTGTCACACAGTTGCTCACGGCACTTGTCCTGTCATTTGGACTGACCTCCTTGACCTGTCTGCTGATTGTCAGACTTTACTGTGACCTTTTTTTGTGCTCCGAATTCCTTCAGCAAAGCTTCTCCTGCCAAATATCCCCATCTTTCCGCCTTTGCTTTCCAAACCTAGTTACTACATTGATGCATATTTGTTCTGATCTTGGTACTTTGCAGCAAGGTTTCACACTTAATGTTTCTTCTTCACTGCTTTTTTGTGTTTGTTTGAATCCACATGAAGAGGCTTCTGGGGAATTGCATTCCTTTGCTTCATTGACAACAGATGTAGAGGAGAACTTTTTTTTTTTTACTTTGAACTGAACCTTTTGCAGCATCTAAAAACAGTGCAGTGTGGATTCTAGGGCAGCTGTTTTGCCCGTGAAGGCCAAAATAGACTTCGTGAGAGAGCTAATGTTGGGCCTGTGGTTAAATCATCTGAGGGCTTGTGTTTGCCTCACAGTGGCAGATGGATAAGAAGCTGTCAGCATTTGTAACAGCTGCCCCATCTCCACCTATGAGGCCACCTTCTTGTGACTTAACAGCCGTACATAAGCCCGACTGCTTGGAGCTGAGGAGCATTTCTAGTCCTGGAAAAACTAGGTTAACAGGTCTCTAATGTCTTTAGGGGTCTCGATGAGTCATACCTGACAAGCAACTCTTAATAAGCAACCAAGCACCATTTAAAACAACTGGATTTCAAAACATACATTTCAACAAACAAGGGGTGCAGAAATTTAAGAACTATTGTGATACAATTTCATAGTGTTTTTTATCTGACAGACTGCAGCTGACAAATTGATCTTTTACAAAGGCAGATATGGACGTTACAATATTTAACATATTTGACTACTGTGCAGATTTGGACTCCTTGACTGTAGTTTTGTGCTGATTTCTATCCTTCATTATTGGAAACAATATTAGCGTCTTCCGTCTTCATTAACTGGGAGAAAATTTGACTCATCTTTAATATTAAGGACACAATGGCTGATCGTATTAGACGGACACTTAAGCCTGTTGCAATAAGCAATTAATCAAAATTAAAATGAGTTCAACTTCCATTGTGATTATTAATATCGTTGGAGGTCAATTTTGTTTACTGAGGCATTATAATCCATCTTACTTATGGTTTCGGTTGTGTGTGCTTTTTATTTGCATTATGTCATTATCAATATATTACTTGAAGATAGTCTCAAAACAACAGTTTAACTTCTAGGGATATTTGTTGACATAACAGGCCAAGAGATTCTGAAATCTGTGTCTCTGTTCTCAGCATACGTATTAAAAGAGATGATGTAGTTCTCCATAATCTGATTGAAGGGAGTGTATTTTTATTGAATAAAAGTGGCTCGAGAATGCATCCCTGAGGAACTCCTGATCATTGTTTGCTCAGATTTATAATACAAAGTAGCCTCAATTGATGAGGAGAAAATTTGCAAATCATCTCTGGTGAGTTAATTAGTGCACCTCTAATTTTATAAACTTTTGTCAGGCAGTCTTAGTTAGGGGCCGAACCTTTCGGTGCCCTCAGACAGTTTTGAAGCTTGTTGCTAGACTCGCTCTACTTTAAGCAGACACCTATATATTTAAGCAGGAGGAAATCATTCTTGGTACGGGGTTTACTACATACTTATATCCATATCCAGTGTCACTCTATGCTTGACGTTTTTGTTGGTGGCGACAGGGAGCTGGCTAAGGGAAACCTAACCCCCCTTCCTGTTGAAGTCGAGCAGCTGACATGTACGTCGGTGAGTGGGGGAAATAGTGCTAACATTAGCCCCAAGCAGCTCCAGTTCAAGGGGGGATGTTGAAGTGGGCTGGCAATGCTTCAGTGCATCCAAAGAGACGCTGCCATCACACGTGTTTGTTTGGGTGTGAGCTCTGCAACAGGAGGCTGGCAGACGACAGAGCAATTCTAAGAAGCCAAGAGGCTTAGTTAATATTGATACCATGTCGTCTTGTTATGGGATAACCTCTGCTAACGAGGTTTTGTATTAATGCCGGAAATGTAGACCACTGACGCTCTCTAATAAGGTTACCTACAGGAAGTGTAGAGTTCTCTTCACAACAGAAATCTTGCTGTGTTCAAGCTTAATGGACTGTGACTTAGATTGTTAAAGCTTTGAACCATGTAATAAAACTGGGTGTGTATTTTTTTTTTTTTTTTTATAGATTAGCTAACATGTTAGGTGAAGATTATTTGCCACATGTTACAGTGGTTTGAATCTGTGACGGTGAAGGGGCTCCAACTCTGAACATTTCATGGTGATTTGTTCTCCCCTTTTGAACAAACATGTATCCCAGGGTTACCTGCTTTGATTAATCTTCAGCAATAGCTCAGGTGACAAGTGCTTTAACAGCCTTTCAAATTTATGAGTTGTGGGAAATTGTTTTATTTACATATCCTTACTAAGAGTGCTGTATGTTATCTCTCTGTGTTTGATGGCTTGAATTTCTTTTTATTTTTCCTTGTTGTAGCATTGTTCTCTCATGGCGGAGGTGACACTACTGTGTCGTCAAAACCATTTGTTAGATTAAATCAATCATATAAATGTATGTTAATGTTTGACAACAGGAATAACTTATCTTTTATTTATTATTTGCTTGATACTATTTTTTATCTGGTGAATGTGCTGTTGTTTACTGTTTACCTTGTGAAGGTTAATATCCTATTAACTATGTCAACCAGCAGGCGTTGTGGGGCACCTTGCAGATTCTGACTGTACCTGTAATCCTAAGGATTAAGAGGCCTGCATTCTTGCACCAGATAACTGCCCTGAGTTTCAGAATAAACTTCTTAGTAATTGTGCCTAAATTTCTAATCCTTTAAGTTGAATTGTCAAACACCTTAATAATTGTTCATTAATCTTTGTCATTGTCCTGGCAGGAAAATAAAAATCCAGATTTTCCAGCTACTGCAATCAGTTTTGAGTCTTTATTATGTGGATATGTTGGTTTTAATTATGCAAATGTTTTAAATCTTTTAGCTGCTTGTTTGTTTTACCTGTAAAATATATTTCGGCTTTATGAATGATATGTAGAAATATGGTGGTAATATTCTCAGTATTTTAAAAATGGTCAGAATTTTCTTCTGTTTGACACCTTGGTGTGCCTTTACAGGATTATCCATCACACACTCCTGTCATTCTTTGGATCATCAGTTTAAAGATGTCTGGTTTTAATAAATAATTTTAAGATGAAATGAAAAGGATATAAGTGTAGTACAGCTGCAATATATTTAGATTGGGAAAGGTTTTCAGAATACATGAAAAAACATCTTGTCTTGACTGAAATGTAACCTGAAGCATTGCATTCATTTGATATCTGATCCACGTTTTGTCAAAATATATAATGGCACTAATGTGGCCTGTTGGACCAGCACATCCTGTGTATTTGGATAATGAATCACAGGCAGACCAAAACAACAATAATGCTGCTCACATCAGGGTTAATTGTGTCTGTAACTGAGGTATCCTGAAAGGAACTTTTAAAAATAATAATTAGGATGCAAAGCAACACTTACGCAGTGTTACAGTAAAAAACATGTTGCCCCATCCATTCAAAAGGTCAGTGGTTTCCCTCGGTGCTGGTCCCAGACAGATGAGGGTGGCCTGATTTTTTTTTTTTTTTTTCTTGCCATAGCCCCTGTTTGCAAAAGGAAGTGAGGTTTAGAGGTCAGGAGCATTCTGGTGGAGATGTGTAATGGAAGCTGTTGCACATGTGGGACGACCACACAGCTGCTTAGCTCACAGTAACGGCACATTGGATGGTGTTATCACATTGGGATGGTGTGCTTTTTCCGCAAGTTGCTTTTTCTAACTTGTAACCAAACATGGGAGCTCCAAGCACGGCATCTGAAGATAACGGTCTGTTTTCCACTGAGTGATAACTCTGGTGTTCAGTGACTGGATGGTTTGCAGTTCCGCTAATATTCTATGTTCTAAGGAATATTAACCAATAACCCAGTATTTTTTTACTGTGTAGTATGACTAAGAGTGAAATATCTGCAGTATAGAGAAAAAGAACAGTGTTGACAAAAAGCTTTTGGTTCAGTTAATCTTTCATCACTCATACAAACCACAAATTTGCTACAAGTAGTTTTTTGTTGTTAGATTTGAGTTAAATAAAAAACAAAAAAAAAACACTGAGATTGAACCCCCTTTGGTATCGACAGTATAAAGTATTATATTTCTAATAAAGTGAAGAGGCCAGAGTGAGATGGATGAGTGAGAATGGGAGTATTGTGACTCCCACTAAGTAAAACTCAAAGACCCCACAGTGATTTCCAACAATGGTGTCTTGCAGGAATGTCTCTGCAGCTGCTTTCTGCTAAATCAGACACTGCTTGAAAGTTGTTGTTTTTTTTTTTGTTTTTTTTTCTTCTTGCAGAGATGTAAAAAGATGTTAGTAATCGTCTGGAAATGCACAACATTAAAACCACAGCTGTAATAAGATATTACTGCAGAGCTCAGAGAATTAGGACTTAAGCCATTCTGCTGTATACCTCCTTGTTTAATAAAGCAAAACTATAGACTTTACATCATATTGCAGTAGATTAGAATTATTTGTTGTGGTTCTATAGGAAGTCGTTGTATTGTGAATTTAGATTTAAAATGTTGAATGATTGGTGGCCAACAATGTGATGAACTATGAGAAGTGTGTTTTGTCTTACAGCAAATAAAGGGAACAAAACTCTTGCAAAACAGATTAAAATGGATGACTGTATTGTTAAGATTCTCTTGTGAAATAGTTTCCATCGACGTCAGACTTTTATCTCAGTTCTGTTTTTTTTTATATATATTTTTTCATACAGGCTGTCCATAAATAATTTTTAAAGCTACTTATTTACAAGTGTGTTTGCCAGCTCATAATTGTGATTGCATAATTAATATTCCTTATTACTTTGAAAGTGACCGTTTGAATCTGAGGTTTTTTTTAATGCACCAGTGAAGCAGATGAGATGAAGCTCGTCCTTCCTCTCTGACTTGATGCTAACCCTATCTTTTGTTGCTCTGCCTCTTCCTCCCTCAGGAGATGACCTAGAGGCCTTACAGATACATTTGTGCTTTCGTCGCTCTAATCTGCATCCGCAGAAAACGGCAAGATCTGGAAGCACACTTGTTTCCTCCGTGGGTAATATCTACCTCAGCCAGCAGACGGGGAACGCACCGGGACGCTGCTGGGAGACTTCAGACAGGCAGACAGAGCCAACAGCTGGCCGCGCGCTCACTGCCTGCAGCGTCCTGCTTTGTGAAAAGGATTTGAGACGGACTGGATCTGTCTGCCTTTTTGCTTCCCACTGAAAACAAAACAGTCACATCTTCTGACTCCAGAATTTATTCGCTTTTTTAAGAATTGTCATTTTCCCCTTTGTGCTGTTGACCAGTGTGTCTTTTTCCATGGATGCATTTTTTTTTTTGCTTTTGGCTTTTAAACGAGTTTTCTACTTTTGCTAGTGTAAAGCTGGTATAAGATTATATATGTAAATACATATGTGAATGTTGTATACTGTATTAGAAATATTTTTCCCATTCTGAAGGAAAGTTAATGCACTTTAAAACTTTGCTGTGATACTTTTCCTTCTCTATTGTGATAGTTTTTTTTGAAGCTGGAAACCGAGAGGCTGGGGTGTGTCTTGTTCTCTAAGCTAGGCATGAAGAATCTGCAGCAGGGCTGCATGTAAACATTTTACTCAGCCTGTCGGCTTTCAATCACACTTCTTTTTTATTTTTTATTTTTATTGCCACTTCACAAGGCACACTAAGATGAACCTCTGGCAGGTGGAATCCTTGAGCTGTCTCTCGACTTAACTTGACCAGTTGAAAGACTCTCGAGACTGAGTGTTTTTGTGAGACCGGCCCAGACTGCTTTCTGTGGGAAACAGACGAGGAAAGACAGGAGCTTCCGGTGCTGTTGCACCACCTATGTATTGTTGTAGTGCACAGGAAAGTAAAATGGACTACAAGCGTCGCTTTTTGCTTGGCGGGTCCAAGCAGAAAGTGCAGCAGCACCAGCAGTACCAGATGCCTGAGCTGAGCCGGACACTGAGCGCCTCTCTGACTTCTTCACCCATGGGCACTGGGGTGGGCATTCCTGGCAGCTGCCACCCACCTGGCTCTGGCACCACGACCGCTGTTGCCGACATCCAGCAAGGCATCTCCAAATATCTGGATGCTCTCAACGTGTTCTGCAGGGCCAGCGCCTTCCTTACAGACCTGTTCAGCAGCGTGTTCAGGAACTCTCACTATTCCAAAGCAGCTATGCAACTGAAGGACGTGCAGGAACACGTCATGGAGGCGGCCAGCAGGCTGACTGCAGCAATAAAGCCTGAGATTGCCAAGATGCTGATGGAGCTGAGTGTCGGGGCCGCTAACTTTAAAGACCAGAACGACTTCAGCCTGCAGGATGTTGAGGTACGTGGTAATGGAGAATCAGAGCCTCCACACAACATTTTGTTCCATATTTTTATTTTATTTATTGATTTAAATGAGAGTGCAAATAAATGAAAATAGTAAAATCCTTTAAACCTGTGTCAGACAAGTGGCTAGTGTTACATTAAAAAATTAATAAAAAAAAAAAAAACACATTAAACCCAGAGAGACTGAAGACAACAATGCCTACCAACACAGTAGTGTTAAATACTCAAAGGTTTAATGTTCAGATAAGATGTTTCTTTGTATAGCATTTATAATGAGCCTTTAAAGATAGAATATAAACACCCTTAAAGCCACTTTGCCAGTCCTCTGTTATAAAAAACAAACTCTAAAATGGGTGGAGCAAGTTCTTGTAAAAGCTTATTTATATAGCAAACATTTAAAATGAGTGAAATTCTTAAAACATAAACCGAGTTTTTCCAAAATGTTCAAAAGGTGCTTTGACAGAGAGTTTTAATTAACAGCTTTTAAAGTTTTCTTGAATGGATATTATGTTATTTTATGATTAAGTCGATTTCAGAATGACCAACCGGTTATGCAATAATCAACATGTGGAAAAGTATAGAATGAAGATGTAATGCTTCAACATTACTGTCTTATTGGGTCTAGAATTGAGGATGAAAATGTTTGGCAGTCTGGAGCAACGTGAGGACATTATGGTAAGAAAAGTATCAGGAAAATTAATCTGTTGATGTGATCATCACAATTAATCAGTGCTGCCACAATAACATATTCCTGATTATAGTACAGCAAAAGTATTAAGTAAAACACCATCCTGTATGTGACTTGGAGTCTGTGTAACAATCAACGATGTGTCTTGGGACATTTTTTGTTATAAAAATCATTTTTTGGATATATCTGAAAATATTTGACCTATCCTTACTATAAAATGTGAACATAGCTTTTTCAAGAACGGAGTCTTGTGGGACCCTACAGGGCAATCAACGGAGGAATACATGACTTCAGCATAACAAATGAATTTCTTTCTTTTTGTCAAGTAAAATTAAATCCGACAAAAAGAATAGCTTGTTCAGAAAGTATAAAATATGTAGGATTAGATAAGAGAACACAGTGATTACCTCTATCGCTTCATGTTTCCCAAACAATTATGCCAATTTGTGACTATTTTGAAACCGAAAAAAAAAGAGAACAGACTAGCACCACATACATGATGTAATTCATTTACTTTTTATCTTCTAGATGTGGTGCAAAGATGCTTAGCCGCCCACTGTCATAAGGCTGGCGTTATGAATCAGTGTTTCCTGGCTCAAACCGGGTTCTCACGCCCAGTGTCAATATCTCTGAGGGTGAGGTGTGAAAAACAAGAGGGATGTGAGAACAGAAGCCACGTTTTGACAACCTAAAGACTGCACCATATTTCTGCAGTCTTATTTGATGATGATGTGCAGGCCGTGAAATACTGCATGAGGATTACTCAACAGGAGAATAAATAACTTGCTACAACTTTCAGTAAAATTCAAAAACAGAGGTTCAAATGTAATGCACATATGTTTTTTATTTATTTATTTATTTTTACAATTTCTAACAGTATCTGTAAAAGATTGATCCAAGTATAGATATATTTTTACATTTCACTCTTAGCGGGGGCTGCTCTCATATCAGGAGGAAATTCTCCTGAAATCCCCTGTTTGCTCTTTTGTTGTAGATCTCGGTTATGTTCAACCCACTTTAAGCTCAGGTCACTGGGTTCATGAAGTCAGGTTGGACAACTTATGTTGACACTGTCAAGCCTTGAGCGTGGGGTCATTATAGTTTACAACATCAGTCTTAGAGGGGCCCCAGCAAAACATCTGGACTAAATGATTGAAAAGCTTAAAGCATTTACCAAGTTGCTTATGCTTCAGGAAGTCAAATTTGAAGTTCACGTCTTGCTAGTAATCTTTTTTTGTGACATGGTTTAAAAAAGTATTTTACGTAGAGCCTGTTTAGTAAAGTCTGTCTGTTTTTATGTGGGCACCACACCCACACTGCCTGTTGGTTTATCCTGTGCTTAAAGGAAATTTTAAGGCATGCTGGTGACGTGTGAGATTCAGTCCGACAGATTAAACTGTTGTGATGGGAAAACATAAGTGGATTCGCAGGGTGACCCAAGTCCGGAAGCCAGGAGGGATTTTATTTTAAACTAAGACACCACTAAAAACAAGGAAAACTCTCCAAAAACCAAAATAGAATTCAGTCTGAACAATTTAATTCTTTGGATTGATGCATCTTAAGTTAAGGTACATAAATCTAATTTTACTTTCTGATTAATACTCAAAAAACACATGACTGTATTTAATTCCAACCTTTAAGGCTTTTATCTTGCATCAATGTTTGAAAGTGCCACAATCCAACCAGTAAATCATTTGTCAATTTCTTGTATAGACCCGTTCAATAAATTAGGTTATTAATGAGAAGTAACTCATTTCAGTGAGATAAATAGATTGACACAAACCGATGTTTTAAAGCCTTAAAAGCCTTACTTATTTCTGTAGTGTGATGTCATATCTCATGTGCTAAAGTCGATCTTGAAATAATTTGACATGTCACGATAGCTTGTGCTAAATGTTAAATAGATTCACATTTGATTGATGAATTTGCACAGCAACTCAACTGCAATCACCTGCTCTCAGTATTAGCCACACCCACTAACTTTGATGAAGACCCTGAAATGTTTAAATAAGGATTCAAATGATTATATTTTTAGCACACTGTTCAAATTTGAACTGATTTCCACATTATACGAATACATTAAAGTATTCATCATATTTATTTCAAAGGGTATTTAAGTTATCACATAACTATTTAAGGATTCTGTTTTAAATTGTGGTGCTTTTGGCTCTCTGTATGGCTACTGGCTGAGCCAAGGCTGTAGGTCTGTAGTAATATTTCTCCATCTAGTCTGCAAAAGCCACAAAATGAGAATGGCACTAAGTCTGCATTGCTAAAAAAAAAAACATTATGCAGAACAAAATTATGAGGGATGTGTTGTAATTGTCTCCTTCATGATGAAGGATCTTTAAACAAAACAAAAAAAAAAAAAAAAAAATTATGCAGAACAAAATTATGAGGGATGTGTTGTAATTGTCTCCTTCATGATGAAGGATCTTTAAACAAAACTATGACTTAGCAGCCAACGGGTGTGCAGCAGCAGCCAACACCGGTGAGGGACTGCAGAACTTCTGTGGATGTGGCTGAGCCCAAAACAGGAAACACTTCTGCACCGCAGTCAGTTAATCTGACTCTCTGTGGTCGTGAATATGCACAGATAAATATTAGAGGAAGGCCAAGTCTGTGAAAGTTTAGACCGCATGACTTGGAACTTGCTCTTGGTTTCTGGACCCTGGCATTAATGGCACATTTGTTTCAGCACAGATGGATGGCTCCGCTATTGGTCATAAAAACCTTTGTGGAAACCACTCTGTACATACAATAATATTATGCTAGTAAATGTAAACTTATTTTAAACATGTAAACAAGAACAGTGGATGGAAAGGCAGTTGGCATTTTTGGTGTAGCTCCAAAGAAAGAAGCTTGTCACAGTGAATATTACTGAACTCTGTGGTTTTGTGATGAGTCATTTTTAACCAACAGTCACCGTTCAGTCTTTTGTCCAGTTTTTTGTTTTATAAAAACACATGCATGTTGAATAAAGTAGTTTACACATCATGTGCCACTAACTCAATGCAGGGTATAATGCAAGTTTGTGCGTTGCTCGTTTATGGAATGTGGTCTGGTAGCTGGACAGACTGTGAGGTCGTCTAAACGAACCAAATAGATTGTTGAGTTTGGGGAGTTGTGGTATGTGAAGCTTTTCCCTCTTTCTTTCCTTCTTTTGCTCATGTCTCCTACTTTCTTTCTTCTCTTTTCTTGCCTCCTTCTATTCCATAAAAAGAATGTGGTTCTCTGGCAGCTCAGAGGGGACACTGCTGCCAAATATGCATGAAAAGGTCCTTCTTTTTAGGGTCTGTTTGAGAAACTTGTAAGTTTAAAGCACAGAAATAAAACCAAAGGCAGACACAACCAGAGAGGCATTATGACATCTACAAAACATTCACTCATCCCCATGGGCAGGCATATTAGTCTACAGCTTCTGACATCTTTTTTCACAGTGTTACTGCCTTCACCATAACACGGTGTTCTTAATTTAAAGATCAAACCTGTTTATAGAGAGGGACCCAGCAGGGTGTAATTTCCATTGACTAATACTGAAACATTTACTGAGGAACACATTCATTAATAAGTTGCTGCGTGCAACATTTTATAAACTGAAACAGGCCTTTAAATAAGTGCAAACATACTTGGTACACAGATTGGTGCCGTAGCATTTCTGAGCTTACTTGTTTACCCCAGTGTAAACCAGGAAAAATAGAAGATTTTTCTTCTTTCTTCAGATTAAGTGGAAGCTGTTGGGTCTTACATAGCCTTTTTTTTTTTTCATTAAAATACCAACGAATAGATTGGGAAGTTCAGAGATTTTCCTAATTCTACAGTCATGGAGCTGCTGTTGCTGACTGCTTGTTCATTTAGAGCACAGTAAAAAAAATAAAATAAAAATCCTAACTTATGCTGTACTCTAAAGCCATTGTAACTTTCCTGTCAGATAGAAGCTATGTGACATGAAAACCTTTGTGACTTGATATCAAAAACCAGATAGAGGCTCTTTGAACAGCATTTAGGTACTCCAGGGATGTTTTATGTAGGCACATAAATGATGAATCTGCCTAATGAAGTCTTGATAAAATCTGGACATGTAATAACTTTCTGTTATCACCATGAAACTGGAGCTCAAATTTTTTCATCCTGTTTTTTTTTATCTTCTTAGAGAATCGTAGATTAACGAGGGACATCTCGCATACGACACTCAGATTATACCCCAAGGTTTCGGAAGATATAGCATACACTAAAGGAGCAAGTGTTTCATTGCGTCTGGTGTTTGAACAAATGTTCTTTTGTTTTAGTTGAAGATTTTCAGGCGTCCCATTTTTGATAATCTTAGCACTTTTATTTGGAATAAAAGAAAACAAAAAGGTCAGATTTAAAGCGTATTATAACGTATAAAAGTTCTAAAAATGTGCTGAAGAAGGAGAATGCATATAGAAACAACAAGGGTCCCAAAACAGAATCTTGAGGGACACCTTAATTGATCAAGACCTGCAACTTGAAACTGCTATAGGTAAAGATCTGTCTGATTGCAATGATTGTTTCTAATACACAGACCCAGTACCTCAGCCTATCAGATCAGAGCAGCAGTTAGCAACAACTCTTTTCTAATCGCTACAATAAATAGTAATTTGAAGATGGGTCTAAAGCTGCTAACATGAAATAAGAGCCGAAAAGGCAACAAAAAGCACAGCAGGACTGTTTACATTGACCAACTATGGTAGAGAGCCTTTTTATTTCCTCCCCCAACAAATCAGACGGCAGTCGAAACCCACCAAGCAGACATCTGGTTATTATAAAACTTCCTATCAGCAATCTGGATCTCAGGAACATTACCCCCTTAGATTTGGTGTTCTGATAGTGCAGGTGTGCTCAGAAAATGGAAGTCTTAAAGTGATGGATTCATGAGTGGCCTTGTTTGGTTGCAGTAGGGGCCAACAGCGGCTTGGCTCTGCTGCACTCCTTATTTCTCATATTTTCCATGACTGTAAGATACTGCACAGCCAATAACATGTGTTATCCATTATCTGTGCTGAGGCCATGTCCTCATTTTTTTTTCTACTTGCTCGGTTATTGTAGGCTTTCACACTAGTTTTTGATCTGAGAGTGTGTGTTTGTGTATTTTTATCCTATTTAGGATATGTTGGCCTCTGTGATATCAGCCTAAAGCCTCATCATCTGTCTGAGTGTGTCCTCTGGTATATATCTCACAAAAACAGTTCAGATTGATTTTCAGCATTGCTTGCTTTCTTCTTCTTCTTTCTTTTTCTTTTGATTTAAGGATCCTTCTTTGTTTTGGGCAATCCTGTCAAATCTAAGTCAATTGTTGCCAAGAGTTATTATCCTCAGAGGATAAAATATAAAATCTTTTCAGTTCATGATGTGATCAAGTGCCATCTTCTGGCCAAAGATATATATTTTTAACATTCATTTTTAAATGCTAAAAGCATAGAAAAGCATGCAAGTAAGATTGCACATGCTTCAAAAGCATCCCTATGTTGGTACGCCTCACCATTTTTTACTTCGGAGATATTTTGTTTTGTTTTGTTTATGGCCTGACAATTTCCTGATGGCTGATCAACCACTGAAATACTCTTGTTAGGATAAAAAGACGAAACAAATGAGGCAGCGAATTCCACCATCTGTAATGGATCCGTAAGCGTGTTTTGTTACGATAACAATGAAACTTCCAACATGTGGAATTTTACGCCTCCCCTTATTTACACGGCACAGTGGTTCCCATGAAGTGTGGCGCTGAGGACCGAAAAGTGGCTGCGTCCTGTTGTTTCTGCCCGCTGTCAGAACGCGACAGCATATTTCCGTCCTCACAACTCAGCAAATCTCTTGAGATATTTTCAGCAAGTACCTGAAAAAAGAAAACCCTGTGACCATGGTGGGCCCTGTGGTGTCCCGTTTCTCTCCCGCTAACCAGCAAACAAGGCAGAACTATTCTCTCCGTGCACAAACGCGCAATTTGGGATTGGTAATTCCAGGATGATGTACAGCTAAAATTGAGAAAAGGAACTGTGAAGAGCACTGTAGGGGATTTTTAATGACAGTAAAAAACAACAGATCATCTCTCTTGCTTTAAAAATCTAAAAAAAAAGTATTGCATTCTGATGATTTGTGTGTTTTGCAGCTCATGGTTGACCTCAAAGTTAAGTACAAAGACAGTCTTTTTGTGCAGGAAACCTTTATTCTGAAAGCGTGCGTTTCAACTTGACCACATGGTCATGGCCTCAGATTGAAGGGGCTTTCCCAAAACCTTTGCCCCAGAGAAAAACATCCTAATGCCTTGCAGAAGTGCTCACTCTTGTGTGTGTGTGTGTGTGTGTCACTTTACAACCACAAACTTCAATGTGCTTTATTGGGATTTACTATATACCTCAGCAAAAATTATAAATACCTCACAAAAATGATTGTGAACCGGAAGGAAACGCATAGATGGTTTTTCATATTTGTTCAGTTCCAAATACAAAAGTGTGGGGTGCTTTTCTATTCCATCTGAGTCAGTACTTGGTAGAGCTGTCTCTACCAGCTTTGCATACTTGGTTGCTAACATTTTTACTCACTCTTCTTTGCAAAATACCTCAATCTGAGTCAAATTAGATGGGGAATATCTTTGAACACCAGTGCAAGCTTTATTTTCCAAGACTTTTTAAGTCAGAAAATAGCTCAATGTGAACTATTTTGTTGTAGTTCTGGCTGATGCATTGTAGTTGATATGTTACAAGCTGAATTTTTGTCCCAGTCTTTTTTTTTTGCGCACACCAACAGCTTCCCTGACCCTGCTGATGAAAATCATCCCTTATGTTCCCTATAAACATGATTTCTTATGGGTTTCTTCCAACGATGGCTTTCTTTTTGGAGCTCTTTTATAACTGTTAGATTTGTAAAGTGCAAAATTTGTAAATTTGCACCAATATATTCCAGATTTGCCATACCCCATGATCCTGGTAGGTTTGCCTTTTCATATGATGGACTGAATAGTGTTTGAGATATTTAAAGCTTCTTGCTGCTTCGGATGAGTTCAACTTCTTTCTTCTAGTCCAAGCTGCTGTTCATTTATCGTCATGATGCCGTTTGTTCACCTGTAGTCTGTGAGACCTCTTGGATCTTAATATTTTTATTCAGACTAAAGCAGGCTGATTAAAAGTCCCCAAAACACTCTTTAGTTTTTTGGTTGGAAAATATGTTTGAAATGTTTCTGTCTGCCATAATATCTCAAACCGTTTGACCAGTTTGTGTTTGTACCGTGACAAATTGTGAAGACAAGAGGCACAAACACTTTTGACGGGCATTGTATGGTAAGACAGGAAAAAAGCATCACTATCTCCTAAATAAACTTGAGCTGATTAGGTTGTAAGAGGAAGACATGCTTCTGAATGATTCATACTCTTATCATTAAACAGATTAGCCACATGACAGTCTGCTGACAGTCATGTGGCTACAAATGTAGGCAGATGAGAGAGTTGATTCAGCAGTTTAACGGTGCCGAACTGTTGCAACACTTGTTTATAAATGTTACAAAAAGCAATCGGCTCACTATTGCGAATGAAAAACGGCTGTAGCCAAATTGTAAAACTAAAAATGTTATTTACAATTATTGTCACGAGTTACTAAATAGTCAGAAATAAGGCTGAGTTACGAATTGAATTGCTTGTGATGTGTTAATTGTTGAAATAATTGTGAATTAATTTAGAAATGGATTAACTGGAGTATACAGACTCTAAAACTACACAAAATATACATCTTGCATTTAAGAAAAAAAGTCTTTGTGTAGAATCGCATAGTTTTAGCTTCACCTGATTTTTATTCATTGTTTAATTAGTTTATTAATTGGTTAATAGAAAAAAATTAATCAATAGATTAACCCTACACTATAATGATGATCAGGAGTTCACTAAAAGAATGATACGTTGTTGCCTTTTAGCCAATAAAATGTTTATTTTGCTATTTAAAAAAAGGAATTGAATTACTGTATTTGCATCTGCAAGCTTAAGTGGTTAAATGAAAAATGTGCAGAATATACACATTTTTCTTATCTGATTGCTTGTCAGAATATCCAATAAAATAATCAATTACTAAAATAATCTTTAGTCGCAGGCCTGGTCTTTGGCTTGCCAACCATTCACTCAACTTAACAATTCTCCCAGTGACGTCCATGTTGTTTAATTTCAACAGCCTGGTTTTGTAAGACAGATTTTCCTGGTGATGTGTTGTAACTGAAATGGCTTCCGTGTCTGTCCAGGTGCTGGGTCGGTGCTTCGTCACAGTGATGCAGGTCCATTTCCAGTTTCTTTCACAAGCGTTGCAAAAGGTCCAGCCAGTGGCCCAGAACTGCCTGGCAGAGGCTCTTGCACAGGCTCAAGAGCGCTGCGTCAACTCCCGCTCCCAAACCTCCGACCTCGGGCCTCTAACGGAGCTGGAAGAAGCCTCTCGCTCATGGAAAGGTGCAGCTGAGGTATGCAGCCACTAGCCCCAGGAGTTTTTCCACGTCTGGACTGGGAAAAAAAATATTGGGTTTGTCAGTGTGAGGTGAAAATTCAGCTTGTTACACATTCCTGATAAATGCTAACCGTGTGATTTCCAGCCACTATTTCCTATTTCCTATTTTCCGGGCTGCAGTGTGTGAGTGTGTGCTCACGCGTGCGTGGGTGAACCTGTGTTGCTTTGACTGCGCCCCTCTAATTCAAATCCATGTAAGGGAGCCTGTTCTGTAAAAGGACCCAACTAATCCTCAGGCTAATCAGTCTCTCTGGCTCCCTTTTGGGTGTTGTTGTATACAGAGAGGCAAAGAGGAGAGTAGTAGGTTGATTGATCTGTTAAACCCTGGCATGCTGAGTGCTGGCCCTAGAGGAAACAAGAACTGCATATAGAGTGATGGCATATAAGCTAAATCACTCTAAAATATTCTAAATCACTCTAAAAAATATCCTGCCTGTTTTTTAATGTTGTAACTAACAAGATTTAAACAGTGTTATAAAACAATTTATAGTGAACTGAAGTTAAACATAGTTGAGCTCTTTTTTTTGTTTTGTTTTTTCTCTCTAGTGAGTTTGTTGAGCTGTTTGCTGTTATGTGTTCAGGCCACAGCGAGGCTGAGGGAACGGGGCCGGGACGGCTGCCTGGCTGGCCTCCAGGTTCAGCAGCTCTTCTGCTCCAACAACACCACCATCCCCGAACACCAGTTGAAGGAGCTCAACATGAAGATTGACAGCGCATTACAAGTATGCTTTCAACATGTTCATCAAACCTAACCTTACTTTTTTAAAACGGCTGCTGTTAAACTGGCACATCATCCAAAAGTTCATTTTGGAGGATGTGTAAGAATGTGGAAATTGTGTTGTATTGACCCTTTGCACACAGAGTAACATATTCCAAATGTATATATTTTTTGTTTAAACGATTTTTAGCTTCAATTGGAAAAACTCAAAATTGTCATTGAAAATTTTGAGTTTCTGTGAAACTCCAAATTAAGTTTCACAGAAAATGTAAATATTGCATAAGAGTAGTAAGGGATTTTTTTTATTTTTATTAATGGTAGCCTCTCAGGGTAGCAGTTATCCATCGTAGTTTTTTACTTTTTTGCACCACTTTTTTTTTTTGTTACTTCCACTTAACGTTCCATGAATATGCTTGGTTACAGCACAGTTTGGACTGCAGCATTTATTCCCAATAGCCGTAATGATTTTATATAAAAAAAACATTTTTATATGTCTTATTTGTTGTAATATTCAAATCTTTTGATGAGCTTAATTTTGTTTTTTTTTTTTTTTTTATTAGCTTTAAGATATAAAAGTAACAGTGATAAATGCACAGTGATAAAACTCCCAAAGAAGAAATTTATCTGTATTTTAAATAGTATCACTTATTGAATTGAATTACGGAAAGAAATAATCTCATCCTTTTTCCAAGTTATTTGCTAAAAGTATTGCTGTATTTACTCTGCTCCTTGTGTTTCCTGTCCACAAAGGCTTACAAAGCAGCTCTAGAAAGCCTGGGTCATAGTGAGTATGCACTGAAGGCAGGTTTTCATTTCAACCCCAAAGCTGTGGAGGCAGCCTTACAGGTGGGTTCAGTCTTTGCAAACGTGTAGTTTGAATAAAGTGTTTTGAAGATATGGGCTCAGGTTTGAATGTGGAGTTTTGTTAACATGTTTGGGTTGTTTTCTGTGAAGGGTTGTTGCAGTGAGGCTGAGGCTCAGCAGGCAGGCAGGAGGCAGACCACCTCCCAGCCCATCCAGTGTGAACTTCCCACCATCCCTGTGCAGATTGGCTCTCACTTCCTTAAAGGGGTCTCCTTCAACGAATCAGCAGCGGAGAACCTCAAACTGAAAACGGTAGCGTCTAAAATAGGGGTTTGACCTTTAAAAAGTGGATTGTGCCTCTTTGTCACAGTCAACTATTTTTAGTTTTATGTGTCAATTTAGGTTTTAAGGAATGTTGTTTTCTGTGTTTAACAATGCACTCTCTATCGAGGTTCTCAAACTTGTTACAACACGTACCACCGCAGGAAAAAGAATCTTGGTGATACTTGTGGCCAAAAACAATGATTATTCACACTTTTGACAATGTATATGTTATTAAATACTAAAGACACAGTACTATGCAGCCCCCTTTTTGTTTTCATGTAGATACAGTATTTGTTTCACTATAAAAAATTGAAATTACTCCTACTACAAAAATGATGGTTACAAAGAAGCTAACATTAGCACTGGTTTACAAGTAATAATGCTTGTCAAAACAGCATTAGGCTGCTCCTTTAGTTCACACACTAACATATATTCATCCAACAGGAATATTTCTAAACTTCAGTCTTTCTTTAGAAGTTAGGGGAAAATATACTGTCCTCCTTTCAGCCTGCTGACAGGACAGTAAGAAACATCTCTATAAAGGCTAATGAACTGAGTCCTGTTAGGTTTTTACTCAGCCTGGTCACTGAGAATAATTAGTAAGTAGATCTCAAACTTGGAGCTGGAATATAGATACAGATAAATGTCTATATCTATAAATGCCTATATCTATATCTTATAGATATAGACATTTATATATCTAACTTTGGACTTCTGAGGTAAACACTGCAAGAGGAACCTTTCATTCATATTTACCAAACAAATACCACTTTTTTATTTAAAGTTCTGCTAATAGCAGACAAAGTGCCACTGTTTAAGAATACCTATAGTTGATTTTTTTTTTATCATCATCTCTGGTGTGTCATCATCAGATGTTGAAAGCAGACATTAGTTAACATCCATCCATGTTTTGTCTGCAGCACACAATGCTTCAGCTCATTAAAGAGCTGCTGGGACAGAACGGAATGACCCCTAGGGACGAGTCTCCAGTCACAGAAGTCCTCAATCAGGTTTGCCCATCCAGTTGGAGGGGAGCCTGTAAGACGGCTGTCCAGCTGCTGTTTGCCCAAGCTGGTCTGGTGAGAAGCAAACCTTTGTCATGCATTTCATGTTGCCTTTTAAGTCTCTGCTGTATTGTTCTCGTGTGGAAAGTAAATGGGACAAATGTGTTATTTTGAACTGCAAATAGTTGCTGAATCTTTGCCATTTTTTTCCCATCTTGCTCTTTGTTTTCATTTAAATTAGTAACAGATACGATCAGACCTCTGTAATGGCTTAGAGGTGTAAACAAACAACAGAGACACACATAAGAGAGGAAGCATTCTTTTATCATCTGAATGCAGGATAGGCTTGTATGGACGGGTCTGCAAACAAAGCTTCTTTGCCCTTTGTCTTTAAAATACGGAGTCCAAATGAAGCTGGGTCATCGTCGTGTTTATATGTTAGACCACACAGGGAAAAAACGGCGTGTTCCCACCAAGCCCTCCCACCTCAGTTAGAACTGTAAAACAGTCCTTAGATGATGAATGAGCGTCTTGCATTAGCCCCTAATCGGAGGCTATCGTCTCTAAGCTGAAAATAGACTATACCGCTGCGTGCATGGACACACACATGCACACACACACAATAAAGTCTCAATAAAACACCTGCATTTACTCATACACTTGTCAGTCCGTGCAGAGTAGTAGAGTGCCTTTTTTTTTTTCTTTTAACGCTGTATTTCTTGAAACTATATACACTTTTTTTTTTTGACATATGAATATCTATGTGTTACATTGTTCAAAAAGTATATGAAGTTATATATAAATGGATGGATAAAATCTAATAATAATACATTTTATTTGTATAGAGCTTTTCTAAGTACTCAAAGATGCCTTACAGGAGTACAACAATATAAAATCAAACAATGGAAACTAACAGAAAAACACAAAAAGGGCAGATTTGACATTAAAACAGACTTTAACGCGTCCTATATTCTTCTGGATACAATATATATTCCCCTCACTCTCTGTAATCTCTCTTGGATTTATTTGACATGTCATACTGACATTATTTGTTTATCTGTGTGGCTCTTTTTGGTTAAAAAAAAAAAACAAAAGAATAAAAAAAACTCCAAGTGGGTTTTTTAAGGATACACCTGCTCTGACGAAAAACAATGGAGTCATTTCCTGTAATCCAGGAAATGGACTCCTCCCTACTTCCCTCCCTCTCTGTGACCCAGTTTCCATGGGTTTCGAGGAGCCAAGGCCACTCTCAGAGAACTTGTGGACAGATTTGCTCACACTAGCAGGAGGACGTGCCGCTTTGACGCTGTCTGATTAAAAGCATTCGGCTTCCTCACCTTGACCTGCCTCTCGCTGGTGAACGAATGCCGGACAAATCTAAAACGGGTTATATGTTGTCGTTGTATACTGTCCAGCTACTGCATAGTTAAGAGAAGTTGTTTTCAACTGTTAGAAGCTGATTGAGGTGTTTTGTTTTTCTGCCTCAACAGGTGGTTGTTGACACGGCTCAGATTGAGAATAAGGAGGCCTACGCTCCCCACATCACTCTGGAGGGATCCAAGGTGGTGGTCCAGGTTCCTTCAACATGGTGGGTCTACCAACACATTTTCTAAGCCGTAAGATTAAGGCAGCGTTGATTAAAAACCACAGCTTTTGAGATCTTTTAACATACATTTGGCTACGAACACAATGTTTATATGTGTCCGAAATGGTTCGTTTTGGGTTTGGATTAAATTAATGTCACTTTGAAATAGTCTTTCAGTGTCTGCTTATGATCGTCTGTGGGGAAGAAGGGACTGAAGCAGGGATGTAAAACGTATAAACATCATATAATAGAAAATACTGCATTCATCTTCAAACAACCAGGTTTATTACTTTCTCCTGCTAAATCTGCTTTTAATAAATTAGCTAAACTTGGATAAATACAGGAAGCATTTTCAAGACAGAGTGACCTCAATCCTGGTTTTGTTTCTTCTGAATAGACCAAATGGTTTTTCATTATGTTTTGTAAAAATTTAAGTACTGCGGCTTATTTTATTAAGAAGGAAAAAAACATTTTTTTTTGGCTTGCAGGTTTTTATAACTTGACGATTTTTGTCAATGTGACAAAAAGTTTGGACACCCCTAGACTAAAGTCTTTTATCGTCAGTGATGGACACAAAGACGTAACTAAACATTAGTCAACACTGTTACAGTTTGGTTTCAGATAATAAACCAAACTGGTTAGTGCAGTACAGTCTTGGATATCGTGTTGAGTTCACATTTTCTTGTTTCTGCTCAGGTGTCTGAAGGAGGACCCGGCCACCATGTCCCTGCTCCAGCGAAGCCTGGATCCAGAGAAGACCCTCGGACTGGTAGATGTGCTTTACACAGCCGTGTTTGACATCAACAGATGGAAAGAGAGAAAGTAAGAGGACGTTGAACCAAGAGTTATTTTTCTTTCTTCTCATTTGTCGATAACACTTTGTGTTTCTCTGAAAAAGGGAGCAGGCCTTGCCGACCATTCAGATCCAGCTGCAGCGTGAAAGCCCAGAATACGGTGGCCAGGCGGACATGCCTACGGGTACCAGCTCCAAAACCTCCAGTGGCTTGCCAAAAACGATATCTAAACTGACTTCCAAGTTTGCCAAGAAGGTCTCATCTAGCTCCAACAGCGGAGGCAGCTATTCCATCCCCAGCACTCCATCCCGCAGCATGCTTTCGACCAGTAGCTCCGACGACAAGGCCAAGGGCCTCGGGCACAACGACGGGAGGGTACAGAGTATTCTGCAGATGGGCGGCTTGTCCAGCACGCCTGACGCCACCCAGCAAAACCAGTTGGCTAATGGCTCGGTATCTGATGACCAGGGGAAGAACCTTCCCACTGACCAAGAGATGCAAGACGTCATCGACTTTCTCTCAGGATTCAACATGGGCAAATCCCAGCAGGCGTCACCCCTGGTGAAGAGGAGGAACTCTGTGGCCTCCGCTAACCCTGCGGAGCTGAAGCCGCCGAGTGGCCACCCACCCGCTTCCCAGTCCATTTCCTACACTGCTCTACAGACGCCGTCTAACTCCCTAACTCAGCCGCCTCCGTCGGTGCAGAAGCAACAGACTCAGCCTCAAACCCAGCCGCCCCCATCCCAGCAGCAGCAGCAGCAGCCTCCTCCGCCTCAGCAGCCCTCCCCCCCTGCCCTGCAGTTCTACCAGCACCTCCTGCAGCCCATCACCCAGCAGCAGGCTTCTCCTTCCCAGCTGCCACCCCAGCAGACCCCACCACAGGTTCTACCACAGCAAAGGGTGCCAAACAAATGGCTTGGCACCTCAGGGCAACAGCCTGCAGCACAAGGCCCCCCAGCAGGACTGTCCCCCTTAGGTCCCATCAGCCAGTGGGGGTCCCCAGGGCTGTCTGACCTGAGTTCAGACCTGTACAGTCTGGGCCTGGACAGCACCTACATGGAGACCGTTATCTCGGCCATGCTGGGTCAGAAGCCACAGGGGCCCCGCAACAATACTTGGCCCAACAGGGACCAGAGTGAGGGGATGTTTGGAGTCCTGGGAGACACGATGCCCTTTGACCCAGCAGGTAAGGCCACGAGCTACCATCTACCGTCTGGAAGTTTGAGCATCACAAAAAATTATAGGGGACGTGTTACGCAGGTTTTACATTTAGCATGTTTTTGCATGACCATTTTGGTCTCTACTGCTCTTAAAGAAAACAAAAAACAAAAAAAAACACCCAATTGGTTTTTGGCTTAAGTTAATGGTTTTTGGTAACTGGAAAGCAAGCAGTTTAAAAAACCTCCAGAATGCAATGTCACAAATCAGCAGGCTCTGCCCTTCACCTAGCAACCCCAGCAGAGCCTGGCTCTTTGCCTAGCAACCCAAGCAAAGCCCAGCCCCTCACCTAACAAGCCCGACCTGACAGTTCTACAGGAAATAGTCATAATGTCCGTCCACCAGGAGTGTAAACGCCAACAAGTCTGTGCTAATCAGAGTGATTCCGTGTTTAGTGGAAAGTCTAGTGGAAGGAGAAAGTATGGCAGAAAAACGCTGCACAATCAACAAGAACACCCGCAGCCTTGCTGCGATTGAAAGAAGAGTGCGACTGCAAAAGTTTCTACACTTTGTCCTTCCACTTAACTTTCCATTAATTGGTCTGTATACCACAGTAATAAGAGATATTGTCAAGTCTCTTATGAATAGTTCACCTTAAAATAAATAAAAAGTGAGTGTTGGCTCAGCCGTCTTCTGTTGACTGCTTTATGTTGCTCTAAATCACAAACATGTCCAACTAGAACAAAAACCATAGCTTTTGGTTCAGGCTCCATTATTGAACCAACTCACTCTTGATGCTAACATCGGTCCAGAGGACAAAGCCTGTTGATTGTGGCATAAAGACGCAGACAAATGAAATGTTGGGGGTCTGTTGCACCAGGAGAACAATGTTCAGAAGGTTTGTGTTCGCCTTGAGCTGAAACTCCTGAATGCTTGCTCTGGGTGTTTTACTAATCGGCTTAAAAAGTTTTTTCATCTGAAGTCTTTCTTGGCTCATAAAAGAAAATTAGTTTGCAGAGATCCAATTACATAAACAAAACAGGACGGGCAGACAGGAGAACATTAGGAACAAAAGGCGAGATAATCACCAACAAAAGCTGTTTAAAACCATTTAGTAACCATGTCGTACGTAATTATGCGCCATCCCAATTTGAATAATCTAGCCAAGCAGCTGCATCATCTGGATGAGATGAGAAATTGAGGTTATGTGCAGAGCTGGGCTTGTCAGTTTCTATTTACAGCGCAGCAGACTCTTTTGATTGCAGTCGAAGCCTACTGTGCAGAGTTGACTTATGGCTATTGTGATTTTTCTGCCATCGTAGACAGTCTGGCTTAAATGGATTGAGCTCCGGGGTATGAAAGAGAAAAGCTGAGGGCGTCAGAAACTCTCATGAGTTTATTCCTCCCCCCCACACACACACACACACCCACCCACCCTCCTCTCTCTCTCTCTCCCTCCATGCAGTTGGCTCTGACCCAGAGTTTGCACGTTACGTTGCCGGCGTCAGTCAAGCCATGCAGCAGAAAAGGCAGGTGCAGCACATCCGTCGCCCGAGCAACACGCGCAGCAACTGGCCGATGCCTGATGAGCAACACAGAACCTGGTCCCACCCAGAGTACTTCAGTGAGGGGTAGGCATGTACAAAGCACATCCGCCATATTATTGACTTCCTGCTTTGAAAAAATTGTAAAGACTTAAAGAGGAGCAGCAAAAGCAAATGAGGTGGGCAGCAGATGGTGTCATCCAGGACATGTTACTGTGAAATATTGTCTCAGCCTAGACATCATAAGACTGTAATACAGCAACAGTCTTCAGTCAGAGGCCTCTTCAGATTGCAGGACTGACTGCTACCACAGCATTGCCATCTACAATGACTGTTTGAAGATATTTGTCACAAAAGCATTTAATTACCTTTTGGGATGAATGAAGTATTTTTAAATTAAACTCAATGTTAAAACGATTTAAATTCCATCATTCTGTAGTGAGAAAAATGATTAGAAAACATTTAAAACAGCTGCCAGTCCTCACAGGAGTAAATTTGTCCTGAGCTCTGACTATGATGCTCATGGAAATTGCTATAAAAAACCAATTAGATTCTACTGTCACCACTCAGAAGGTTAAAATATTAAAACTCATAATGTTGCAAAGTTACAACTGAATGAATTGCAAAGCCTTTGGATTAAAACCTGCTAAACAGATATGAAGAAAATTGAGTCTGTAGAAATACAGAATTTTTACATGAAAACCTTAGTTGATTAAAAATGGATGGAAACAAGTCACAGGTATTGACTCGGCGTGATTTAATTATCAATTCACTGATAATAAATCAACAGAGCAAAATGTAAATACTGCTATAAATGTACCTGGATTACAACAAGACTCTTATAAACATTTAGGTGCAATGCAGGCCATGAGTTATTTAAACCAGCGGTTCATCATCTTTCACAGTAATGTTTGTCAGTGTTTTTAATTAAATTCCTAATACAACTGACACCATGAGGCATTTGCCACATTAATCGCGGTTGTTGTCGTTTAATTCCACCTACAAGTGAGACGCCATTCTGCTTACACACTAATCCAGGAAAACAACCTAGAGGTAAATAACTGCTCTGTCGTCTTTCACAGAAACGTCATTTATTAAATGATTACACTACTCTTAAATATCTTTAACTTGGTTGTAGCAGGTCCTGCGTATCAGATCTCCACGTTATTATAGGATCGTAATGAAAACACTGCGGGTGCTTTCTCAGGGAGGCCGTAAACAGCAGCTGGTCAGCCAATCAGGGAGACTCGGCCAGCTCCAGTGACGAGACTTCATCAGCCAATGGGGACAGCCTGTTCTCCATGTTTTCCGGGCCGGACCTCGTAGCAGCGGTTAAACAAAGGAGGTGAGATTTTTCACTGATAATCAGTCAATAACTACTTTTTAAAACGGAGATGGACAAACTGAACGGTACAAGATTGAAATCATGAATTTGAATGAAAAATCGATTTAATTTGTGATGTCTTCTCCTTTGTCTTTCTTTAGGAAACACAGCTGTGGTGAGCCAGAGGTGTGCACCCTGCCGTCACCTCCTCTCCATCACATTGGTGACGATAACCAGGTAACAAGCCAAACATTTTTCTATTTCCAGGTTGAAAGTGACACAAACCTTCGTCCTGACCTCTCTTCTCGAATCGTGACTCATTCGTACTCTCTGCCCCGCAGGACAGCAAAACTAAAACCTGGCCCCCAAAAGCGCCGTGGCAGCACACCACCCACACCCACACCATGCCCAATCCCAGCTCTTCCTTGTACCAGATGAACCTGCCTCCTTCCTCCCAGTGGAGCGACTCCATGCAGATGCTGCAGTCGCCCGTGTGGTCGACCGCCGGCGACTGCTCCGCCTCCGCCGGGATCTCCTCTGGTTTTCCCTTCACCCAACAGCAGCAGCAGCAGCAGCAGCAGCAGCAACAACACAAACCCATGACCAAGGGCTTCAAATCCTTCCCCCTCAAACACGAGCATCGGCCCTCCTACCTTCACCAGTACTGATCGAACGAGTCCAAAGTAACGTGCCGCCGAGGATCTGCAGCTCCAGTCATTACACTCCACACCCACTGAATTGGAAGATTTGTAAGCCTCAGAGGCGACGTTAAGTACACACACTGGCTCAACATTTTTGTATTTATATTTTTCCATGTCAAACATCTCCACATTAAAAGAAGAGAAAGACGTATTTTGATGTTTTCTGAACTGCCATCTTTTACACTTTGAACGGTGCATGTGTCATTCTGGCAGCAGTTAGTCTAGTGGTTGTTTCTCTGTCCTCAGACAAGAGCTGGAGACGTGCACGGCCGTCACCCACTTGCTTCTGCAGCTGCGTGTGTGTATGCGTGCGCGCGCGCGCATGTGTGTGTGCGTGTGTGTGTGAGAGAGAGAGACTAGAGGGGAGAGGATTACGAGAGGGCAAGGGCTTGGAATGCTCTCATTTCTGCCCATAATAAGTATACTGTGTCTACATAGCTGTAACTGCCAAATCTCATGCAAGATGACTGAGTACAGCTAGCATCTTACTGTTTCATAGCTTGTAAAATACTGAAGTTGAAATATAAATATTTAGTTCTTTTTATCAAGAGGCTTTGAGCAGGCTCAGCATAAATAAAGTAAGCCACTGCAGAGGTGGAATTTGAGAGAAATACACTACTTTTACATCAACTGACCAGAGTTCAGAGTTATAGCTGTATCTGTGTGCCATGTTGGTATTGATAGCACTTGCAGATTATTTTCCAACCAAAGCGTTGTTCAGAGGACGAATGGTGCTGAGGAGGCGTGCTTATTGACGAACATGAAGTTTATTTCCTCCTCTCCAATTGGCGTTTTTTTTTTCTCCCCCTTTTGCTCAGAAATTAAAAGAAAAAATAAAACACTAACTCCCACAAACCTAATGTTTTCTTTGAGATATTTTTGTGTACAAGTATCAACAGTATTAATCTTATTTTTGTATTACATGTTATACCATAAACTGTATGTTAGTATTTTAGACATTACATGATTATTTTCCACCTCCCTGTATGTGAACAAGCACATTTCTTTCCTACAGTCATAACTACACCATTGATCTACAAAGGTTACCAAATATACCATGCTAAACACTAAAACATTGTGTGAAAAGGGGTTTCGTTTCCTTTACAGCCCTTGTTCCCTTGGTTTTATGGCAGTGGGCTGCATTTAAAGGCCCAGAATGTTCTTTTTGTGATGTTTGCGGATGCCAATGTTGCCTGTATTTATGAAATGACACCATGTTTTCAGATAACTAACATACTTAACATGTTTACAGAGAATAGTTTGTTGTATATACATATAAATATATATCTTTTTATAGTTAATGTGCTTTGCACAATCAACATATAGGGTTTGTTGCTTTTTGTCTGTGTTATCTCCCTAACTGTTGCAGCCTTTTTTTTTTAAAAGACATCTTTACAGACCTTGGACTGTAACTGTTAGCTTCTCAGCTGTGTACAAATGGTTTACTAGTGGCTTCTACAAAAAGATGGAGAAAAATAATAAAAACATGTTACCCTGAAAGACGAGATGAAGGGGGACTGCTTGGCTTATGTTGCTTATTGTTCTTTTGAGCTGGCAACTGATTTTTTTTTTTCTTTTCCACAGTGTACCAGCAATGCAAAAAACGAATAAAAAATTAGCAATTCGAAATGCAAAGCATTGTTCTTATAGGTTAAAAGTCAGCCAATTATTCCACATTTATGTGGAATAATTGGAAACACATCTGGAAACAACTTTAAAATGGTCTTTATTGCACACATACTGGAATGAATAAAGTTAATTTTTATTTCACTATAAAAGTCCTCTGACGTGAGAACTGTCCTCCCACAGTCACCGCGTCTCTTCGTGTCCATTAAGAGCAGGTGTTGACGCGTCGCTGGGTGAACACTGGGAACAAAGAGCAGAGTTGAGGATAATAAGCTCTCACTGTTTCACTCTTAATAAGCATTCAGTTTCTTCTCCTTACACTTGTGATGGGTGGAGTGTCATCAGGACTGGCGTCAGCTATGGTAGCCAGATAGACAATGTTGCGGTGCAGGATCTGTTGGTACCTGTTTCACATGCAGAACAGACCAGATTTACTGAAGGGCTATTTCCCTGTTTTTAATAACTACAATCTGCTGCAGCTGAAAATCAGATCCACTTGAAGGGATCAAGCTTAAGCTGGTCATTTTATACCTGTTTAATCTTTAAAATACAGTTAGATTTTAAAAAAAAAAACCCATGTATTGCATTTAATTTGTGAAAACAAAAGCCATTTTAAGACTGGTTCCTTCACTGCATTACATATAGTTCAGTTAACAACACTATTGAAAGCATAAAGAAAACAGGTTCTGATGTAGGAAACCTTAAAGAGTAATTGTAAGACTTTTTTTTAGACTAAGACAAGTTCTGTCTTGGATGCAGCCTTAAAAATCCTATTTTTATGTCTGCACAAGTAGAATAAACTGTTTGGAAATCACATTCTGTATGTTGCAGAACCACCAGGCTAAAGTTAGCATCTGATTCTGCAATAACAGAGTGATTTATAACTCCAAAATAGTCTGATATTCTCAAAGCCTTACAATTGACCTTTCAGAATTTCAACTATGTTTTTCAGAATCTGAAAAACATCGTTGAAATTAGAATATCCCTGTAGTTTTTAAATGGGACCCAAAGAAAACTGACCTGATGCCAACAAAATCCCTAAATTAATCTGTCTGGTTAAAAACAGCGGTGGGTAATAACTAGTTACATTAACTTAAATAACCTTTTGTGGTGGTGGTGGTAGTGGGGTGGTCCTTTAGGGGGGTTTACTACACTATACCTTTGTAATATTGGTATGAAGTATCGCTAGTTTTAACCTACGCACTTTGAGTAAATTTACTGAATGAAGAATTAATATATTTTAACCAAAATATATAACAGACACACTTTATGTTAAAGTGAGACCTCTTGTTTCTAGACGAGCTTTGTTTGTCTATCTGCTGAGCCTGTTGTGCAATTTACAGATCGAGCAAATTTTATATGTAATATGCATTAAACATAATCCGTTCAAGTATTTCAATATTGAACTGGCATAGAGATAAAGTCAGAGCTTCAGGATCATGAACATCATCAGCAGGCTGTTTTAACTTACTGCACACACTCCACAGCGCGTCCTTTCTGCATGTACTCGGTGATGCATCTTATCAGCTGGTCGTTTTCATCCAGTAGCTACAGCAGAGAAAAACACAGGAGAGATAAAATAGTCACATTTAACTGGCCAATATATCGCTACCGTTAGCTATGAATCAGCTTTTCAGACTAAGCAGGAAGTAAAATGAATCCTTGCTGATGCTTTATCAGCTTCGTCAGCGTCGTTTCTTACTCTCTGTATTGTTTCTTGGTTGATTTTTGCCTTCCCTCGGAGCTTCTTTGGGACAAAAACAATCGACATGTCTGAGCTGTCCTTGTTTACCTCTGATGGCCGCGCATTTTCTTCCGCCGCACGTCTTCTTCGCCTCCGGAATTAAATGACTGTGTTGCAACCGCAGAATTAGCGCCATCTGCTGGAAAGGTGACGGTCAAACGCAGCTTCTCATTTAAATGTTTTAATTTATCAGTGGCGCCCACTAACAAAAGATCTACGAGATGTATGCGAAAATATATCGTTAAAGCATTTATGCAAGTACAAATTTATTTGTTCTATTTACAAACACCGTTCAGTTTTTATTTGTAGCAAGCTCAATTTAAAAACAGAGAGAGGATAGCACGGAGAAATCTGATAGAAATAGATGCTCTGTCAGTAAATGTTAGTTTCATCCTAAGCCATTAAAAAAAAATCCTTAAATATAAATTTTAATTCAAAATTAAAAGAAACATTTGGGAATGGAATATTCCAATGCATATACACAAGAATAACATTTTTGTTCAATTGTTATACAACCCTCACAAATTATGTTAAATAATTTCATATTAAAAATGGCCCCTATTTTTCAAATCAAGAAGAAAGCAAACGTTTGACAAAGTTATTGAAAGAAAATAAAATCTTTCTGGTATGATCAACCCATGATCCTGCAAGGAAAAGCAGATAGGATTCAGAAATGAAACTTCAATTGGCAGATTGGAGATTTAGTAGATTTTCAGTTGTCTCACATTCTTCCTGATGATGGATTGAATGGTTTGATTTGTTCAAAAGTGAAGACATTTTATTTCCCCAAGTTTGGAAAACTATGCATGCACATCAAGGCTTTGCACGAATAAAACAATGCAAAAAAAAAAAAAAAAAAAAAAAAANAAAAAATCAAACGAGAACAAAATAAACAAGGACGACATATAAATTGTACAACTCTTTATTTTTGTAAAAACTCAATTTTGATGATATCCCAAGAAAACAATTCCAGTGACTGGAAAGAGTAGCAAACATGAAAAATGTCAGTTATAACAATTTAGGCTCAAATAAAATCTTATTGGTTGCTGCTAAAGCCAATATAAAGCATTACTTCCACAGGCCATCGTGCATTTAGAAGTTGTTTGTGCGATAACCTTATAAGACATTTACTGCGCTGCCAACTTAACCACATTTGAAGAAAAAGAAAAAAAAAAGAGTATGTATTCTCACCTTGTAGTGCCAGCAGTACTTCTGTCACAATGTAACATTTAATTAATGGGAGAAATATGAGGGGAAAGAAATCATACCACCATGCTCAAGGCACTCCCTACAAAGTTTGAGGATTGGATTTAAAAACAAAAGAGAACCTTCTTGAAAGTACTGGTCGCCGCATCCAGCTTTTTGTCCCTTTGTTCACGAGTCGGTAAAAAAATAAATTCACTCCTGAGAACGATCACATTGACGATGCAACAAATGGAGCTACAATTTATCAGAAATCCAGTTAAAAATGCATCTGAATCCTCGTCAGACGTTTCCCATGTTGAGTAAACAACTCCTGTAGCACTACAAGTGCTTCGTTTAGCTGTGTGAATTGCTGCCTGTTGACATAATGGGGGACACACCAATGAGTACGACAACACAAAGGGACGTCTTTACATAAAAAAAAACAAACAAACAAGGATTTAAAGTACTGAAATTACAAGAACGTACATATAAGTGACAAATTTTCCATTGAAGACTTTTTCTTGGCAAAACAGCAAATTTAGGGAAATAGAACTTAAGTGTCTTTTGCCAAGACGCAAGATAATTAACATCTTTTCAACACAAATTAGAAAAAAAAATCACCTCCTTGTATTTTTAACTATGTAAACACGGCCAAAATTAAATCCCCGTGCAGCTGAAGCTTTGTGAAACATACCGAACAAAAGAACTTTGACTCCTGCATTTGAAAGCTCTTGGTACCTGCAGACATCCAGCAGGAAAACAACTCATCTGACGCAGGAGGTCTGAGGGCCAACATAAGTCGAAAGGCGGAAAAAGTCAGCTGGCTTGAACTAGTTTTACATTCATTCTTTACACACAGTTCTGATGTATGATTCTGTAAGCCTCACTACTTCATAGAAAATCAAAGATAAAAAAAAATACTACTAATGAAGTAAAAACACTGAACACATGGCAATCTAACTGAGCAGAAAAACGCATGGTGCAACAGGCAGTGGTGACAGATTTGGTGCCGACAAATATCAAAAAGTTAAAGAAAGAAAGAAAAAAAAAAAAAAGAGTAAAGCTATTGATCACAAGGGCTGCGATCTGCTCACAGTTTAAGAGCGTACAGCTCCTAATATCGACAATATCAAAGACAACTTTAGTAAGAAAGGAATTCAACTGATGCAAAAGTACGCAATTACTCCAAAGCTTTGTATTTACATGTGATCTTCCAATTTTTCCAACAAAACTTCTGGAGAAAGAAACCAAAAAGTCTCAAGGTGGAGAGCGGGAGTGGGGCCGTCACCCCCTGGTGTCAGGCAGTCCACCGAGGTGCTGGTGTCCAAATAATGTCTTCATTCTTTCTGTCAAATGTAGAGACCACAGGAAATTTCTACAACGGGCATAATTTCATGACAAGTGGCTACAATTCTTGGTGGATCCATCACTGAAGTACTACGCAGCCACCTTGTTATCCTTCTGGAACAGATAAAGAAAAAACACCAGGAATCAGCAAAAAGCTGATTCAGCTTAGATTTTTCTTTCTACTAGATTTCAGTTGAATACGTTACGATAATATGATATATGATAATATAGTATGATAATACAGTAATTAAGCGTCCTTGTTATATTTACCCTGTATTCAAAATCAGAGAAATCACGGCCTCCTCTGCCACCCCTGAATCCGCCCCTGAAGCCGGGCGGGGCCCCCCGCGGCGGCCCAAAGAACCCTCTGCTCGATGGCCGGCCCCGGCCTCCGCGGGGCCCCATGTACCCTCGCCCACGGAAACCGCCTCTTCCACGTTGGTGTCGGAGAGGAATGCCGAAAGTCTCTGCGTTCATTCGTCTCTCCTCTGCCCAGGTTGGCCTGCGCTCCCTGACACAAACGCAAAACACAAAATCGGCTCACAGTTAACTTTAAACGGCAAAAAAATAAATAAATAAAAAAGCCACACACACACACACACACACACAAATGTGGAGGAACTGCTTGGTAACAAAGCTTTTGGTTCCAAATGTTCACATTTTGCTTTAAGTGATGGTAAGATGCCAAAGCGAAATAAGGATGTATTCACGCCTGACCAGAGTTTGTTTCCCTTGTTGGTTCTTTTGTCTTAGTGTGAATACATTCAAGTGAACTCCGGTGCTGACCAAACAACCGGACTGAGACCCATTTCTTGAGGCGGTTTCACTTCCAGGCGAACTCTGCTGCAGTTTGCTTCTGGTTTTAATACAGACCAGTATTAATCTGAACCAACTACAGGAATTACACGCCTTTCTGGACTTCAGCAGACACCAGTGCTGGTCATTATCGTAAAAATACTGTAGCTAATGCATGTAATGACTGAACTGAAGTCGCATCTGATCCGTTTTCTGCTTCGCCATGCTGCTGCCAGCATGTTGTGGGTCAGACAATGCAGAGAATCTGGTCCCATTTAGCTTGCACCAGTTTTTACTGATGCAGTTATAAAATTAGAAATTTTACAGTGTGAAACCTGCACTGTATGAGCTGATCTGAAAATTCAAAACGCCGTTTCAGTTGTAATAACGGGACAAATGTGCACCACAGAAATGCAGCAGCAGAACCTCCAGAGTTTGTTTACTTTCTCGGTCTGTGTTTTGTCCCACCCCATCATTTCTGTCCAATGGGAGCAAAGATCATCACCTGCATTGCTTTGTTTACAAATTATAGTCCACTTCCCCCCCCCCAAAAAAAAGAAGAAAAAAAAAAGTGCAATTTGAAAGGAAATGGCATAAAATTTTTTTTAATAAAGTCTGCTTTTAGTACAGACCAAACAAGGGACTTTCCTTGAGTGAATACAACCTAAAAACCAAAAAAAAACAGCCATCATTTTATTTGTTTTAGCAAAACTAAATCAAATATAGCGTGGTTACTTTACAGACAAATTTTAACAGACGACGACTGAGGTTTGACTCGGTTCACCAGTTAAAAATTTGCCGCTGCAGTAAATGATGAAACTTAAGAGAATATTTGACTTACCTTGGAAATCCACCATCACCCGATTTACTTGAAGAGATAAAAACAAAAAGTCAGTTGCGGTTTCACATGTTGAAATATATGAATTTCATGAACAGAAAGTCAAACCAGTGATGATACAGTTAAATATCAAGTCCACACAGAGTTGGGTGCATCTGAGCCGTATCTGCTGTGTGAGCTGTAGTACCTTGAATCATCACAGGACAGGTTATCAAAGAAGGACTTAGTCTTGTCATAGTAGCAGGTGTTTATCGTAGCCTCCTCTTCCTCAGTGGCGCCCTCGTTGGCTGGATGTTCCGAGTCAGCAGTTTCTTCTCCGTTCAGAGCCTTTTCAGGTTTGTCATCTGTTTGTTGGAAGAAATTAGAAACAACACTTTGCTTTTTTTTTTTTCTTTAGCAGGAGCTGAAAAAATATGCTCATCTAAAACAAATTTTGTAATTATTTTTTAGCATTTTAGAGTCTGGATGATGCAGAGGGACATTTGTATTATTTTTTTTAAGTATGTACCTTTGCACTGACAGATGTAAACCTGTTCCTGAGTCTAAGTTAGGTGATGGTGATAAAGAGTTCCTAAGCTGTGTTTAGGCATCGTGTGGCGTAGCCAACAGCTGCTGAATCAGACATCATCCTGAGCTGAAATGTTACCTTTCAGTTTCAGCTTGTTCTGAAACTCCTTGTCAATCTCATCCTTGTGAAACTGGGCGTTGGCAGTTTCAAAGTCAAAGTCCTCATCAAATTTCATGGTGCCATCTTTACGCATGTTCACTCTGCCCCTGCTGCGGTTTCCTCTTCCCCGGCCGCGGCGGTTGGACTGAACACCAGCTAATACCGAGAAAACATTCACATTTAGAAAACAGAGCAAGTTTGACAAATATAACACTAAGCATGGTAGTACTAGCTCTATCATGTCTAAAATCTCTTGTTAACAATACTGCATACGGAGAAAACTGATTTATGTAATAAAGGCTTAAGTTTATTTTACCAATTTGACGCCTGTTAGGATCCCGGTTCTCGACAGCACCCTGCTCATGATCGGGCTGGGAAGTCTTCTGAACATCAGGAGCTGAACAACAAACATTCAGATGCTCATCAGTGAAAAAAGCCACCAAGCAAACAGGCATGAATGCAAATGGAAAAAAAAAAAAACACACACACACACAAATGTTGAATCTTTGCACCAGTTTATACCCCCCAAAATTACAATTTTTGCCCCCGACTGTGTATGCAATCTTTGACCTGGCTTAGTGACACCTTCCTCTCTGAGTGAACTTTCAGACTAAGTCAGTATAGAAACATTTTGAACACATGATAGTAATAACTTTATGCATTTACAATTTATACTCCAGGATGAACCAAATAAATAAATATCTGGCACCGACACAAAGATATGAGCTTGTTAAAGCCTCACCTTTCTTCTGCTCAAGCAGATCAGGGGGTTTCTGGCTGCCAGTGGCAGAGCTGCTGGGTTTGGCCGTCACTCCTGGCTGAGTCCTCTGACCAACGGCGGCAGGCAGACCAGGTGCAGCTGACGGGGGAGCCTGCACCGACGGCTCCACCGGGGCACTTTTAGCCAAAGAGTCCCGCTGAGGACTTGTACGTCCTACACAGCAAAGGAAAAAGCAAATCTAAGTTGATGTTGATGCAACTTGGTATTGGATCCGCTGCTGTTTTTGTAAAACACATGAACGCCGAGCACAAATAAATGCAGATAAACTGTAACGTTGAAAGGCTTTCATTCTTTTGATTTGCTGCAATGATGTGAACAATGGAGATGACTTTACTTTGATTGTGCCATCTGTCAGACAAGTCTGCTTCACTAGTGAAAAACGCTAAAAGTTGTAATTTTGTGATAAAATCAGAGCCTCTTGTTATTTAATGACAAAGATTATACACATTCTCAACTACAAATAAACATTTCTTCGGTTATAGTGCATCGTGGCAACATGATTTTAACTATAAGGAATGTTTCTTTTTCTTTCTTATTTTTTTTCTAATTGTGACAGCGACTGACCTCCAGCAGATCCAAACTGCTGCGACCCGATGGGTGGAACGCCGAACTGGCTGTAGGAAGGAACCGGAGCCCTGCTGAATGCTGCATAGGAACCAGCTGACCGGAATGATGGTGCAGATGCTGCACTGGAGGATCCAATTGATGACTAAAAAAGTAAAGACAATTGTAAGAATACACATACGTTTTGAATAAATTGCTCAACAGTTAATAAAATAAATAAATGCGTGCAAGTCTAAAATGACCAATACACCACCTTGCATACACTACTTATAAGCAATTTGATCAGTTGCAGTTGGAAAAAAAAATAAAATCATGGTCTGTCTCTCTCTCTCTCTTTTTTTTTTACAGCAGATGTAATTTCATGATTCATATTTAATTTCTACAAATATATCTTGTTCATTTTGGCCCATTTAACACATTTATTATCTCCATTTTAAGCTCTTCGTTTTATTGGGAAAATATCTATTTTGATAATCATCTTTTACATCAGTCTAATGTAATTGGTACATTTACAGTGGAAAGTGTAAAATAGGATTGTGTGGCAACATGAATTTACTTTTAGAAGCAATATGATTTTGTTTTCAGTTCCCGAAAAATAGCATTTCTAGAGACATAACTTTCTTTTCTGATTAACATGCGTGAAGACAAAAGACGTTCAATACAGAAAACATAAAAATCAGCATAATAAGCAGTCTTTCTACACATAAATAAACTTACCTGCACTATGGCAGGGTCCTGAGGAAGAGAGCTAGTGGCTTTGGGTGGCTCGCAAACTGTTAGGTCTTTTATATCACTTCCTCTGAAGATGATGTACTCAAACACTTCATCCCGAGGTGGTATAGGCCTTTCTGTGGGACGGTCTTCAGTGCCAAAAGAGCGAACTGTTTGGAAATAAAATGCAAAGTTACAAAAATCAGCTACTATAAGTGAATCTGGGGCTATTATTTGAGCAGTGGTTACTTGATTGGTAAGTACGCTACTGGCATTGATAACATACTTATAATACACTGAGAATCAATATTGGAGTACTTGCAGATACAGGGTACTCATAAAAGTGTCCTCCTGGAACACTTAGAAAGATCACAAATGTGATTTTTTTTTTGATGAATAAATGACTATTAGATGTTAAAACAATTTCAATCCAACCATTGGTCTTTTTTTAAACTGTACATATTTGCTGATGAATGTTGTAATTTGAGTCGCAATGTTTCACAATTTAAGAGAGAAAAAACACTACAGCTCTTTGATTTCTTATGCAGATCTAATATCTTGGAATTATTTCAAAGTTCTTTTGATGGTTGAAACATTACATTCTTTTGGTTTTACATTAAACTCTTGCTTGCATAACTACAACGATCCTTCCAATATTTTTCTACTACAAACCTAATCAATAACAACATTTAAAAAATAAACAATGGATGAGGCCAGCCTAGAACATTCTTTAAAACTAAACACTGAATTAAAACGCAATGACAAGTTTCACGTTCATAATCTGTTCATCGTCATATTTAAAAATATACAACGGTGAACCTGTTGAAATTTGTGATTAAACGTAATGAAAATGTTTCAGAGCATTAAAAAGTGACTTGTATAACCCAATTATCTTATAAAAACGGGGAATTCGGACTTAAATACAATTCAAGCGGGCAAAAAATGTTTTATAGTATAAATATGCAAACTTTTGAAACCATTTCTCTCTCAACGGTGGATTAAGGAAAAGGTCGAAATCAACGTAAACAAAAGAGACAGCGTTACCACAGTTTAGCTAGCCGTTAGCCAGCTAGCAAAATGCTAGCTAACTAAGACAACTGCGTTAAAAAGCACATTGACAAAACTACTGTTGGAAAATTGCTAATTTTGCCCGAATGAGAGCTACAATCCTCTTTGGGTGGGTTTTCTTACCTTTAGCAAGAGCTACTGTCGAGTTTTCAGTGTCGATGGTGTATAAAATTCCTTCATAGCGAATCTCGGCCTTAGAGATTAGGCTAATTTTGCTGCCAATGTACGGCGTCCCTCCTCCGCTCATTTTTATCCGCCGAGTTAACTAAAGCGCTCGCTATCGAATAAAATGTTTATCTTCCGACGCAAAATCAAATGTTAAATATTCTGAAGCGATGTTTCAAAACTACATAGCATAAAACTAATAAGATGCTATCCCTGAACCACATTCGTCCCGTTCCTTGACTCCTTAACACGACATGGCCGACTTCATTTTTGCTTCCTCCGCCGCTAAGGATTCTGGGACAAAGATTGTGCTCTAAAAATACGCGTCCTCTCTTTTAAGTAGCTGCTCAAGTAAAACTACTTGGATTTAGAGAATATGTTTGGACTTCAGCAAATACATATAATCAAGTATCTTAATCAATTTAAATTATTCAATAAAAAAGATAATTCGTCAATAAAAGTAAACCTATCGCCAGCGGTTATTGGACAAGAAGCGGGGTACACCATGGGCAGCAGTCTATTACCAGACATCAGACACACAATTTCAAACAGAAGAAACACTTTTTATTTTTTTAACATATGAAACATGTGTTACATATATGTATGTTAGAACACGGTAAAGTACTAACTACTAAGTGGCAATTTATGGTGTGTACCAATCATTAATGTGACTGCCAAAAACTACAAAAGATTCAGCAGATAGAAAAAAATAACTAATTTATTTGGAGAAACACTACACTCATTTGTTGTCAAAACATTTCAGATACAGAAACATCTCTCTTTTTTTGGACCATCATCACATTTTACAGTGCTCTTAAACATCATTTGCAGGTAAAACTACTCACTTGAAATTGTGGGACAGGTATTAACACTACCCAGTGGTGTCAAACACTGATTCTGATCAATTTCAATTGTCGTGTATTCAATTGTCGTGTATAAAACCATTTTTAATCAAACTTATCTATTTGGGTGTTTTATATAGATCAATATCTCTTTAATAACAAACAAACAAGCAAACAAACATTAATAAACTTCTATGTAATTACAGTGGGGGATCTGTAGTGAAGTTCAAATGTTTTCATGTCCACAACAGATTTGAGTTTAAAGTAATCTTTTAATTTTAAAGGACTACTTTAAAATTTAAGTAAAATTAAAGTAATCTTTATTCCTTCGAACTTCTGGGTCGAAGGGATAAGAATGCCCCAACCAGACTCCCAAGTCTGATGGATAATTTGTAGAGAGACAAAGATTAGGGTTAGAGCAAGGAGACTTTCCAACTTGAAAGACTTGAAGCTCCTTAGAAATGATAAATTACCAAACCACCGGGGAAAGATGGAAGGTTTTGCCACTGTAATGCCAATAAGCAGCCTTTCTCTGATTAATGAGTGATATGAATGGTTTGTTATTATAATAAAATGTAAGAAAACATAAATATATTAAAAAACATACTTCTTTTATTTAACTTTTTTTTATTTTTTGGAAGATATGTTTCTTTTCATGTCAGAAACCATCAATTTGGTTGATTAAAGAAAAACAATCCAAATATGCTGAGGGTTTTAAAAAATTGGTAACAATGGTATATTACAAGAAAAATATCTTAAAGCAATAGAAATAGGAATAGGAAGCTTTACATCACTAAGGCATGACATTTTAGGGCAGTCAAAGATAGAAAAAAATTGAGCAAATTTCTGACAAAAAAAAATCAGCAATTTTATAGAAAAAAATAAGTAAATTTTCAGTTTTTAAAAGTCATCAATTTGCTAGAAAAAAAATCTAAGAAATTATTGACTTTTGAAACTCACAAATGTCCATGTTTTGTCTAGAAAATTTCTGAGATTATTCTCAAAATTTTTGAGTCTGTTTCTTAAGCAATTTTTGTCCTTTCAAACTCAGAAATGTCTTAGTTGTTTCAAGAGAATGCCTGAGATTAATCTCAACTTCTCTGAGTTGTTTTTGGAGGAAATGCACTCTTTCTTTTTTTTTCTATCTGCAATGGCCTTAATATGCCATTTTATCTGGGAATGAAAGATATTGAGATTTGTATTGTATTAAAATAACATTCTGAATGCAAGTTAATGGCACAAACAGTCAAAGGTCATATTTTTACTCTATTTAGGACAAATTGCTTATTGTTGGTTTCCTAAAATAATGACCTAAGTCATTTCATTGCCCAAACTGATTTGGGGAAGAAGAAAAAAGGACAACTTTTTTCTTTCCAAAAGATGTTTTAGGCAAAAAATAATAATAAAATCACTTTTTTTTTGCAAAGAAAGAAAATTACTTAAGCCATTATTTTAGGAAGGTCACAATAACATGGATAAATGAAATTCACACCCAAAAAGACAACCTGAACACATTCTATGCCATTTACCTCAATAATTTTAAATAAAAATGAAATTAAAGCAACAACAACAAAAAAAAGAGTCAAGAGACCCAGGAGGGTTAAAAAATCTCCCGTAGAGCTCCCCCTCATCTGGTGACGTTAGGCTCATTCCCACAATGCCTAGTAACACGCATGCGCGGTGCGGCCGCTATAAAGCTGCTATCTGTGCTCAGAGATGGCGGGCGCCTCCGACCCCCTGGAAGATATGCTCTTTTCAGAGGTGGATGAGAAGGCTGTTAGCGACCTGGTGGGCTCTTTGGAGTCTCAACTGACTGGGCAGAGCAACTCCGCGGGGAAAGCAGACGAAAACGGAGGCGCTGGCTCTGTGGCCCCTGCTAACCATCACTTAGGAAAAACGCTCCCAGCTCCAGTGAGTACCACAACACTAGAACAACAACAACAACCTGGACGGCGGAATAAACCTGAGATGCGCCAGGAGGTGAACTCTAAGGACGCAAGCCCGGATAAAATTGTCACCTCTCTGTCGCTGAGCTGCTCCTCTTCTTTTGGCGAGCCTCCCAGCACTTCGGCTGGCTGTGTGAACGCCACTAGCAGCGGCATTCAATCACATGGAGCATCCATCACACCGCTGACTGCATCTGGCGTGTCAACTTTGGCATCCCCGCAGGACAGCATCAGCACCACATCCAGTCGGAGCGCCAAGGTGAGCCAGTGCACAGGTGAGGCGCCCGCGGAGGCCAGCGCTCCGAGGAAGCGCGTCGCGACGCCGAGAAGGAGCCCCTCGGCGCGGATAAAGAGTTTGAACGGCGCAGCGGTGACGACGAGACGGAGCAGCATCACAGCGGTGACCGACAGCAGCATCATCAGCTCCGTGGACCCGGGCGCAACTCCGCCAAACTCCACTCGATCGGCCATCAACACTTCCACGTTCACTCTGTCCAACGCAAACCTCCCCGTGGGTCAGTCGGCTATTCCTCTGGACCGGGGGACTCCCACCATTGCCTTGCACAGACTCCCGAGTCACATCGTAGCCAGTATTGCCCAGAACGGCAACGGGACCAGCGTTTCGGCGCTGGTCCAGCAGGGTGCTCGGATAGAGCCCGCCACATCCTCATCTCCCACGGGAGATCTCAGCAAGGCGGCCACGGACACCGGAGCTTCCAAAACAGACGACTGTCAGTCCAATATTGTAACGCAAAGCCAGGTTGGTAGTGTGAGCTCTGTAATAAACACTGTACTACCGTCTGCTTCCTGCGCTATCACACCAGCAACAACCACTACAGCAGCTCCTACTACCACCACCACAGTGACCCAGCCTCTGAGCTCCGCTACAACAGCTGTGTGTACCACCGCCATGGCGACCACATCTGTCTGTGGAACTGTCCAGACCACAGCTGTGACCTCCACCATGAGCATGGTCAGGCCCACAGCTCCCTCTCCAACACCTGCCGTGGCCACCCCTGCACTGTCTCAACCCCGTCCAGGGGTCCCAACGCCTCAGAGGATAGTAGCCCCCCAGCTGATTGTCAGACCTTCACAACAGCAGACCACCATTCAACTTCCCCCTGGCTTTACCATCCCACAGGGTAAGCTTTTATTTTGGAGGGTTGGAGAGAATGTGCTTTTTTTTCCCTTGGTGTGCAGTGTGTTTATGTAAACGTTATTAAGCCTTGTTCTCCAGATTATCCTTCCCTTGTAAAGATGTTCACTGTAAACTATTTGAAGGTGGTTTAATTTGAAAATGAAGACGCCCAGTCTGCTGCCTTGAAAGTGCAAGTAAAGTCAACTAGAGCATTGTTTTGGTTTTAAAGTTCATCAAGTTGATTTAACAACAAAAGGCAAATTGTCTAAACCAACTATTTATGGTATAGTTTATCATTTATTGCATTAAATTTCTTATAGTGATTGATTTAATTGATTTAATTTAATTGATTGATTGATTTATCATTGTCATGATTAATTCCAAACCATCTCTTTTGTCATGATTGCTTTTTTACTATTTCCTCCACTATTTAATTTTTACTGTTTGTCCAAAAAGAGTCCCAAAAAAATCTAAATAAATTTGAAAATAGGGTTAAATGTAGTTACTTTGTGCACTTTAGTGATAAATCACACTTCTTTACGTGACAGGTGTCCAAAAGAAGTGTATTAAAAATCCACTTCTTTTAAATTATAGTTATATATATAACTATAATTTATAGTTATGTACATATAACTATGAGTATATTTATATACATAACTATACTCCATAAACACAAGAGCAGAGCATTTGTGTTTATGGAGCCATGCAGTTAGCTACAAAAGAGGTAATCAATAGTCCTTATAATTTTTGTTGTTATTAAAACAGTGGCACAATATTTTATGATAAAACTTTAAGTCCATATCGCCCACCTCTCGTCTAAACATTATTTTTTAAGATCTGATAGCTCATTAACCTTCAATTGTTAGTAGTTATCGCTTAATACTGTAATTTACACCAACTAATTATTTCACATTATACAAGAAATCTGCTTTCACCTAGCTAAACAAGGGCACTTTTCTGTATTACTTTTACTCACATTATCAATTTAAAATAACTACTTGTTTTTAGCCAGTATTTTAGATTTTGAATCAACTTGGATGAACAAAATATCTGACCTGGTAATGCTATTTGTCTAGAATCATTTTAAATTTAGCTCAAACATTTGGTTCAAGCAGAACTTTAGCAATAGAAGAAAAATATCCTCAACTATTGTCAACGTAACACACTTCCATCTCACTCACGGTGCAACACGGGATACAAAAACATGCCGCTAAGCATCTTGGGAAATGGCTCCCACTCCTGCCCTTTTCTTCTTTCAGTTATTTTTATAACTGAAAGGAAATAAAAAACAAACTTTGTTTACTCAAAGTTTGTGTAAACAAAATTTTTTTGTCATTTCGTGGGGAATAAAAAGTCAACACAACTTACTACTTACTGTGAGTTTATTTTTTATAAACTCACATTTAAGTTAAAAGTCTAAAGCTTGCAAGATTCCCTTTATTTAATGAGTAGAAGTTAGTGGACACAATTAAATGCGACTAAAATGTTTTACAGTGCACAAGGCATGAGCATAAATTTATCTTTTGTTGTTGCCCCACAACGAAAACTATTGCCTCTCCTAACAGTTCATGTAAAACAGTGGTTCTCAAACGTTCCATAGAAAATCCGCAGTAGTTGTTTTTGTTATCAGTGTTGTGGCTACCAGCCCAAGGTGCCATGCCTTTTAGCAGGGGAGGCACGCAGCATAAGCTCTACAAATGTTGCCTTCCTGCCATGTTTTTCTATTTGCACCCCACTCAGTGGGGAGTGAGCACCTCTTAATGTTGTAGACTGTGAATGGCTAATTCTGCAAAAACTGCTAAAATTAAATGACTGTTTCAGTTTTTTTCTTGGCTCCATTTGATCACATCTAGTCTAAAAATGAAAAAATAAATAAATAAATAAATAAATAAATAAATACTTAGACTGGTTAAGCCTAAATTGGATTATTCACTGTTTTAGACTTGGTTTGAGATTTACGAGGCCTTTGGGCTATCCAGGGTTGAAGGAGAGTGGCTCAAAGACAAAGGTTTGCCCAGGGTGCCATTAATGAAATGCCTCTGCACGTAATGCCTCACTATATCCAAAGTTTTGCCTTACCGACTTTTTCATTTGTTCTGTTTTGCCATAAAAACAGAAAAAGCATTCCTATCCATTTATACATGCTTAAAGTAAAATTAAATAAGCAGGAAGGCGCCCTAAAGTCAGGAAACAAGATTTTCTTCCAACCCTGACCTCAACATCCAATTTAGCCGATCTGCATGTAAAATAAGGTGATAATTGCAGTAATAAAGTTAATTTGTTCTGTGTGTATCTCATTGACATTTTTTCCGCACACTAATACTGTCAGTAAAGATGTACCTTTAATGCTTAATGACATAGAATAAAGAGGCGTCATTTGTTATTAGCTTGTATTGCTAATTGCAATTAGCCTGTTCAATAGTTCAGACAGGAAATTCCAGATATAGAGCTGGCCAGTATGGATAAAATATATAAAAATATTATTTTTCTTCTTTGAAAGGTTTCAGATTTGAAGTCTGGTTTTTAAGATTGCATCTGTTTCAATACAAACTTAAAGAACAAATTGAAATATTCAATAAAAATAACTAATGAAATATTTTTCAAAAATGTCATAAACCATTTTTATGACATGGTTTGAGATTTACGAGGCTTGCTCGAGGCAGGAAGCAATTCTTCCTGCCTCAAGAATTGGTGGACTTTCTGGATTAATACTCCTTCTCAAGTAACAATATGTTGCTGTACAATTCCCATTTGCTGAACTGAGAGTCTGGAGGGAACTAAAGATCAGGGTGATGGCAAGGAGGACTTCCAACCTTAGAGGCTTGGAGCTTGTTACCAGATCAAATCATCAAAATACCTCAGGAAATATAAAGAGGATTTGATTAACAGGTTGCCAATTAGGATCAGTCTATTGATAACTGGTAAATAGTTACCAATTCTGCCTTTTTGTTGTTGGCAATTATCAATGGACTTGATAATTTGCCTTTTAGCTGCTTTCCTTATGAATGATTTTCTTGCCTTTAATTTCTATTTAGCTCCTCCACGACCCATTCCTAACCTGTTTGCTGTGGTTTTGGTTTTCATGATGCTGTTTGTTCACATAGTTTCACTGACAAACCTCTTGGACCTTCACAGAGCAACTGTTGGCTGTTTATTTCAGTGTATCAGAGTAAAATGATCTAAATATAAATACATCCACAACTGTTGAAAAAGATGTATTATTTTAATTTGACTCAACAGTTATCCACTATTTTCTGTTGGTTTATAAGTTGAAGTGTCTGAATTAGACTGGCATTTGGGGCCTTAATATGACAAAAAGTGAAAATGTCAGAATAATTTTGCCAGGCACTGAATGTTAGACGCCTGTGAGATCAGTTTCAACAAAATATCTTCCTTTCATCTACAAACTTAATTATGTTTATTTGATAGAACCATTTTGAACTAATGTCATCTCAAGGCATTTTATAAAAAGTAATTTTATTTCAGTCATACATACATTTCAATTGATCCCAGGTATCAAACAATGCAGTCGAGTTCAGTTCATTATTCAAATTAGTCAAAAAGTTTTTTGTCTAAGGAAACCCCGCAGTTTGCATTGAGTCACTGACTTGCTGCATTCACTTGTCCTGGACGAACAAGCAGCAACAGTAGACGATCACACGTGTCGCTGGTTTTTACAGCACTCCCTCATACTGAGCATGCATGTATCAACAGTAGAGAGAAAAAAACCCTCCCTTTTAACTGCAAGAACTCTCCAGTAAAACCAGAACCTGGCTCAGTACGAGCGACCATGTGCCAAGACTGATGGGGTTTCAGAAGACATAGCAGATACACAAAAAAGAAACAGAATCACTTTCTAATGCTTATGAAAAGTAAAAAGTTAATGGAAAGAGATGGAGAACGTTTAGTTTTCGGCAACATTATTTTAGCCCATGCTTCCAGATGTAGCTTCAATGGCACCAGCCACCGAATTTATCCATTCAACTCAGTTAATCTGAGAGCAGAATGTACAACTATTCTGTATGCATTTTGTTCCAGTCTCACTTCCCATTGGTTTTAAATACTTTTAAGAAAAAATGTATTTAAAGAATTTCAAATATTCCACATTTATGGACATATGTTTTACTTTTCGAATTGAGAATTTGCTAGTTTTTCTAAATGGAAAGAACTTTGTTTTCTTTGTTTTATTGATTGTGCTACTGTTCTTACTTACCTTGTTCATGGTCAGTAGCCAGAAGGGTTTCTGTGCTGCCCTTCCTCTGAGTCATCTGACCTCAGAAAAAAATTATTTAGTCTAACAGTACCATAAGGGTTAGAATACACGGTCAACTTTGTTATTTACAATAAACTTTGACAAGTTGTCAATGTTATAAAAAGAAATGCATGAGTAAGTCGACCAAAGGTCAGAATCAGACAATTTTACTATAATTAGATTTTATTGGTTAATGTGTACACATATTAACTAACAGAAGGCATTTTCTTTGAGTTTGTTGAAAGGAGAAATACATGTTTTGATGCTTAAATCTGAATGATCGTTTAGTTTCTTCATATTCTTTTGATTTCAAAGCTCTCTCTACCTCTATTGAAGTACCTGCCATGCAGTTTTGGCTCTTTTATGTGTCCTAGTTCCCATGTGAAATTTGTTTAAAATATTAATTGTTAGGTCAGACCTCAAAGAAAAGCCTTAAATTCAGACATCGATCTGACCACTAAATGGGAGGGAAAGTGCACGAGTCATGAGACACAACAACATAATTGAGGAATGGCCTTTGGCTGTTTCTTCCTCATGACCTAAGCGCTAATAGTCGTTCCTCGCTGCCTTGCAGGAATGGTGCTGGTGCGCACTGAATTGGGCCAGTTGGTGTTGGTTCCTCAGCAGGCTTTGGCCCAAGCCCAGGCTCAAGCCCAGGCCCAGAACAACATCTCTCCGAGACCTGCTGCTCCAACGACGGGAACGTCCTTCAGAGTAACAACTCCACAGGTGAGACTCGCCTCCAGAGCTCAGTGCTAGTTACCATCATGCAGTGACATCCCTTGTTCTGGTGTGTTATGTCTCTGTGGCATGGTCTGCTTTTACGCTCACTATCATCTGATTGTTTATAGGTAAGGACAAAAACTGGAAGCATGCTGCTGTTTGGTAACTTTCATATAGATTCATTCAAACTATTATCATTTTTTAAATTATTATTATTATTTTTAAAGACATTAGGGTTTTTTTATGGTTTTATACTGGAAATGGAAACAGCCTAGTTTTATTTGAGTTGGGAAACATATAGGTATTCAAAAAAATAAAAAATATAAAAAATGCAATAATGTAACTATTAGTTGTAAAAAAAAAACCCAAAATATTTCATTTGTTAAGCTGGTTGGTCTGTAAATGTAGCTACACCAAATGGAACTTGATATCTTTTTTTAATCCAGATATTAACCTTGTTAAAGAAAGTGCTGATGACATGCCCAATATTCTCATTTAAGGAATTTTTTCCTATCAAGCATTGTTGAGGTCGAGATACAGTCTGAAAAATTGGGTATGTTCTTTTTTTTTTTTTCCCCCACATATTGGGACATCACAGTCAGGCCCCCCTTCATGCCACATTATAACCACCGTATAATCTCCAATATCTCCTGACATTTGAACCTAATGGATCACAAAAATTTTAGGAAACATTATTTCCTTGTGAAGACTTTTGTAGCCCTCTTTGCACTCTTTGCACTCAACACATGGTTTCTCCTTTTTCCATAAGAAACATGTAGGAACCCAGTAAATCAACACAGCGCTACCCTGAAATGCTGCTAATTTGAGGTCTGCTAAGCTAACATATCCCATGCAACAGACAACCATTGTAATGGTTAAATTAATTTCAAATTTACATTTATTTCTTGTAGCAGCTGCTTTGTGTGGAACAAAAAGTGAACTATGTAACACTTGGAAAGTGCAACCCACATATCTTCATTTCATTGCAGCTTAAGGTGCATTTTTATATTATATTAGGGCAAACAACCATTTTTAACTCTTGAGAGCAAGCGTGATCACAGCTAAGGTGTAACCCCATGTCTTTAGCTAGTTAATCTTTTAGTTAATCTCACGGTTGGTGACCTTTGTGAAAATGAATTTGACTGATTGAATTTGATAAACTTTGATCTTTTTTCACACTGTTGAGCCTGAACCCCGTGAATAAATGCACGGCTTAACTCTAGTTGTTAATTGCAGTATGATTGATATCTTAAAACGCCTAATTAGAACAAATGGATATACTTGATTATTTTATCCATAAATTCAATTGAGATTAATTGGTGAATTAACATCTCAAGGCTTCATAATGACTCCACGGGGTCCTCTCATAAAAAATTTAACGGGTTGCTGAATCATTAATAGGAATTTGATTATTATCACCTGTGGATACATCATTCATTTGGAAGCTGGAACTTATGCTTCTGGGTGCACACCTTTGGAAAGTACTAAGTGTTCAATTACAAGGTAGGTAAATGTTTAGGTCCTCTAAGTTCAGATCAGTTTTACTGACACAGAGCACCTGCCAGGTAAATAAATGTCTTTATGATTCAGAACAAACCATTTAGTATTTTCTTAGTCATTTATTGTGGTTTTTATTTTTTATTTTTTATTTTTTCATTTTCTAATAATAGTGTTATTGGTCAACTCTAAAGCTTTAGTTATAACTATAAATGAAATATGAGGATCTGGAGTCCATAAATGTTTCCAAAAGTATTTATCTCTCAATAAATACAATCTAATTTCTTGGTTAATTGTTTATTTATGGAATTGTCACTAAATACAAGTATTTAAAAGAAATGTATATCCCTTAATTTTTCAGAGATGAAAATAGTTTCCATCCCTGTTCACTATTGTGGGAGACATATAAATAATTCAAGTCTATATATTATTATTGTTACTTGAGTTATTTCTCTGAGTTTCTGTTTCTCTGCTATTTGAAGAATATAAGCATCATGAATTGCATGTTATCTAAGCTTACAATTACAAGGCTTTTTGACTGGTTGTTGAATAATTAGTTTAAAAAGGATGAAAAGCGTTTTCTTTTTGTAGAAACCTGACACCCCAAGAGTAACACAGTCTTTTAACTATCACTTTCCATTTGTTTTTTGAATCTGTACGTTTGTGTGTGTGTGTGTGTGTGTGTGTTTCCCTTCATTATGTCCAGTAAAATACCTCTTTTAAAGACCTCTTTTTTGGACAAAATGTGTGACGTATGAAGGAGCTTAAAGGGGCTCGACTAGCGAGAGCTTGCTGCTCTTATAGCATAATAAAAAAACACAAAATAAAATCCAGGGTAACCACTTGTCTTCAGAAGTTAATATAAATACTTTTATTGTATGTCGACCTTAGAATATTAATGAGCAAACTGCACTATGGTGACCTAAGAACACACAACACAGGGCAGGGCTAAAGAGTTTGAGAGGTTTAAAACAGAGTCAGGGTAAAAAACAATGTCCCAAGTCGTAAAAACCTCTTTGGAGTGAGTTTTGTGTTAAACCAGGAAACAGCCAAGATATTCATAGTAACTCTGGAGGAGCTGAAGAGATTCACATCTCAGGTGTGAGAATTGTAGTGGTTGAATAATAGCCATGAGCTTCAGAGATATGACCCTTTTTTTTAGGAGTAACAAGAAATTAAACTATGTATTGTTTTCCTTCCACTTCATAATGATGTACTTACCTCAGTTTAATCTTCAGTCAATAAAAAACATTGAAGTTTGTAGTTGAAGTTTGTGAAGTGTAGTTGCAAAGACAAAACATTGACACTAGAGGGCAGCATTTCATTACTCAATTTTTCCAGTTTGGTTCGTCCTGCTTTTATTCTCTGACATTTACTATTATCTGTTCCTCCTAATTTCTGTGCAACCTCAAGATAAGACAATATTTTGGTTTTATATCATCATGCTTTATTTCAAAAGTCAGTGAAAGCTAAAGCATATTATATCTGGGGAAATAGAAGAAGGTGGTAGAACTGACATAAAAAAATGTTCAAAAATGCATCCTCTGTTTGGGTTCATATGCAAAATGCCGAATGTCAGGGTTTAAGATTCAGAAATGTAACATTCTGGTGTATAACACAACCTTGCAGGTAGTTCTGCTCCCTCAAAGAATAAACTTTCATACTTTTGAAACCTGGCATTGAGTGATTGTTCTCATGAAATGTTTTCGCCTACATAATCATGAGAAAAACTGTTAAATGTTAGACAGCAAGTTGGTCAGGGTGTTGTGGATAGAAATCTGTACCAGTTCAGAGCAGAACTTTGCTTCCAGCCAGCCAACCTGCCTCCATCCTGACATGCTCCGCTCAAAAGAGACTCGCAGATTGTCGTCGCCTCTCCCAGTCACTCTGTTGACAAATTAGTGGGCCGCGGCGTTGCCATCTCGACAGGAAAAGCAGTAGCTGTGAAATGAAAGGGAATGGTGTTTATTCCCAGAGCTCAACCCCTCTGTCGGCCTGTCACTCTTCCTATGAGCCCGAGGGGAGAAACGGAAGGCATCCTGAGCTTCCTTCCTTCCATACCTGTTAAATCATTCATCATCCAACTGCCTGATTATTTTAAAAAGCTAACAAGGCTTTGGTTCTCCAGTGTGCTCATGTGGGAGTGAAAGTGAGCACGAGCGGGGCATAGCTGGGGGTGGGATGCACCCCGTGGCTCCTACCTTCCCCCCCCATTCATCCGTCATACACTGACTTCCCCCAACTCTTTAGCTCTACAAAACTTTTAGTGGAGGGGAAACTCCCTCCTCCTTTTCTTATCCTACTTCTGCACCGAAAAACTGCCCACGTTTTCACTGTGTGCGTGAAACTACAGTTCACACGAGTGTAAAACCTAACAATGTATCGCATCGCTATATCAATATTTGCTTAGATGAAATTGTATTTGTGTTTGAAGGGTCATTCATACTATGAATGCCATGACTATATTTAGCCAATTGGATGCTCTCTGACTTCCCTTGATTCACATAGCGTGTACATTTTTAAGTTGCCAAAATTCAAAGTAAACCGCACCGCATTTCAATATTCATCAAAAGTATTGCAATTACACGTTTTCCTAATATTGTGCAGCTTTGTTTGAGCCTAAATTTGGAAGCATGTGTGTTTGTGGTGGTATTTCTATGACTTCTTGGTCTTGTTTGGGAGCCAGAGGTCAGAGCAGAAGGCCTCCTGGGTTGTTTTGGCCAGGAGTTGGGCTATATAGTAGCGTGGTGTCACACTTCCCCCACTTATTGCTTTCCCTGGCTTACAAGGAAGACAGATCCAGCTGAAAAAGCAAAAAAAACAAACAAGTCTTTGTATCCAAACTCAAGGAGTGCCACCCTTAACAGTTTTAAAACAAACTACAGTTAGCAGAATGTCTATTAGGTTGGCAACAAGAGCAAATAGTCCAACTAATTATTTGGCCAATATTAACTTGTTATAATTATGTTAATCTGTATTTATATTTTTTACAAGATTGTCAATATCACATGCACAATAAATGTTCTGGATAACACTTTCAGAGCAGTAGTAATCACAATATGTTTGCGTTGGCAACAGGAGGAATAAATGTGGCTTTTCTGTTTTTAAATGAAAGCTGTTAGATCATGTTCTTTATTTCTATTAAAATGTTTGTGTGTAAATACTGTGAGGCAGTCATCTTATTCTAAATAATAAGCTGAAGTAAAAATACAGCTTCAAATGGCTAAAAAATGTGTTTTCAAACAATTGATCATTTACGTATGGTGAAATGGTCATAATTTCTCTTTCATGTCGGGGATTTTCTTCAAACGACTATAAAGAAATTTATATTCCCTGACTTAAAACGGAGAGATCAGAAGATTTGAACCGTCTTCCTGTGATGCAAGCTGTCAAACTGCTAGAATAGTGAATTGCTTTTCAGACAGGGGTCCCATCATCTAATAGAGACATTTTTTTTTTTTATTTGAGCTTTGATGGAGGAAAGAGATTACTTCACCCTGCTTTTAAGATTATTCCAGCTTTCCAGCACAACATGCTTTGTTCCACAATTTCCTTCCATTTACACACATAACATGATGGGAACAACCAGTGCCTGCATGACATCCTGATTCTCTGCAACTTGGCTTTGTGTCAGTCTTTACCGCCGCCATCATGCTCACACCATCTTCTCTCCTCCTTGTGACCTTTCTCTACGTGTCTGCGAGGCACGCTCCGGCTTTTTCCTTATCCTGTTGCTCTTTTTCTTTCCAGCAGTCTCCTGCAACTTCTCAGACCACAAGGCCGTGCCCTTTGACCCCGGCCAAGATGGCACCGTCTCCCTCTCCCGCACCTTCCAGCCCTGCCCTCCAGACCTCTTCCTCCTCTACTTCCTCCTCCTCCTCTTGTCCTGCACTCCGCCCTGTGAGCTAACACTCCTCGAATGATGAATTCATGTGTTATTCCTGCAGCCGTCCTGATAGCTCATGTTGAGGAACAATGTTAGGATGTGGCTTTGTTTTTGAGAGGATGTTTTGCATGAATTATTTCTTGGAGTTTTGTTTTTTTCTCTCTCTAAGGAAAATCAGAATTTATTCATTATGCTTTCTAAAATATCTTACCAATAAGTTCTTTCCTGGGTTATTTAACTGCTATCAGATAATATAGAAGTGTTAGCTTTTGGTTGCTGAGAGACCCTTCTAAACTGTTTTAGGCTCTGGTTAGTCTGCTTTCTTTGAGCTCTAGTTCATTTACCTTGAAAGTCCGGTTTGTTCGGGGAGATGTGAAGGGCAAGCCTAAAAATTTAGGCCTGTCGCGATAGCTAGCATGTGTTCGTTTACCCAAGACTAAAGAGAAATCTTACAACCACAAAAATCTGAGCTATTCCATTTTTGATTGTGAAGAAGGACGGTGCGCTCATGTCTTCTTCAGAGGTTTTCGTGTCGTTTCCTTCGGAGCTTCTTGATGCAGCGCTGAGTGCGCTTCAATATCTGCTTTTTCTTGACAATCATTCATGCACTTATTATTAAATAAAATATAAAAAAACATCACCACAGCAGAAGCTGTAATGTCGTGCCGGTAAGGTGGTGCCAGCCATGAGTGAGCATCAAGCATAGGTTTAACAGATAACTCTGTTTCCAAGCTTCTTGCTTGTCACTGCCTCCCCTCTCCTCCTCCTTTTCTGTTAAAAGATGTCCGCTGAAGTCAGGAGACCAGATGTGACAGGAGCGCCGTGGCGCCTGCCTCCTGTTCTCTGTGGCCTTGCTGCGAGCAAAGCGTCACGTCCTGTTTGTCTCTCTGTCTCTTCCTTGCTCTTCCAGAAGGGCCCCGTGGTGCCGACCGTGGCAGTGACGGCTCCGCAGCAGGCCCCCATGGCCATCACCCCCCAGGCCCAGGCCCAGCCTACCTCCCAGCCAGCGGCACAGACGCAGACGAGCGTCGCAGCGGCCCCCGGAGCTCCGGTCGTGTCCCAGGTCTGTTCTCCGCCGTTTCCCAGGAGGCCGGCGCTGGTTCCTGGCACGGACAAGGAGTCTCACACATGCCCACAAACATTTGCACCCATGCATTCACACTAGTGCATACCCAAGGACATGCAGCCAACATGAACTCTTGTTTGTTCGCAAGGCTGAAACGATTAAGCGGATTAATAGCGATAAAGTGGTTATTGAAACGGTCGTCAACTAATTTAGTGGTTGATTAATCTTTAACTGGAGCATTCAGACCCCAAAAAAGGCCAATTGCTGAAAGAGTAATATTCTCATCTTTATTTTCTAATTTAATTAATTTTACAATCTTATTTTATTTTTTTAAACATGGTAAAAAAAAAAATATTCCCCATGTTTCACAGGAGATGCAAGAAAATGTGAAGAAGTGTAAGAATTTCCTGGCTACACTTATCAAGCTGGCGTCTCACAACTCTCCGTCTCCTGAGACTTCCAAGAACGTCAAAGCTCTGGTTCAGGATCTGCTGGTGGGTGTGAGAAACCAAACAAACTGTATTGTCTTCATTATTACATAAAGTGTATAGCAGCTCTTTTTAACATGGCAGACATTAATGAAATTGTATTTCTTGAACATCTGACTAACTTCAGGTGGTAAATAGCCTAATTGAACTAGTCAACTTTGACCTTTTGTGTGTTTTGTATTGAATATTTTCAACCTGTAGATGGCAGCATGAAACTTTTTCCAAAATCTACTTTCTGAACTCATGAATTTTCAACCTTTGTTTTAGAATATACTTTAAGGGTTTAGGATGGGGATTTATGCCTAAATCACCGTGTTAATCTGCCTGGTTCTTGTTTCTCTTCTTTCTGTCCGACAGGATGCCAAGATAGAACCAGAAGAGTTCACCAGCAGGCTGCAGACTGAGCTCAAGTCGTCTCCGCAGCCTTACCTGGTGCCTTTTCTCAAGGTGGGCTTTTTGTTTGGGGGTATCTTTTTAATCTATCAATTAAAATCGAAAGGCTAAGTAGCTTTATTCTGGTATTGATAGCTGCAGCAGACATTTCTTTGAACTTTTTTTTTTTTACATTTTCTCACATTACAACCACAAAGTTTATTTTATTTGGACTTTCTGTAACAGACCAGGAAATGTGCACTTATAGTTTTTAATTATTATCACAAGTAAATATCAAATGTACATGGCACGTTTGATACGCATGCGCCACGTTCAGTCGTGATTTCCTAAGTAACGATAAAACAACCAGTGTACCCAGCTGCTGAACTTGTTGTTGCAGCTGTATGTGCTGCTTTGTGTTGCTGTGTGACTGCAATCTTCATGACCTCTCTGTGTGCGTCAACAGAAGAGCCTCCCGGCCCTGAGGCTGTCTTTGTTGAACAGTCAGCAGTCCCTGACCCAGCCCCTGCAGCAGGGAGTCAAACCAGCAGCCGGCAGCACCCCTCCTGCCATGGTAGCTGGGCCAGCTGTCCGCATACGGCACCCTAACAGCGTCAGCACCACTGCGGGTGCCAGCGTGCTGCCCGCTGGGACTGTCGGACATGCAGCTGCCATGGTACGTACAGAGCAGAGCCGTGCTCCGGTGCAGACACAAACACGACAGCCATGTTCACGAGCACGGGTCCAATTTAAATTGAACTGAAGCCCTCAATGACTCATGAGAAGAAAACGCTTATACTGTTGTTTTCTTGACATCCTGAATTCATTAAACGGGTATGAGAAAATCCTTTGGATCACTATTATATCATTAGTTGATGGGTTTTTAAATCGAGCTACATTGTTTTGCTGGAGAATGTAGAATCCTGTGATTTAATGCATCACATCCAAGAGTGAGTTTGGTGATGACGCAATTCCCGCCGAAACTTCAGTGATTGGGAAAGAATAGATTTGGATGCACTCAGATCTCTGAAAGTACCCCACTTTTGATAAACTGACCTCAACAAGCTGCAGAAAANTGAACTAATGTCATCTCAAGGCATTTTATAAAAAGTAATTTTATTTCAGTCATACATACATTTCAATTGATCCCAGGTATCAAACAATGCAGTCGAGTTCAGTTCATTATTCAAATTAGTCAAAAAGTTTTTTGTCTAAGGAAACCCCGCAGTTTGCATTGAGTCACTGACTTGCTGCATTCACTTGTCCTGGACGAACAAGCAGCAACAGTAGACGATCACACGTGTCGCTGGTTTTTACAGCACTCCCTCATACTGAGCATGCATGTATCAACAGTAGAGAGAAAAAAACCCTCCCTTTTAACTGCAAGAACTCTCCAGTAAAACCAGAACCTGGCTCAGTACGAGCGACCATGTGCCAAGACTGATGGGGTTTCAGAAGACATAGCAGATACACAAAAAAGAAACAGAATCACTTTCTAATGCTTATGAAAAGTAAAAAGTTAATGGAAAGAGATGGAGAACGTTTAGTTTTCGGCAACATTATTTTAGCCCATGCTTCCAGATGTAGCTTCAATGGCACCAGCCACCGAATTTATCCATTCAACTCAGTTAATCTGAGAGCAGAATGTACAACTATTCTGTATGCATTTTGTTCCAGTCTCACTTCCCATTGGTTTGAAATACTTTTAAGAAAAAAATTATTTAAAGAATTTCAAATATTCCACATTTATGGACATATGTTTTACTTTTCGAATTGAGAATTTGCTAGTTTTTCTAAATGGAAAGAACTTTGTTTTCTTTGTTTTATTGATTGTGCTACTGTTCTTACTTACCTTGTTCATGGTCAGTAGCCAGAAGGGTTTCTGTGCTGCCCTTCCTCTGAGTCATCTGACCTCAGAAAAAAATTATTTAGTCTAACAGTACCATAGAAGGGTTAGAATACACGGTCAACTTTGTTATTTACAATAAACTTTGACAAGTTGTCAATGTTATAAAAAGAAATGCATGAGTAAGTCGACCAAAGGTCAGAATCAGACAATTTTACTATAATTAGATTTTATTGGTTAATGTGTACACATATTAACTAACAGAAGGCATTTTCTTTGAGTTTGTTGAAAGGAGAAATACATGTTTTGATGCTTAAATCTGAATGATTGTTTAGTTTTTTCATATTCTTTTGATTTCAAAGCTCTCTCTACCTCTATTGAAGTACCTGCCATGCAGTTTTGGCTCTTTTATGTGTCCTAGTTCCCATGTGAAATTTGTTTAAAATCTTAATTGTTAGGTCAGACCTCAAAGAAAAGCCTTAAATTCAGACATCGATCTGACCACTAAATGGGAGGGAAAGTGCACGAGACATGAGACACAACAACATAATTGAGGAATGGCCTTTGGCTGTTTCTTCCTCATGACCTAAGCGCTAATAGTCGTTCCTCGCTGCCTTGCAGGAATGGTGCTGGTGCGCACTGAATTGGGCCAGTTGGTGTTGGTTCCTCAGCAGGCTTTGGCCCAAGCCCAGGCTCAAGCCCAGGCCCAGAACAACATCTCTCCGAGACCTGCTGCTCCAACGACGGGAACGTCCTTCAGAGTAACAACTCCACAGGTGAGACTCGCCTCCAGAGCTCAGTGCTAGTTACCATCATGCAGTGACATCCCTTGTTCTGGTGTGTTATGTCTCTGTGGCATGGTCTGCTTTTACGCTCACTATCATCTGATTGTTTATAGGTAAGGACAAAAACTGGAAGCATGCTGCTGTTTGGTAACTTTCATATAGATTCATTCAAACTATTATCATTTTTTAAATTATTATTATTATTTTTAAAGACATTAGGGTTTTTTTATGGTTTTATACTGGAAATGGAAACAGCCTAGTTTTATTTGAGTTGGGAAACATATAGGTATTCAAAAAAATAAAAAATATAAAAAATGCAATAATGTAACTATTAGTTGTAAAAAAAAAACCCAAAATATTTCATTTGTTAAGCTGGTTGGTCTGTAAATGTAGCTACACCAAATGGAACTTGATATCTTTTTTTAATCCAGATATTAACCTTGTTAAAGAAAGTGCTGATGACATGCCCAATATTCTCATTTAAGGAATTTTTTCCTATCAAGCATTGTTGAGGTCGAGATACAGTCTGAAAAATTGGGTATGTTCTTTTTTTTTTTTTCCCCCACATATTGGGACATCACAGTCAGGCCCCCCTTCATGCCACATTATAACCACCGTATAATCTCCAATATCTCCTGACATTTGAACCTAATGGATCACAAAAATTTTAGGAAACATTATTTCCTTGTGAAGACTTTTGTAGCCCTCTTTGCACTCTTTGCACTCAACACATGGTTTCTCCTTTTTCCATAAGAAACATGTAGGAACCCAGTAAATCAACACAGCGCTACCCTGAAATGCTGCTAATTTGAGGTCTGCTAAGCTAACATATCCCATGCAACAGACAACCATTGTAATGGTTAAATTAATTTCAAATTTACATTTATTTCTTGTAGCAGCTGCTTTGTGTGGAACAAAAAGTGAACTATGTAACACTTGGAAAGTGCAACCCACATATCTTCATTTCATTGCAGCTTAAGGTGCATTTTTATATTATATTAGGGCAAACAACCATTTTTAACTCTTGAGAGCAAGCGTGATCACAGCTAAGGTGTAACCCCATGTCTTTAGCTAGTTAATCTTTTAGTTAATCTCACGGTTGGTGACCTTTGTGAAAATGAATTTGACTGATTGAATTTGATAAACTTTGATCTTTTTTCACACTGTTGAGCCTGAACCCCGTGAATAAATGCACGGCTTAACTCTAGTTGTTAATTGCAGTATGATTGATATCTTAAAACGCCTAATTAGAACAAATGGATATACTTGATTATTTTATCCATAAATTCAATTGAGATTAATTGGTGAATTAACATCTCAAGGCTTCATAATGACTCCACGGGGTCCTCTCATAAAAAATTTAACGGGTTGCTGAATCATTAATAGGAATTTGATTATTATCACCTGTGGATACATCATTCATTTGGAAGCTGGAACTTATGCTTCTGGGTGCACACCTTTGGAAAGTACTAAGTGTTCAATTACAAGGTAGGTAAATGTTTAGGTCCTCTAAGTTCAGATCAGTTTTACTGACACAGAGCACCTGCCAGGTAAATAAATGTCTTTATGATTCAGAACAAACCATTTAGTATTTTCTTAGTCATTTATTGTGGTTTTTATTTTTTATTTTTTATTTTTTCATTTTCTAATAATAGTGTTATTGGTCAACTCTAAAGCTTTAGTTATAACTATAAATGAAATATGAGGATCTGGAGTCCATAAATGTTTCCAAAAGTATTTATCTCTCAATAAATACAATCTAATTTCTTGGTTAATTGTTTATTTATGGAATTGTCACTAAATACAAGTATTTAAAAGAAATGTATATCCCTTAATTTTTCAGAGATGAAAATAGTTTCCATCCCTGTTCACTATTGTGGGAGACATATAAATAATTCAAGTCTATATATTATTATTGTTACTTGAGTTATTTCTCTGAGTTTCTGTTTCTCTGCTATTTGAAGAATATAAGCATCATGAATTGCATGTTATCTAAGCTTACAATTACAAGGCTTTTTGACTGGTTGTTGAATAATTAGTTTAAAAAGGATGAAAAGCGTTTTCTTTTTGTAGAAACCTGACACCCCAAGAGTAACACAGTCTTTTAACTATCACTTTCCATTTGTTTTTTGAATCTGTACGTTTGTGTGTGTGTGTGTGTGTGTGTGTTTCCCTTCATTATGTCCAGTAAAATACCTCTTTTAAAGACCTCTTTTTTGGACAAAATGTGTGACGTATGAAGGAGCTTAAAGGGGCTCGACTAGCGAGAGCTTGCTGCTCTTATAGCATAATAAAAAAACACAAAATAAAATCCAGGGTAACCACTTGTCTTCAGAAGTTAATATAAATACTTTTATTGTATGTCGACCTTAGAATATTAATGAGCAAACTGCACTATGGTGACCTAAGAACACACAACACAGGGCAGGGCTAAAGAGTTTGAGAGGTTTAAAACAGAGTCAGGGTAAAAAACAATGTCCCAAGTCGTAAAAACCTCTTTGGAGTGAGTTTTGTGTTAAACCAGGAAACAGCCAAGATATTCATAGTAACTCTGGAGGAGCTGAAGAGATTCACATCTCAGGTGTGAGAATTGTAGTGGTTGAATAATAGCCATGAGCTTCAGAGATATGACCCTTTTTTTTAGGAGTAACAAGAAATTAAACTATGTATTGTTTTCCTTCCACTTCATAATGATGTACTTACCTCAGTTTAATCTTCAGTCAATAAAAAACATTGAAGTTTGTAGTTGAAGTTTGTGAAGTGTAGTTGCAAAGACAAAACATTGACACTAGAGGGCAGCATTTCATTACTCAATTTTTCCAGTTTGGTTCGTCCTGCTTTTATTCTCTGACATTTACTATTATCTGTTCCTCCTAATTTCTGTGCAACCTCAAGATAAGACAATATTTTGGTTTTATATCATCATGCTTTATTTCAAAAGTCAGTGAAAGCTAAAGCATATTATATCTGGGGAAATAGAAGAAGGTGGTAGAACTGACATAAAAAAATGTTCAAAAATGCATCCTCTGTTTGGGTTCATATGCAAAATGCCGAATGTCAGGGTTTAAGATTCAGAAATGTAACATTCTGGTGTATAACACAACCTTGCAGGTAGTTCTGCTCCCTCAAAGAATAAACTTTCATACTTTTGAAACCTGGCATTGAGTGATTGTTCTCATGAAATGTTTTCGCCTACATAATCATGAGAAAAACTGTTAAATGTTAGACAGCAAGTTGGTCAGGGTGTTGTGGATAGAAATCTGTACCAGTTCAGAGCAGAACTTTGCTTCCAGCCAGCCAACCTGCCTCCATCCTGACATGCTCCGCTCAAAAGAGACTCGCAGATTGTCGTCGCCTCTCCCAGTCACTCTGTTGACAAATTAGTGGGCCGCGGCGTTGCCATCTCGACAGGAAAAGCAGTAGCTGTGAAATGAAAGGGAATGGTGTTTATTCCCAGAGCTCAACCCCTCTGTCGGCCTGTCACTCTTCCTATGAGCCCGAGGGGAGAAACGGAAGGCATCCTGAGCTTCCTTCCTTCCATACCTGTTAAATCATTCATCATCCAACTGCCTGATTATTTTAAAAAGCTAACAAGGCTTTGGTTCTCCAGTGTGCTCATGTGGGAGTGAAAGTGAGCACGAGCGGGGCATAGCTGGGGGTGGGATGCACCCCGTGGCTCCTACCTTCCCCCCCCATTCATCCGTCATACACTGACTTCCCCCAACTCTTTAGCTCTACAAAACTTTTAGTGGAGGGGAAACTCCCTCCTCCTTTTCTTATCCTACTTCTGCACCGAAAAACTGCCCACGTTTTCACTGTGTGCGTGAAACTACAGTTCACACGAGTGTAAAACCTAACAATGTATCGCATCGCTATATCAATATTTGCTTAGATGAAATTGTATTTGTGTTTGAAGGGTCATTCATACTATGAATGCCATGACTATATTTAGCCAATTGGATGCTCTCTGACTTCCCTTGATTCACATAGCGTGTACATTTTTAAGTTGCCAAAATTCAAAGTAAACCGCACCGCATTTCAATATTCATCAAAAGTATTGCAATTACACGTTTTCCTAATATTGTGCAGCTTTGTTTGAGCCTAAATTTGGAAGCATGTGTGTTTGTGGTGGTATTTCTATGACTTCTTGGTCTTGTTTGGGAGCCAGAGGTCAGAGCAGAAGGCCTCCTGGGTTGTTTTGGCCAGGAGTTGGGCTATATAGTAGCGTGGTGTCACACTTCCCCCACTTATTGCTTTCCCTGGCTTACAAGGAAGACAGATCCAGCTGAAAAAGCAAAAAAAACAAACAAGTCTTTGTATCCAAACTCAAGGAGTGCCACCCTTAACAGTTTTAAAACAAACTACAGTTAGCAGAATGTCTATTAGGTTGGCAACAAGAGCAAATAGTCCAACTAATTATTTGGCCAATATTAACTTGTTATAATTATGTTAATCTGTATTTATATTTTTTACAAGATTGTCAATATCACATGCACAATAAATGTTCTGGATAACACTTTCAGAGCAGTAGTAATCACAATATGTTTGCGTTGGCAACAGGAGGAATAAATGTGGCTTTTCTGTTTTTAAATGAAAGCTGTTAGATCATGTTCTTTATTTCTATTAAAATGTTTGTGTGTAAATACTGTGAGGCAGTCATCTTATTCTAAATAATAAGCTGAAGTAAAAATACAGCTTCAAATGGCTAAAAAATGTGTTTTCAAACAATTGATCATTTACGTATGGTGAAATGGTCATAATTTCTCTTTCATGTCGGGGATTTTCTTCAAACGACTATAAAGAAATTTATATTCCCTGACTTAAAACGGAGAGATCAGAAGATTTGAACCGTCTTCCTGTGATGCAAGCTGTCAAACTGCTAGAATAGTGAATTGCTTTTCAGACAGGGGTCCCATCATCTAATAGAGACATTTTTTTTTTTTATTTGAGCTTTGATGGAGGAAAGAGATTACTTCACCCTGCTTTTAAGATTATTCCAGCTTTCCAGCACAACATGCTTTGTTCCACAATTTCCTTCCATTTACACACATAACATGATGGGAACAACCAGTGCCTGCATGACATCCTGATTCTCTGCAACTTGGCTTTGTGTCAGTCTTTACCGCCGCCATCATGCTCACACCATCTTCTCTCCTCCTTGTGACCTTTCTCTACGTGTCTGCGAGGCACGCTCCGGCTTTTTCCTTATCCTGTTGCTCTTTTTCTTTCCAGCAGTCTCCTGCAACTTCTCAGACCACAAGGCCGTGCCCTTTGACCCCGGCCAAGATGGCACCGTCTCCCTCTCCCGCACCTTCCAGCCCTGCCCTCCAGACCTCTTCCTCCTCTACTTCCTCCTCCTCCTCTTGTCCTGCACTCCGCCCTGTGAGCTAACACTCCTCGAATGATGAATTCATGTGTTATTCCTGCAGCCGTCCTGATAGCTCATGTTGAGGAACAATGTTAGGATGTGGCTTTGTTTTTGAGAGGATGTTTTGCATGAATTATTTCTTGGAGTTTTGTTTTTTTCTCTCTCTAAGGAAAATCAGAATTTATTCATTATGCTTTCTAAAATATCTTACCAATAAGTTCTTTCCTGGGTTATTTAACTGCTATCAGATAATATAGAAGTGTTAGCTTTTGGTTGCTGAGAGACCCTTCTAAACTGTTTTAGGCTCTGGTTAGTCTGCTTTCTTTGAGCTCTAGTTCATTTACCTTGAAAGTCCGGTTTGTTCGGGGAGATGTGAAGGGCAAGCCTAAAAATTTAGGCCTGTCGCGATAGCTAGCATGTGTTCGTTTACCCAAGACTAAAGAGAAATCTTACAACCACAAAAATCTGAGCTATTCCATTTTTGATTGTGAAGAAGGACGGTGCGCTCATGTCTTCTTCAGAGGTTTTCGTGTCGTTTCCTTCGGAGCTTCTTGATGCAGCGCTGAGTGCGCTTCAATATCTGCTTTTTCTTGACAATCATTCATGCACTTATTATTAAATAAAATATAAAAAAACATCACCACAGCAGAAGCTGTAATGTCGTGCCGGTAAGGTGGTGCCAGCCATGAGTGAGCATCAAGCATAGGTTTAACAGATAACTCTGTTTCCAAGCTTCTTGCTTGTCACTGCCTCCCCTCTCCTCCTCCTTTTCTGTTAAAAGATGTCCGCTGAAGTCAGGAGACCAGATGTGACAGGAGCGCCGTGGCGCCTGCCTCCTGTTCTCTGTGGCCTTGCTGCGAGCAAAGCGTCACGTCCTGTTTGTCTCTCTGTCTCTTCCTTGCTCTTCCAGAAGGGCCCCGTGGTGCCGACCGTGGCAGTGACGGCTCCGCAGCAGGCCCCCATGGCCATCACCCCCCAGGCCCAGGCCCAGCCTACCTCCCAGCCAGCGGCACAGACGCAGACGAGCGTCGCAGCGGCCCCCGGAGCTCCGGTCGTGTCCCAGGTCTGTTCTCCGCCGTTTCCCAGGAGGCCGGCGCTGGTTCCTGGCACGGACACGGAGTCTCACACATGCCCACAAACATTTGCACCCATGCATTCACACTAGTGCATACCCAAGGACATGCAGCCAACATGAACTCTTGTTTGTTCGCAAGGCTGAAACGATTAAGCGGATTAATAGCGATAAAGTGGTTATTGAAACGGTCGTCAACTAATTTAGTGGTTGATTAATCTTTAACTGGAGCATTCAGACCCCAAAAAAGGCCAATTGCTGAAAGAGTAATATTCTCATCTTTATTTTCTAATTTAATTAATTTTACAATCTTATTTTATTTTTTTAAACATGGTAAAAAAAAAAATATTCCCCATGTTTCACAGGAGATGCAAGAAAATGTGAAGAAGTGTAAGAATTTCCTGGCTACACTTATCAAGCTGGCGTCTCACAACTCTCCGTCTCCTGAGACTTCCAAGAACGTCAAAGCTCTGGTTCAGGATCTGCTGGTGGGTGTGAGAAACCAAACAAACTGTATTGTCTTCATTATTACATAAAGTGTATAGCAGCTCTTTTTAACATGGCAGACATTAATGAAATTGTATTTCTTGAACATCTGACTAACTTCAGGTGGTAAATAGCCTAATTGAACTAGTCAACTTTGACCTTTTGTGTGTTTTGTATTGAATATTTTCAACCTGTAGATGGCAGCATGAAACTTTTTCCAAAATCTACTTTCTGAACTCATGAATTTTCAACCTTTGTTTTAGAATATACTTTAAGGGTTTAGGATGGGGATTTATGCCTAAATCACCGTGTTAATCTGCCTGGTTCTTGTTTCTCTTCTTTCTGTCCGACAGGATGCCAAGATAGAACCAGAAGAGTTCACCAGCAGGCTGCAGACTGAGCTCAAGTCGTCTCCGCAGCCTTACCTGGTGCCTTTTCTCAAGGTGGGCTTTTTGTTTGGGGGTATCTTTTTAATCTATCAATTAAAATCGAAAGGCTAAGTAGCTTTATTCTGGTATTGATAGCTGCAGCAGACATTTCTTTGAACTTTTTTTTTTTTACATTTTCTCACATTACAACCACAAAGTTTATTTTATTTGGACTTTCTGTAACAGACCAGGAAATGTGCACTTATAGTTTTTAATTATTATCACAAGTAAATATCAAATGTACATGGCACGTTTGATACGCATGCGCCACGTTCAGTCGTGATTTCCTAAGTAACGATAAAACAACCAGTGTACCCAGCTGCTGAACTTGTTGTTGCAGCTGTATGTGCTGCTTTGTGTTGCTGTGTGACTGCAATCTTCATGACCTCCCTGTGTGCGTCAACAGAAGAGCCTCCCGGCCCTGAGGCTGTCTTTGTTGAACAGTCAGCAGTCCCTGACCCAGCCCCTGCAGCAGGGAGTCAAACCAGCAGCCGGCAGCACCCCTCCTGCCATGGTAGCTGGGCCAGCTGTCCGCATACGGCACCCTAACAGCGTCAGCACCACTGCGGGTGCCAGCGTGCTGCCCGCTGGGACCGTCGGACATGCAGCTGCCATGGTACGTACAGAGCAGAGCCGTGCTCCGGTGCAGACACAAACACGACAGCCATGTTCACGAGCACGGGTCCAATTTAAATTGAACTGAAGCCCTCAATGACTCATGAGAAGAAAACGCTTATACTGTTGTTTTCTTGACATCCTGAATTCATTAAACGGGTATGAGAAAATCCTTTGGATCACTATTATATCATTAGTTGATGGGTTTTTATATCGAGCTACATTGTTTTGCTGGAGAATGTAGAATCCTGTGATTTAATGCATCACATCCAAGAGTGAGTTTGGTGATGACGCAATTCCCGCCGAAACTTCAGTGATTGGGAAAGAATAGATTTGGATGCACTCAGATCTCTGAAAGTACCCCACTTTTGATAAACTGACCTCAACAAGCTGCAGAAAAGCCAAATGCTTTCTGTTCTGGTATCATTCTAGCTGGATATTTGACCACTCTTCTTATCAGAAGTGGTAAAGTTCATTTAAATTTGTGGGTTTCCTGGCACAAATCCTGGGTTTTAAGCACAGTCTCTACATTTTTATTCATGCTGAGGTTAGGGTCATTCCACAATGCTAATATAATTCAAAAATCTGTTTTCTTGTGTTCTTTTTGCATCATTGTCTGGTTGGAACACCCAGTTCTGTCCAAGTTTCAATATTCTAACCCAAACTTCTGCCCTCCGAGGAAAGAAAGTTGACGAGGATCTTGAGGAAGTCAAAATGCCTTCTGGAGAAAATGAGACCTAAGTATGATCTGAGACAAAAGTTGAGTCGTTTGATCACATGAGAAGAAATATGTTTGGAGGTGTGATGATGAAGCTTTCAGCGCAAAAAGCACGTCACCAGCTTCCATTATGATGATGGTAGCTTCATGCTAAGGGTCATAATGGTACTGCTGCATTGCACAAAGTGGATAAAATATAAACCAAAGACTAAACCTTTAAATTCTTGAGCTTCTTTCCAAAGTTGGATGATTAAAACTTGGATGATCCAACAGGACTATGATTACAAACGCATATCAGAACTTAATAGAGTTTAAATAAAGTTTCATTACACTTTACTGAGATTAAACCTGAAATAATAGACAGCTGGCAAACCGAAACCTTACTAATGGGTTTCGTTCTTTTTTGCTGCTCTCAACGCTTGAAATCTTTGCAAAAATTCAAATCATGCAGGTGTCATATGGGTGTCACTCTGCTTACTGGTCTCCTTCTGCAACGACACGATATCCTTTCAGAGTCAAACTTTTTAATGTATCTAATTACACAGAAAGACAGCTTCTTATCAGTCGAATATTTAGTGTTTGCAAATGACATTTATACTCTGTGCACAATTATTGGACAAGAGAGCAATTTGACCATATTTTCATTTTTATGCATACTATCCACGCTGAATAAACTTGGATGTTTATTGGGTTTAAGCTTATCAGGTGATGTGTATTTGTGTAATGAAGAACGGTGTGGCCTAAGGACATCAACACCCTTTTATCAAGGTGTACATAATTATTAGGCAGCCTCAGGGCTAATGGGACCAAAACAGATTTAACAGACTCAGAAAAAATCAAAAATTAAGTCTTTCAGAGGGATGTAGTACTCTTGAAATTTCCAAGATATTTGTGTGTGATCACAGAACCACCAAACCTTTTGCTGTAGATCGTCAAAAGTGTTGTAAGAAAAGTGTTAGGGGGAAAAAAAGTTGCAAGTTAAGACAAAGAATTGGAGAGGAACTCATACTCCTCTGTGTGGTAATAATACTTTAACTTTTATCACAAGTTCACCAATCAGAATTTTGTGGCTTATTTTTGACCCGCTGACGTCAACGTTGGCTTTTCTGCTGTGAAGTTCATTGTATTAGGAATGTTTATGATGTGAAAGAGAACAGTCCCCCGTAAAATGCGGTTTTACTATTTTAAAACAAAGACAAGAGTTTTATGGAGGGGACATTGTAACCATCTTAAATTGAAAAGGCAGAGCTATCATTGCAGAAACAGCTGTCCCTTTGTGCACAATGTGGAAAGTTTAGATCTGTACACAAACTTCGAGATTTTCAGAGCGCTGCCAACATTACCATATTCATCATGTCCTGTGATAGAGATTGAAAGCACAAAGTAATAAAAAAGCTACTTCACTGTCCTCCATTCCCCTCTTCCTATATAAGAAGTCACAAAGTCTTCCTCTCTCACTCCTTTGCAGCCTGAATAAACCATAGACATGTTAGTTCCCTGTTGAAGAACTTCTTATCTACCTCTTCTTTTCTTTTTAATTTAAGCACCTGATTGATAGTGAAAATGATTAACTTGGACTCTCTTCCTCTCAGTAATGTGTGTCCACACTGTGTGCTCTATCTCTAGGTGTTGAGATAATACGACTAGATGAACCGCAGAGCCCACATCTAGAAACCTCAAAAAATGTACTTAAGTAAAAGTAAAAAAGTACTGGCTTTTAAGTATTAAAAGTAAAAGTACTTGCTGAATCGCTAATACAATATCATTAAGTGAAGCGATCGTATTTAATTTTAATACATCAGTAATGTGCCATTTTAATGAACAATGCCACAGATAAAGCATGTTTTTATTATGTTTACTCTCTGTAGCATAGTTTAAACTTAGATATGTGATTCTATGCATCATATTTTCAGGGATGGAAACATCTCGTCTCCTGTCCTAACATAGCATGAACTTCACTTTTTTTGCCACTATTGGCATTTATTTTGAAAGAAATCCAACAGAAAGGGGATGGAAAGAAGGAGGGTGGGGGAGGACATTCAACCGAGGAGCCAGTAGCAGAGTTGTAGTCAAGACCACACCCGTGCTACGTAACACAAAAAAATTAAGTTTTACCTTCAAAATTGCTTCTCAAATTGATCTGAAAGATCCACATTCCCATAAAACACCTAGATATTAAATACTTAGAGCTGAAATAAATTTAATCAGTAAAGATCCGTCCAGACGAATCGGATCGTTCCTGAATGTCATATCAATGCAGACTTTGGTCACAGCGTTGTCCCATATTTGCGACACCTCAGTCAACACCTCCACACAATAATTCAGCGCATGAGTGACAACTTTTTTTCATTGCAGATGCAACATGTGTGTCTCAGTACAGCTAGCTTTGCTAGCATCACGTCCACAGATCTTACCTTTCTTTAAGCTTTCCTTCCAAGTGACGCTAAAAGTTGGACGAAGTCCTCACCGTCTGTGAAAGCGAAGCGCTGCTTATTTTACATGTCGCCATATCTCTCTAGTCAAGGAAAAAATTCCAACAAAATATATAAAACCTAACAAAAAACACAGAAAATTTTGTTTTTGTTGTGGCAAAATGAATAAAAGTCTGGGCGTTTTGAATACTTTATAAAGGGTCTTCAAGTAAATGTATAAAATGTTTTTAGATATTAATTTTTATTCTATTTGACAAATATCCTTTTTATTTGATAATTTAATAAGAAGGGGATTGATTGTGTGCTTTGGGATCATGTGAGTAGTCATCCCAGCATCGGAGAATTGGTTTAGTCTGGGTTCTGCTCTCAGAGCAAAATGAAAACAGCAATTTTCACTTATCATCTGCCTTAAGCATGACCTGTGGGTTAGACACCCGATATGCTTTCGTGTGGCATTCCATTTGTGGTACCAAATCATAATTTTGTGAACAAAAATAGAATTTTATAAACTTTTGAGCTGTGCATAACAGTACTTGGAAATTGGGATGATATATGTGCTTATGTTCGAGAGTTTTTCAACAAACATGCTTGTGTTATAAGTCTATAGGGAAAAATGTGAAAACAATAAATAAAGTCTGTGCTCTTAAATTATACAGTTAAAACATAATCTTTACCAAATATTCCTTTCATGCAGAGCTTGATATTTTGATTTGAATTTTGATGATGAATATTTTAAATTATTGCCCAGTTATAGTTGACACTATATCTTTTAGAATAACTGTGTGTAAAAGCACTGTCCAACTTTGTAGCGGTGATCACCTCTGAAATCCAAACTGAAACTTAAATTTATTGGACTTTAATTTAAAATTATTGCACTAACAAAAACAATTGTGTTTTATACATTAGTCATTATATTCACAAATCCAAGCTCAACATTTGGATAAAGACAATTTAAATGCAAACTTGGTATTGTAGATTGCTGTTAACCCCTCTCTGTGATTTTCAAACTTTACCTTTACCAGCTTTTATTATTTTTTTTATTCTGTCTTAACTGTGTCGCCAACTAGCCAGAGGTGCTAGCTATCTCTGCCTATTATGAATGTATTTTTACCCTTCCCTCCCACTCCTGCAGACCCCTGCAGTGGATCTCTGGGAAAAATAGCCTCTGTCTTTTTTTGCAGTAGCTTGAACAGTAATATAGCATGTGTCAGGGAATGGAAAACAAGGCTAAAAAATATGCAGCAAGAAGCAAAATGGTAGGAATGGATGGCTGAGCCAGAGGGTCGGCCTGTAGCTGCTACCAAGGAAGGAAGTGACTCTAATAGCCCAGCATCAAGCACCCTTCATCGTCCCCCCCCCCCACTCACTCTATCTGCTCCATCTTCTTTTTCTCCCTCTTTGTCTAAACTACTATTTCACTGAGGTCTTGACTTCATTTTACCTTTTTATCTGGAAATACCAGCAAATATAGGTCACTCACAGAGCACCTTGCGAAATTATTGATACTCATGAACATTTTCACATTTTGCCACATTACAGCCATAAATGTGTTTAATAGGATTATTATGTGACAGACAAACCCAAAGCCATCCAAAATCCTGAAGTCTAATGTAACAATGAATAGCTCTCATTCTCAAACAAATGAAAATATTACATTTGTGGCATCTTCTCCCTTTACTGTGACACTCCAGTTCACTAGTCACATTTGTGTCATTTAATAGTTGTGTAAACAGCTGCTCTGTAAAGTCCTCAGAGCTTTGTTAGAGGACATTTGTGAACAGACAGGATCATGAAGGAACACAGGTAAGAGATAAAGTTGTGAAGAAGTTTTATGGCAGGTTTAGGAGATAAAAGGTGTACACCATGTAAACCATTTGCATGTGAAAGCATGATGAGAAGAAAGTCATGAGAAGTCTTGTTTGTAGTCATGTAGGGGAAACAGACAAACGTGGAAGGAGGAGATCTGACCAGATGAAACCAATATTGAACATTTTGGCCAAGATGCAAAACCTATTTGTGGAGGAAAACAAATACTGCACAGTACTGGGGCTGAAAATAAATGCATGCCACACTTTTTAGATCTTTATTTGTAAAAAAAAGAAAGAAAAAAAAGAAAAGAAAAACAGAAAAAAAAGTCCATTACCAGGAGTGTGGATGATTTTTTAAATTCATTTCAATTTGAATTAGACTAACTGGTAATGTGAACCTCCACATGCGGCTAAATGATCCAACTTCTTCAAATGAAGCAAAATTGATGTCAAACATATGTGCTGGTTTGTGCAACAACATTTTTTATTTTGACTCAAAGGTATGAATAAATGTTTCCAGAGGTCATCTAAGGTCAACTAGCCCTGCCACACGAACAAAGTCAAACAAATTTGGTGTCAATTAACTGTGCTACAAAGTTTTGGCTGCACAAACATGGCACAATTAATTTATATAGGTTTTTAAAATCTTTATAACAAACAAAAAATGTGTGCTTCAAATGCAGCACATTTGATTGAGACCATATTTTGATTGATTTTGTACATGTGGGGGGAGTGGTTGACCTTTGAACATTTATTAATAAACATCTTTAAAATTATAGAAGCACAAACAACAAAAAAGTGCTGCACAAATGTTTGACACCAATTTTGTTTGAATTCGAAGAGAGTTCCTGCAGATAAATCTAAGTAGATAAAACACAAGCAGCTGTCGGACAGTTTCTCATTCCTATTCTCTTGCACAGGGTAAAAGCTGATTTTCCCTTGAAACAGATAATCATTTATAGAATGGAGGAGTGGTTAAACAGTTGTGCCGTTTGTAAATTTTCCTTCTTTTCCTCTTTCTGATTTTTATCTCTGTCTTTCAAAATGCTTTAATAAATTTTTCTCCTTAGGGCGTGAAGACAGGAGGGACTGTCAGTGGTCCGGTCCGGATGCCCATGGTGATCACGCAGTCCATCAGACCGCAAGGTAAGACGCTTTCAGGGCATCTCCAACCTTATTGGACATCACTGAAGCATTCATGTGTCTCAGAAAAATAATAACAAAAGAAACTTTGTGATGGGAGGCGACACATTTTTTTAGTTAGAGATACAGCAAAATAGATTGAACTTAAGGCTGCCATTAGTGAAACTGTAAATGTTCCCTCGGTAGGCCGGAAGATGTGTAAACAGACAGGAGCCGCAGAGAGAACAGGTGCTTTTTCCTGCTCGGTTATAGAGCCTCCTCAAACATTTGTGCTGCTGCTTACTCACACTGATTCACAAACACTCTTCCCACAGAAGCCCGCAAATATCGCCCCCAACGCCAACCGAGTGGAACGCTCCCCTAAGAGAGCCGCGTGCTCTCAAGTGGTGCGTGTGTGCGAGCGAGTGTGTGTACCTGTTTTCGCATGAGCGTGTGTCTGTGTACGATCGGAGGTGCATACAAATTTGATCTACCCCTCTTCCGAAGATCGCCTGCAGTGAAAGATCTGTAGGTTGTTTTATGCCCGTAAATTGGAATGCGGGGATAGATCTAAAAATACTTCTCTGCGCCTCTTGGCTAGGAACATGCCTGTTAAAATCAAGTTTAAATTCACTCTGGCAGTCCTTGTGCCTCTCCGGAAAAACGTGTCTCGGAGCAGGATGCGTTTTAGGAGTGTAAGGAGAGCCGCTGAAGCGCAGTGATATTGACAGAGCGACGCCAACCTGGGTTGGTTCATCTAAGCCCCCCCACCTTCCCTTCACCCCCCTGTGAGGAAGACAGAGACAGCTAAAGGTAGTCCTTAGACAGGAGGATATCTGATGCAAATAGAAGGGGACACTTCAGTGATAATATTACTTTTCTTTTTTATTTAGCTTTTTCTCCTTTGTTTTTGTTTGTCCCCTCTCCTGAACAGGAACGATAGGGAAGGGAGCCATCATACAAGCAGGCAAAAGTCCCATGGGCCTGCCTGTTCAGATCTCTGGGAATCAGAAAAACAAGCTCAACGACCCCGGAGGAGGCTCTTTCAGGTACAGACTCTGTGTGAAACACATGTCATTCCCAGATGCCACCACATGGGGGCAGCATTTTATCAAGCAGCTTTCTCCATGACTACAGGCGACTCTCTCAGCTAAGGCTATGAGTGTTTATTGGAGCTGCCTGCCTGGCCACCTGGCTGCCCGCCTGCCTGCCTGCCTGCCTGCCTGGCCGGCTGGATGATCGGTGGTCCTTTCTCTCTTCGTGCTCATCACATAGCAACACACTGCCAACCAATAGATCACCCTCACACTCGCCCTCTTTGTGTCAGTGTCACAAGTCATTGGCAGGACTGCAAATGAGCTAAATCTTAATTTAGAAAAAAGATAATTGTGTCCAGATGGTTGGAAATTCTGGATGCTGTTCTGAAAATACCTTTTGGTTAAGTCAGACATGCGGTATTACGCCTGCAGCTTTGCTCTCTTTCTCTCTCGCTCTCTGGTCTTGTCTCTGCTTCTGGTGGGCCTTTGTCTCCAAACATAAAAGGTTCCTCGCCCACATGCTGGCCTTTGTGGTCTATGATGTGCGTATTTCTTCTGTTTGTGCAGCATTTCTGTGCTGGTTTGTACGTACATGTTTGCATTGCTTACATCTTGTTTGTACTCCTGCTGGCGTGCACTTTTAAGACTTCAAGAATATTTGCAGTTCAAGCTTGGACTCACGCACGCGAGTAGGGGCAGGCGGCTTAGGATGACCTCAGCATGACTGGGCCAGCGCAAGAAGAGTCTGGGTCACATGGGCCAGCGGGTTCATGGTAATGGCCTCCGTCTCCTGAGGGGAAAGGCATTGCCCTCGGCTCTGATTGATAAACCAATAAATCTTTAGCTGCCTTGGTAATTAAGCTGTCAGGCTCGCTTGTTACTGACGACCTTTTCCCCCCTGCGGTGATCACAGTGGCCCACCACACACGAACGAGCTGGTTTCATCATGAACCCAATAACGCACACGGCACCACAGTCCCAGAGGAAACGCGTCCTGACATCACACACCATATTTTCCTTTAATAAAGGTCAGCTGATAAACACATTTTACACAGTATTTGGCTCCTTGCAAAGAGGGCTGGACGATATGGCTGAATGATATAAGCGTTTTATTTCTATCAGTCGATATCAATAATTATTGATTAGTTTTTTTGTTTTAAATATGTGAAATACTGCCAAACTGGTGGCAAGACGTTTCCTGTTTTATCCACAGTTTTCCACATTGCTGCTTATTTTTAAGCAGTTATGAGACACAGTGGCTAAACCTTAAACTGCTGCTGTGCAAGTTACTGGACAGGTTGTTGCTAGGTAACCAACGAGCGAGTGAGTTGCTATGTAACCAAAGAGTGAGTGAGTTAGTTGATGCCTTTCACCTTGCTTAGCTGGCTGTGAGAGGTTGAGAGGCTAGTCTCTTCTGTGCCTACATCCCCCAGAATGCTGTATGGTTTTGGATCAGTTAAATTATTGAACATTTTATCAGACGTTTTGTCTATTGATATTGATCACATGTCTGTTGCGATATATAATGTCATTAATTTATTTTTTAGCCCTACTTGCAGATTTCTTTTGTTTTTGAATTTTTGCCACTCAGATTTCAATATTGGACAAAAATACCTGTTTTAAAATGAGGATTTTTCTAATGGAGGGAAAAACAAAATCTATCCAAAGCAACTTGGTCAGATGCGAGAAGAATAATTGCCCTCTAAACCCAATAATAGTTCTGCCACCCTTGGTGCCAGCAACTACCATCATGTGATTGTGAGAAGAGTTTTTTGCTTTGCTATGGAGGAATTTTGTCTTTCTCCTGTTCTAATACATCCACACCGGAGGGTTTTCCGCATGCTCTGTCTAAAGCCATGCCAGAGCACGTCAATCGGTATTGTCTCCGGGGTTTGACTTGGCCAATCCTAAACCTTTTTGTTTTTTCTAGCCATGCAGTGGTGGGCTTGTTGGTGCTCTGCTGCAAAACCCAAAGGTACTTAAGCTGTAAATCACCAGACACTGATTGAACATTCTGCTTTAAGATTTTCCCCAAGTGCACTCCATTACCATCACCATGTTTAACTGTTGACATGACATTTTTTCCTGAATACACACACCTTCCAAAATGTCACACTTTTGTCTTGTCAATGCATGGAATATTTTCCCAAAGTCTTGGGGATCACTTTGGGCCTTTTTGTACGTTTAGGTCAACAGTGATTTTTGCATTGGAACTCTAGCATAGAAGTTCATTGCTGCCCAACAAATGATTTAAGAGTATTTGTCACAATTTCATTTGGCAAATCCATGATAATCACATCTGTCTAGTGCTTGCAATATAGCAGGACTTAACTGGAGATATTGTGATGTTTTAATATCGTGAGACCATGTATGATGAGATTTTGTTAAATCTCTGATATTGATGGACCTCAATGACTTTATTTCAAATCTCATCTTGAATTTCTTCAAATTGGGACAAGAAGATTTCCAAGAGATCTTAATTAATATTAATTAATTCTTGATTAAACAACTTGGAGGAGGTGATTACTTTTTCACCTTGTGACAGCTTGGTTGGGATGGCTTTGCTCATAATAAGCTCATTTGAAGACTGATTTTGCGTTTTCTCATATTATTGTCGTCTGATATCAACATTAGTTTGATGTGGTGCTGAAAATATAATAAAAAGCAAAGAAAAAATAAATGTGTTGGAGGTCAAATATGTTTTCACACCACTTTGCCCATGTCTTATTTTTGAGTATATGTTTCTCAATACATACAGATATAGCTCTCATCAAACAAACTCGCTGAACTTGGATTGCATTTTGTTTTGTCACAGGCTTCGTTGTGCTCTATTACCTGCTGTATCAGAATGTTTTCATTGTTTCAGACATTTTCTAGTGAATGTGTGTGTTGTGGCTGTGCAATTAATATTTTTTTCCAATTACATTGGGTTCCAACAATTATGTGGGCAATCTAATTGAGATGAAACAATTATTGGAGATGAAACAATTATTGGACTGCGGTCTGTTTCACAGTGATGCACTTCTTTTGTCCTGTGTTATAAATCTAATACAGCAGTGTGCCCTCAGCTCACCCTCAAAGCTTAGACTAACTTAGACTTAAGCCCCTCATGCAAGGTTGGTCAAGTCATCTCAAACAATGATGGTGGTGGTGGGAACCTGGGGGGCAAATACTTTTTTTTTTACGTGTAGATATGTTTTTTCTTTTCTTTATACTAATCCATAACTTTATGAATTATGGAGGAAACACTCTACTGGATTTTATTTAAAGGTAATGGTCAACAGAACTAAATACAAATGCATGGCACACTTTTTATTGGTAAAGAAACACTTTGAGAACCATGTATCATTTTTCTTCACTGTTCCAATTGCACAACTATATATAAAACCTATTAAATCTCAGTAAAATTTCAAGGAATACTTGCACAAGACACTGTAAAAAATACATTATATCCAACTAGGGCTGTAACAATAAATTAGATTAATTGTGATGAATTGATTATTTAAATAATCATCAGCTAAGCAAGTAAGTACAATTGATTAATCATATATATATATATAGCTTCACCCAGTTCAAATTCTATAAAACAAAAAAAAAGATCTCCTTTTAGGTAACTTTTGTTATTCAGCTATAAATCAGTTCAATCCAAAATATAGTAAACAGCTCAACACTGTTTTGATAAGTCGAGTAGAAAAGGATGAGCTTTTCACACATTGATGTCAGAAGTATTATTTTAGCTGCAAATGTATCCTTTGCTACAAATGATTAAGTGCTCATCCTCGCCCCTTGTGTCACTTTCTCTTTCTCCTCAGCCTACCTTCTGCTCTCTCCCCAAACCTGCAACCCCTTGGCTCATCAGCCCAGGTTTTTGTTCAGCATTCAACCTCCCAGTACCTCTTTCTCAGTCACTCCTTGCTGGTTCCTCCTGTCTTATGTCTTTATCTCCCCATTGTTTCCCTGCCGTGTTTTGTTCCTGTATTCCTCGTTTTTGTTCTGTTCTGGCTACCTGTGTCCCCTGTGGTGTTTTGTAAGTTTTTTTTGTCATTTTTTTTTGTCATTAAACATTCTTCAGCTACAAGCTGCCTCTGCCTGTCTGCATTTGGGTCCACTTTAAAACTACACACCATGCCATATAAGAATGTTGTTATTGCAGTTTAGGCAGTACAGTTGCATTTTTTAATGTCTTTCTAATATTGTATAAAACATGTTGAAGAGGGTAAAGAAAAATTTGCAGAATGTGCCAATTTTTTTTTTTTTGCAGATTAATCATGAGAATCAAGACAGTTTCTTACTTATATAAAATCATGAGTGGCAGCCCTAGTTGACAAATTTCAAAAAGTATTTCATTTGCACTTTGAGTTACTAAAAGTTTTAGCAGTGTCAATGTTTGCAATCACAACATAGTTTTTCATATACTCAGGTCAAGTAAAATTTCATTCACACAACTCAAAAATGGATCAACGCAAGGATACTGGCCCTAAAATTCCTGAGCTACAAAGACGGGTTCATTCACAAAAATCTTTTGACTTATCAATAACAATCAGCAACAAATAGATGAAAATATACAACTACAACTTGGCTGTAAGAAAAATAAATTGACAGCTGGCTTGGTCAGTTTGCACCCACCAGCCTCTCTTCCACCCAGCCTGAATCGTGTTCAGCTGCAGCCAGGCCCTGATGTGTGTATGGCTGTCACTCTGAACCGCTGGTCCCAGCGGGCCAGCTGTAGCACAAACACACACATACTCACTGCAGGGCTTGTGGGGTTTCCAATGTAGCTACAGCCTTCTGTGTAAGTGCTTGTACGTATGTGTGCGTGTGTGTGTGTGGTTTACAGTGCAGAGTGAAAGCAGCTGTCTCCGTGCCCCCCCCACACCACCTCCACCCTTCTCCCTCTGTAAACACTCAACATCCGCTGTAATCACTGGCGAGCCAGCCGAGGCCCTTAGCCCTTTGCCAAACGCCAAGCTCAGTTTCAGTCCCACAAATCCAACCTTGTTCTACAGGGTGTACATCCAGCTGTGTGTTTTCCAATAGAATATAAACATGGTACATGGCCCTGCAAAAGTATTCATGCCTCTTAAACTTTGTAAAGCTTTTAAAATCACTGATTTTACTGGGATTTTATGTGATGGAATCCATTCATATATTTTCATTCATACCACTTTACAAACAGTCCATTGCAAACAATTGCATCCAGAAGCTGCCTATCTAGTAAACAGAGGGCAAATCTGTGAACGCCTCAGAGGATCATTATACTAAGTTGAAGCGCTAAGCTTGGTTATCTTATAAAACAATGTCTGCACCTACAAACCTACCCAGACATGGTTAATTCAAATGCATACCCCATCTTTAAAATTTGTATTTGTAAAACAAATTGAAAAACCTGAATCATTTCCATTCCATTAAAGCCTTTGGTTGTAACATGGCTACATTTAAAAAACTCAAGCGGTATGAATACTTTATCAATGTACCATACATGTGCTTTATATCTTTGACTTTTTGCAGTGAATTTGAAACGCCATGCCTTTTGTGGTTTCGTCTCTTGTTGGCCTGTAAGCTGCGATCTGTTGTCCTTGTTACTTGAAGAAGGAACTTCACAAATAAAATGTGTCTGTTATCTTTCAAGGAATAGTTTAGATCAGGATTATGGGTAGCAACAATAATAACTATGTCCATATTTGCTTTTTTGGAAAATTCTTTTAGGATCTCTTAGAATTTTAAATATAATAAGTACATGTAGGATGGTTTAGAACTCTCATCTCACCTCTGAGATTTTCTTTTACACCAAACTCTTTCCTATCCAGGTATTTTGTGCAAACCAAGTGTGGGTGGTTTTCTGAATTAATTCCAGTAACTTCCTAAACATTGTGCTTGTTAGCTTGTTGCTGAGTTGTTTGGCCTCTCTTTATCCGTCGCTACTATTGAAACCATTCGGATCATGAGCACATTTTCAGTGAACTGCCCAGGGAACCTGAAGGTGCCTTAAGGAGAATACCTCACTCCAGTGGCTCATCTCTCTCAGCATAGATGCAACAGCATGCATGGCCTGGGTGTTAGTCACAGGGATCAATCAGGGGCCCCCTGCAAGGGCTCAGAGACCTTTATCCACAGGGACAGGGAGGGGGTGTTAGCGGGCGTGAGGGACACAGAAGATCTGAACAGACCCTCATANCACACACACACACACACACACACACACACACACACATATGTACACGCACCACTTTTAAATGGCAGGTTTGGTCGTCCCACCTATGGCATGCCCTGGTTGAGACACAGACTTGATATGGAAACAACATGCATATGTATTCAAGTGACCCCCAGCTCCATGTCCCCAAGCCCAACCTGACCAGTAACTGAGAGGTTGTCCTTTAGCTTCTGTGGAAGCTAACTACATCGCCTCTTTATTAGTTCAAGGGTACAATCTGGAATATTTTGAATTTAATATTTAATTCCCTTCATTTAATGTAAGAGCCGTCATTGCCGTTTTTATTTGATTTCAGCCACAGTGATAGCATTTGTAGCCATGAAACCAGACTGTTAAAATGAGCATTACGTTAATTTATTTATTTATTTTTTTGGAGAAGGTTCAAAATGAAGCAGCACATTTTGTTTGATTTCAGGTGCAGCTGTGGTTGTACCAACATGGTGTTGAGATAAACCAACGCAAAATTGTGTATAATTGTGAAACCAAAGGAAAATGATCTGAAATCCAGCAGGATTTGTTGAGGTCTCCCAGATAAACTGAACAAAAATTTAAAACAGAAGTTATTTTGTCGTTCCTTAACTCCTACATAAATGGCAGATTCATAGAGTACACAAGTAATAGTTGTTTATTTCAATCATTCCTGTTGTAGCACCACCACAGGCGAGAGGGGGAACATGTTTTTCAAAGGGTTTGGTCTTTTGACACAGTTCAGTGTGAAAGCAAACCACACCTGCTAAAAATGCAACAAATGTTACAATTTTTATTCCCAATCAAACAGAGTTTATCAGACTATCAGGTGTGAAAACACCCTTAGGATTATATTTGTTAGATATTTTCAATGTGTGCAGAGCTGCATGGGTATTGCAGACTTTTACCAGCTTTTGTTTGGCATTAATTCAGTAGTCCTTTCCATGTTCATCTTTTCTGAAGTTGTTGAACTGGCTGCCTCTCATTTGACCTTGGAAAATGTGGCCCCCAGCATCCTCAGGTATTCTATCCAGCACAGATCCATACATGTTGTGTAGATTATCTCTCTAGGTTTAATTAGAATGTTGGAAAAAAAAAAAACAAGAGAGGGAAGAGAGAGAAGGTACAAGTGTGTGGTGTTTTGGGAACTACTCTAATTGTCTTTGTCAACCTCCCGCCGTGGTGTCAGGTTTCATATCGGCTCTCTGCGGCAGTACCGAGAAGCAGTAGGGCCTCGGCAGGATGGAGCTGGCTGATGGTTTGTGCCCACTCTCCAAGATGCCTGAATTCACTCTTGGACCCTGTAAACCTGCATACACAACATCACAGCAGCACAAGCGCACACACCAACCTACAGCAGCGGCACAGACGTAAACGACCACTGAGTTGAGCCAGTGAGTGGCGGGAGGCCACCCTGTGTGTGTTCTGTAGGTCTTTGTTCTCTCTGTCAAAGACACTCAGGAAATCTGCTGCTAGCTTTGGGCCAGTCCTGTAAACACAACATGTCACTGCTCTGCTAATTCAGGCCAGAATCACAATCCTTACTTGCCAAGTCTAGTGATCGCAGGGGGATTTTTCATGGTGTCAAATCACAAGGAAAATATACAGACAGGAAATGTTTCTGACGTCCCAACCTGCAAGTAAAACGACCACGGCACGAATTCCGTATGTTTGTTTTTTCCTGTCTCTGCTAAAATGAAATACCATCTAAACATTGCAAACATTACAACTGGAATGATCAGCGCATAAAGAAAATGCATAAGGAGGTGTTGCAGAGCAGTGTGTAAATAGAGCGTGTTGACTGTTGTTTATTGCCAATCCTCAGGAGCATCCTTACCCTGCAAACTCCTCCCGAACACTCTTCATCTCCCTGCCTTTCTAAGTGTTGACACTAATAGACCCTGGAATGAGAAGCCTGTGCCATTATGACCAAAGTATATCCTTGTTTAAAAAAAAAGGAAAGAAAAACTAATGCATAATTTCTCCCAGGCAAATAATATTCATGAGAAAAAAACGGATCCCTGAGATATTTTTTTCAAGGAGTAAATGTTAATAATGTTGTGACATGAATACTGATGGGGAAAGAGGATTTTAATGTTGAATATATGGTTTTTCACGCGTCAATACAGCCTCTAACAACTATTAGTAATGTGAAGATATGGCATTGTTATGCCGTTCTTACCAGAGAGAGAAGTTACTTTACTGCTCTGTGTGTATTTGGTTGGGTAAAACATCTGCTGTCTCCCATAAATAGAGAATTCTCTACCTTATTTTGGTTTTCACAAGTTCTAAACATCCACAAGTTTCTCAAGGAGATGCATTTTGATTCCAACTTTACAACACTTCATGGCTTATATCAACCTTGTTGTAGCTTTGTTTGATGGTGTGTTTCTTGCCACTCTTTCATGTCTGTAAAATAAATGACTAATATTTGTCACTTACTTCTGAAGTACCTGAATTTATCCAACTTATCTAGCTCCCTGGCCTACCTTGTGTGTTTCTTGGTCCTTTAACAAACCTCTGAGGCTTTCACAGCTAGATTTATACTGATATTTAATTACACATTGGGAGACTGTCTGCTAACATGGGGTTTTATTTAGGGGAATAATAGTAAAATGGGCTGAATATAATAGGCATGCCAAAGTGTGCTAATCGTTGTTGGTAAAATAAAACAAAACAAAGCAAACAAACATTCATAACTTTTATTCCCCAATTACACTCTACTTTTTGTTTGTCTTAAATCCCAGTAAATGAAATACACTGAAGTCTGAGGTAGTAGTGGGACAAAAAAGTCTAAATTGTATAAATGCTTTTGCAGAGCACTTTGCATTTTTCTGAAGCATTTTTGTAACTCATACCTTTTGTTTTAAGTTGGTCAGATCAGAGCATGTAAATGTTGGTTATTTGAAATCCAATTTTCAAAATTGGAAAGGCAAGAGAACATCCCATTCAAGTAAGAAAGACGTGTTGAGCTTCCTTGGTCAGAATATATCTTCACATGAATAAGCTACTCACCTGTACATATTTTGCAGTCAAAGTAATTATTTAAGGGTCGCAAACACTGGAGCTGTGACAAACGGCGCTGGATGACGACCCTTGTTTTTTTTGCCACCACATGGTTGGAGGTGGGGGGCAAAAAAAAATCCCTAATCCTCACTGTTAAAGAACAACATCAAAGGAGGACATCCTGGAGTCACCAAAGCCCCATAACAGAATGATTTTTAAGGGTTTTGTATACATTGTTGGGGGTGTCCGTATCAGAGGAGGGCGCTGTATTACCAGCTTAAATCCTGTAATTCTCTTAGTATTTAGCCTATTTCAGTGTCTTTTTGGTTTTGATTTGATGTTTTTACGTATACATCTGTAAATAACAAACGCCTAAAGTTAGTTTTAATCTCAAATTTTTCCAGAGACGATGATGACATCAATGATGTGGCCTCCATGGCCGGGGTGAATCTGAATGAGGAGAGCGCCAGAATACTTGCAACCAATTCTGAGCTGGTGGGAACGCAGATCCGGTCGTGTAAAGACGAGGCCTTTCTCCATCCGGGTTTGCTACATCGACGAATCCTGGAAACTGGTGAGATCTGTTCACATCATCCATCATGCAACACAAGACTGAAGTGGTCAAATTTTGATCTGCAGTTTTAGTGAATCATTTGACCTGGAAATAAAGCCAATTTTATGAACTTTATAAAATAAGAAGATAAGAAGACCTAAGAATAACACCGAAAAGTCAGAATTGGATCTCATAACATGAATTTGCACAGTTGGCATTCATATCTTTGAAATAAATAACAGGAGTCTCCTGATGTAAATTCTAGACAAATTAAATGTTTATTTAAGCTCCGAAATTTTCTAAATGCTTCAAACATTTCCAAATCCAGAAAGTTTGTAATAAAAGTTGGATACTGCAAAGGGGATCAAACTGAGGAAATTGGCTGAAACACATTCAAGCCTTCCTGTTGCCAACAGTCTCACTCTCTTTTTCTGCAGCCTAAATAAACTGTAGATATATAATTTAAACATTTCATTTTGAGTACCTCTGTGATGCTGAAAATAGCTAATTGTGTTTTTTCTTCCCTTAGTATGAGGATCCACTTTGAACAGTGTTTAAGGAAAAGATGCTGGTAGCTGCTAGCATAGTATGTTCACTGAATGGAAAAAAAAAGATTTGAAAAGGACGTGACTGTCAAATCACTGATAAGGGTTGGTCAAGATGGGATTCATCCAGGTTGATTTATCGGAGCAACTCCAAATTCTCATAAATCAAAGGTTTCTGTTGGTTTTCCTAACATCCTGATAAATATTCAAAACCTCTGTCTTTAGCCATTTTTTTTCATGAGACAGATTGTATTTAGAGTGTCATGACTAAAGACAGTGATGATTTTGACTCCCGTAGCTCATGCTGAATATTCTCTTGTTTGTACTTGGTTTGAATTTGCTGCACCTAACAATTCTTTCACCTCCTTTAATCAATTCTTCAGTGGCTGACTGAACTTACTGGACCTCGGGCACAGACATAAATACTTCATGGGTTTGTCTTTTGAAGAGTGACTCTCATACTGTCCCCCTGACTAAAAAAAGGTTGCTTTTAAAGGAATGAAACATGGCGGTGATGTTTTGATTCTGTCTGTTTTTAGTGCAGTTTAACTCCGATGGTACACAGTGTTTCAGTTGTTAAAGCTTAGTGATGTTTCTGTGTTGGAAAAAGCAGGACTTTATTGTCTCTAATGACTCCACAGTCATAGCGGAGCCAAACTTAACACCAAGCTTTCCAAGACTTTACTGAACAGAAGAGCTTAATTCACCCAGGTCCTTCTGGCAGATTGGTGGTGCTCACGGGCAATAGTAAGAGTTTTGGTGTTTTCTGAGTTTAACTGTAGGTAACTGTGACATAGCTAGATAGTCATCTCATCACAAAAGACAGTTTATTGTGTACACTGGACTAAAATAACCAATGAAACAAAATATCAACATAAAGGTGATATATTCCTATCATCTTTATGTTGATGATATTCAGTTGTATTTATTAAGGTCTTTTAAACTGTCCTACAGGAAAAATAGATTAGATGAATAGAATCGATTCCAAACCTGAACCTACAGCTACCCAGATTTCTGGCTAATGAATTCAGACATATACATCAATTGTTTCATAGTTCTGAGGCAAAAAGTATTTCCAACCGAGATATATATTTAGGGGATAATCAGAAGTCAGCCCTCTTCACCTGTTTGCTTCCTTACCCAGATGATCTTTGCTGCATTATTTTTCTATGCTTCACCTCCATTGAATATATTCCTGGTAATAGCACTCAATCAGTTTCCTGTTTATAGTGTTACACCGTGATGGGTGTCAAGAAGGTTTGGTAACGTACAGTGTCATCATCTATGATGGCTTACAGCTTGAGGGTTGTACCAAATTCTTTGTGTCAGAAAAAGGACAGTATGAAAGAAAATTTGCGCTTTTTAAAATAAAATGTTGGAAAAGATGATTTACGCTACCGGTTTAGGCATAATACTTTCAATACTTCTAACTCTAAAACATATTAAGCCGTTAAATATTCTTAGAATGCACACTAAAATGTATAAAAAGTTATATAGGGTGTTCCTACTCCAAATGAAACTTTGCCTAGCATATTTCTCCTGAGCAACGGATCAAAAAACACACAACGTAATTCCACAAGACGGGGAGCCTGGCGCCCTCATCTTGTTTCATCTCAATTAAAGTATCTTTAGTGTAGCATGGGGGCCTGCAGGTCATGTTTCGTTACGTGTAACTCTTGGCATGGTTGTTATCCCGTCACCTTGGGGTAGAGGGGTTGTTTTAAAATATAAATCTTTCCTCGGGGTAGCACACAGCATGGTACGGGGCAGGAGGCTAGGGTGCCCCCTGCTGGGGAAGTGGCACTTATGCAGCTTTGTTGTGTCAGTGATTGGTCTCTGTGCGCTCACAGCTGACAGCAGTCCAAGGGAGGCTCCCCCAGCCTGCCAGCTCTACTCAATCAGAGAAGAGCCGCTGCTCCACTCTATTGTACAACCCTGGTTTATCATATTACCATCCTACTAAAACTTCATTATGATTCTTTCCTTACTCCATAAAAAAACATTTTTCAGCATAAATATCCGGATTCCATATTTTTTTAATTTGGCAGAGGTGAAGTATTCAGTCTTGCATCCATGTCCATAACATTTGTAGTGTGTTTTTCCGTTTGCTCTCCGCTCTTTCATTTATCCCTAGCAAACAAACGCTTATGCTAGTCGTCTTTTATCAAACTTCTCTCTACCTCCCCTCATTGCTCTCCAGGCTTGTCCAGCCACATGGGGAGGAGGGACCCAGATCACAGCTGGGGTTCTCTAGAAAAAACTTCTCAAAGTAACGATAGTCCTCTTCTGCCTTACAGGTCTCTGAGTACACGTAGGGGTGCTTGAAAAATGTTTTCTGAAAATATGGTGTAAACAAGTTCTTCTACTACATGAGAAGTCAAATACATTAATTTGATGACTTGTTTCTCTAAAAGAGTGTTGGTACATGCCCTTTAGAGCATGTAGTTCTGTAGGAAGTGATTTTTAACTCACTTTCAGATCCACAACATATAAATTCAAGTTTGTTTTCAATATTAAAGTAGAACATTAAGCTTTTTATATCTCTTAAAGCTTTTTATGTTTTCTCTCATTACAGTCACAAAGCTTAATGTACTTTATTGAGGTTTAATGTGATGGAGCAGCAAACAGTCAATAGAATGACCCTTTATTATAGTTAGTGTCTCGCAGTGCACTAACTAACCGCAGGTTAGGTTGCACTAACCCGCGGAGCATGACATTGCATTAACTTTAGGAAAAATATTAGCCACTGCCACCCACTAGCGCACTGCCTTGCGGAGCAAGCACTAGCTTTAGCCTTTTCCCTATAATAATCATTTTAGCTATTTTTTTTATTGATTAACTATGTTTAGCACACTGAATGGAGCAAGTCAAAGTAAGACAACATGCAAGTGATACCCCACATGACAATGACAGCATTTAGGCTTACATAAGCATTTTGGCTAAAACACTTTTAATTTTAGCATACTGAATGGACTAAGTGCATGTTAGTCAACATGGTTATAATTCTCCACGTACTGTTGAGTACAGGTTACCTAATCTTAGCATTGTTTCTAATTTTTAGCATCAGAACACCTGATTTGGGTTCAACTGACGGGCACACTTTGGCAGACCCTGTTAATAATTTTTTTTGAACAATAACAGTATTTGTTGTTAATCTGTTGCTAAGAGATGAGCACATTTTCTGGTAACAAAGTGCCACAAAGTATAAATAAGATATTTACTTTTGTGTTGAATGTTTGTTTTATAATAAATTTACCACCAATGGAAAAAAAAAAAAACATTTTCACTTTTCTGCAAAATTCAACAACTGCACTATTCTTGTTAAGTAGTATAAGATAAGTAGTATTTCAAAAATCAGAAGAAATCTTATGTTTTTTGAGCAATAACAACATTTTGTTGTAAATCTGTTGCTAAGCGATGAACATGTTTTCTGGTAACTAAGTGCCACAAAGTAAACATCAGATTTTTACTTTTGCAAAATTTACCAACTCTAAATTTCTTGTGTCTAAACAGGTAAGCAGTATTTCAAAAGAGCTTATGTTTTATAAACAATAATATTACTTGTCATTAATTTGGTGTTAAGAGATAAATTTTTTTGTTAACGATCTGTCACGAAGTATAAATCAGATTTTTACTTTTGTGTTGAATATCTGTTTTATAATACATTCACCATCAATGACATAAAAAAAAACATTTCCACTTTACTGCAAAATTCACCAACTGCACAATTCATATTAAGTAGTATAAAGCCGTTTTCCCACTGCAAGGAACGGAACGGCACGGCACGGGTGCAAAGTAGGGCCGACCTTGCAGTGCGAAAACGGCTTAAGATAAGTTGTATTTCACAAGAGCAGAAGAAATCTTATGTCTTTTTAACAATAACAATATTTGTTGTTAATCTGTTGCTAAGAGATGAGTGTGTTTTCTAGTAAGTGCAATGAAGTAAACATCTGACTTTTCGAATCAGAAGGCAGTTTCTTAACATTAGCCCCTCGCTAGTGTGCCAAACATGTGTAACATTGAACATTAGTCATGTTTAGCACACTGATTGGAGGAAGTCAATGTAAGACAACATGCTAGTGATACCTCACATGGCACTGGCAGCGTTTAGGCTAACAGTATTTTGGCTTATTTTAGCTTATATACTCATTTTAACATACTGAATAGAGTAAGTCCATGTTACTCAACGTACTTGTCAATCTCCACATGCTATTAAGTAAATTGTAGCTTACTTTAGCATTGATGCAAATTTTTAGCGTCAGAAAACTGGGTTCCCACCGACGGGCACACTGTGGCAGGCCCCGTTTAATTTTCTGTAGAAATTTTCTAGTTATCAAACTAACATGCACATTGTGCAGCAAAGCCTTGTGCCCCATCTATTATTGATTAATTATGTTTTGTTAATGTATGACTCCAGTTTTAACATTTGTGATCGGTAGGTTAGAAATTGGAGTTGCCCAAGAAAACTGCAATCCTGTATTTCTAATTACTTTGGTGCATAATATTTCCAACATCTTTCCAGTTCCTCTAGTTGGAGTAAAACCCAAAGCACTAAGGCTTTGTTGATCATTAGTCTGTTCTATTTCTAGATGAAGTGTTATAATTAGTGTGAGCTCCAGAAACTGTTTTTGCTCACATAATTTTCCTCTCATTCTGTAGCTGAATCTCCTAAACCTTTTCTGAAATATTAATGTCCCAGAAAGATTGTACTTTTAGGGAGTGGAAGCCTGTTAGCAGTTTTCCTGTGACCTCATGGTATTGCCGCATGCGTTGCCACTGCAATTATAATAGCAAGAGGGCTTCCTCCATCTGTTCAAAGCTTGAGCAGTTGAAGAGTGTATGTATTGTTCGGCTGACTTAAATAATTGGTGTGGTTTACTTAAAAGGGTGCCAGAGAGAAAATTATGTTAATGGAATAATTTAAAAGGAGGTTGGAAACAGATACTAACCCTACCAAAGTCTGTCCTCCTCTCTTTTGTTATGTCTTCAGATGAATTTTGCTCCAAGGAAACTAAATTATCCTTCTGCAGAAAGATGTCGGTTCCACACTGGAAGAAGCTCAGTTAGTAAAACCACTCTGGAATTCACACTAAGACTGCGAAAGAAATTTACTTTTCCATGTGATGAGTCCTCTATCTGCAAGTTAATTGCCCTCAATAATCTGTACAGTTCTCCTCGTGTGTGGATGCTACGCAATAGATATGGACGTGTTTATGTTGTGGGTCTTTTGTGTTTGTTTGAAGTGTTATATACCATATTTAAATGTCCTTCACAGCTAAGAAGTTTGGAGTGACAGAGGTTCCCATGGAAGCCGTGACATTCATCTCACACGCTGCACAGTCTCGACTCCGAACTGTGTTAGAAAAGGTTTCTATCATCGCACAGCATCGAATCGACTCCTGTAAGGTAAATGTCTCGACAAAGTTTAGTTGCAGCTTTAACTATACAGTCACAAAACCCAGTGTGTCTTATTGGAATTTTATCTGACATTACATAAAAGTGCATAATTGTGAAGTAGGAGGGAAAATAATATGCTTCTTTTGCTGTTTCTTTAAAAAAAAATACAAATAAATCTGAAAAGTGTGGCGTGCATTTGTAGTCAGCTCCTTTTATTATTATATTCCTTCATAAATTTCAGTGCAACCAACTTACTTCTCTATAAACCTTATAAGCAACTAGTGTTTTTCTTTTTTATTAAAGAAGCAATTCGGTATGCCCTCGATTACTCTGGAGGAGCTGCAGAGAGCCAAAGCTCACTTGGGAGAAAGTATTAACTTGACAGGTATTAGTTGTGCACTAAAATGAGCGTGCTGAGAATTGAGCCATTTTTGAAAGAAAACCATAGTAAGTCCTATTTACAATTTGCCAAAGTGAAATCAAATATATTTTTAAAGCACATTTAAAAACAGTTGTTGCATCAGAACAAGTAAAGCAGACATAAAACCGCAGTGGATTAAAATGAAAAAGTCCTCAGAACAATTTAATCATAAACAATGAAGTGGTGATAATTTCTTCTATACAGTGTGTGAGAAACAGTAGATATTGTTGAGGATGGTGAGGGAGGCATTGCAGTTAATGAAGCTGTAAAGTTAACCTAAGTTAATGTTCCTCATTCCTGGAGGTATTAAGTTTGAATAATAATCATTTTAAATTTAATTTATCTATGCTTGCAGGTGCAGTATCCATCTTTTCCTCAAAACTTCAGAAAAAAGTTTTAATTCTGATTTTTTTTTTTCCTCAAAATTCAAACTTTTTTACTCAGAATTCTGGCTTTTTCTTTGCAAAAAAAAATAAAAAAAAATAATTCTGAGATTAAAGTCAGTTCTTATTTTTCAATCTCCCTCTTTCATATGATAAGTATGGAAGTCATGTTTGATTTTTCTTTTGCTTTCCAATTATGTCCTACTTTGTTTTGGTCTGTTACATAAAATTCAAGGTTTTAATTTGTTTGGTTGCAACAAAATGTGAAAAAGTCCAACGGCGCAAAGTGTTTGCAGCTTCTGACCCACATTAGCAGAAGAAAATATTCAGAATAAATTCCGGTTTGGTTTTACATACAACCGAGAAAGAAACTTCACTGAGTTTTTGCAGCATTTTCCTTTGCTATAAATGGCCATATCCACACATCACAAAAATAATTTGAGTTTATAACTAATGCAATCATAAAATTTAGCAAGAGCATCTTAAATGCCCTCAAGTTGTTACCAAGAGAGAGCTGTAAGTTTTTACTCAGTCACTGAAAACCTAAGAAAAGTGCTCGCCTACGAACACCTGCATGCTTTTCTCATTAGGGGTGACTGTGCCCCTCACATCTGATGAATGTAGCCATATAACAACATTTAATTGGTCTGCATTAAAGCAAAATCCATCTCCACAGCAAGGTAATGTCTTTGCATTGTGAGAAGAACTGGGGGAAAAACTTTGAAAACATGTTTTTCTTGATGCCGAGGCAGCGGGAGGGAAAGCATTGGCACAGTTGTCCCCTTCTTGTTTTTGCGCCGCTCCTCTCCATTCGTTCTTCTTCTTTTTTGTGGTTTTCCAAATGAGGTGTGCTCGAGAGACAGGCACGGAGCTCTGTGAAGCCACTCTGTTGACATCAGCGAAAAAAAAGAAAGAGAGAGAGAGCGACGGAGAAAGACCAAAAGACAAAGCGGCCTCTTAAAGAGCAGCCGGGCTTCAGCAGGAGCTACAGCAAGAGTGCAGGCTCAGCTCTGCAACAAAGAGCAGCGAGGCTGGATGAGAGAGGCAGAAGAGTGGGGTGGAGGTGGGGGGCGCTGGTGAAAAGCCCCCTCTGATGTGTCTTTGTGTTCTGTGCCACTCAGCTCCTCTCATCCCCTTATGGAAACACACACGCACACGCATACACACACACACTCACATATAGGCGGAAGACGAGAGAGTGACATAGAAATAAAGCGCAACACGAGATAAGAGCTGCATCAGAGACGTGCAGTCACACAGGGAGAAATAAGCAATTATCCTATTAACTTTTGATGACCTAAAAAAGTTGTTTTTACGTTTGCCTTCCTATTTGCCACATGGGAGATGAAGCGAAGAGTCTGTAAATAGAAGAAGTTTGTGTGGCAAAGTGTGGGGATGCGTGCAGACCGGTTGGGTTTGAGTTAAGTTATATGTTTGTTGCTGTTGTTAAACTAAATGTGTTCAGAGGTTTTCTCTTCTATTTATGAATTGATACCAAATATTTAATTATACAATATAAATGTGGCTTTTGGCTGTAAAACAGGGTTTCTTCAACTTCATATTCAAAAGTCATGATCTGATCTATAGATGAGCTCAAGCTCTACAACAACCAGTAATGATGAGATTAGTTATGTTAGATTTACTTATAGCTTAGCCCAAAATTAAATCTATAATTGTGTAATATTTTATTTCTAGCTCGAAGTGGCTCTAACTTCACAAGAAAGTTTTGCTGATCAACAATACTTTTCAAGATTTAACAAGTAGCTTCTTTTAGATAAGACTAAAGAAAGTCAAAATAAAACTGAATGCAGATTAAAGAACATTAACACAGATAAAAGTTACAGACACCCAGTCAGTTATAACACAGGAACAAAGTGTTAAAAATGGTCCCAGCTGTCCACAGTGAGTTAACTAAACCCATAAAATTGGTTTTATTTTTACCCACATTGTGTTTTTATTTATTTGAATTCTACTCTTAACAACCAAAAATTTAATTATATAGTTAAATTCAGAATAAAATATATCTATGTATATATATATATATATATATATATATATATATATAGTGATAAAAATATATAGTGATAAAAATAGTGGTAAAAGTTTCATTAGAAAGTTTTTTTTTTTAAATGAAAGCTTCAGAAAGGAGCAATAATTGTATTCTTTGTCACTCATGAATAAACTTTTTTTCCCCACATGGTTGCCGGCTTGAGGGAGATCTCGGCCTCAACTGAACGAGTCAAAGCAGGAAAACACATCAGTAGTTGGAAAACCTCAGATTTATTGGATCAAGTCCAAAAGTTTTGCAATATTTCTCATTCTTACACGTCTAAATCCACAATTCTATCCTCCTTTTCTTCACTGCTGATCTAGACTATTTTTCTCCAGATTTTCTATGTCAATCAATTCAGCCCAATCATACAGAAAGATTCAAAGTTCTTTACATATGTTCCAATTTGATCCAAGCTATTAAACAATGCAGTCATGTTCAGTGTATTTTATAAATTATTAAAAATTTTCCTAAGAAAATCCAGGTGACTGCATCGAGTCAGTGACTTTGCAGAAGTCACATCTAGAATACGACTTGCTTGTCTCATGTCAATGTGCTCATTAGGTGACAATAAAAAATGTAACATCAAAGTGAATATTTTTTTAATGTCGTGTTTGATCAAGCTTTAAGGTTCGTCATTTTGAGTAATTTCTCAAGTTTTTGCATCAGAAGTGGATTTTTCTTTTTTTTTACATGCGCAGTGATACAAGTTATGACAAAACACAGAAAGCCAGTTGGACGATTAAATCTTCATCTTCAAAAGGTGACAGTACTTCAGTAATGCCTACCAAAATATTTCTGTGACATTCGGTTATATTCTGGAGGAGTTTTTCCTCCGATTCAGAGATATTTTTTATCAGCTCCTTTCATCTGTTCTAAAGTTGACTAATAATCCAACCAGAGCCAAAGAAGTAGCTTCTCAATATGTCGCTGTCGTAATGCTGCCGCTGCTGTAATCTCTCCGTCTGCTTGCCAGGACGACGAGTGCTACGAGCAGTCTGCAGACGTTCGGTCGCAGCTCCGCTTCTTCGAGCAGCTGGAGAGGATCGAGAAGCAGAGGAAGGACGAGCAGGAGAGAGAGATCCTTCTGAAAGCCGCTAAAGTAAGTTACCGTCACCTCCATCCCGCTTCGTGCGTATGTGTGACAGCGGACATGTGCATGCATGTGTGTGCATGTTGCTCTCGTGTCGGCTCTGACAGATGAATTAGAGTGTGACTCCCATGGATGAGGTGACCCAGACTGATGGCCCCAGGCCTCCTCTGTCCTGGCGCTTCTTCCCTGGATGCAAGGAGGGAGGGAGGGCTGGGATTCATGTGACATGAAACTCCCATCCAGCACACAAACCGGACTCTTACCAATCCAAACTGCGTTTCTGCACCAGTCAATTAGCCCGAGATCAGACATCAGTCAGCTCTGAATGTTGCTCTGCATTTCGACGCTGAAAAATCTGACTCTTTTTGTCATTTCATTGAATGCATTAAATGTGGATCCCAACATGTTCAACCTGTTCACACATCAGCCAACATCATTTAAAAAAAAAAATCTGTATTCTTTGAGGCATAAATTAGGAAAATCCCGTAATTCTTCCACTTTTTTTTCTTTTGTGGTACACAGAAAGAAGAAACCAGAAGTAATGGCCAGTATCAAAAAACTGATTCATTCATCTCCAATAAAAGCTTTTATCAACAAATGCTCTACTCAGAAAGTCAGCCACATTGCATTTCTAATAAAAAAAAACAAAAAAAACTATAAAACACTCATTAATGATTAGCTAAGGCCAAATGAAAAAGTCATGCCTTCATGCATCGATTACTTACACAACACTAAGTCTTGATTATGAAAAATGTTGTAATAAGATGTCAATTAACAATTATGTTACAGATGTAAGAAATAAGAAATAAGACTACTCAGAAAATGTGAAGCATAAAAATCTGGAAGGTGCTCATAGGAGGTGTGAGGCAATTTGAAAGTCAATGAAAAAAAATTCCACACACTGTCTCCAAGCTAACGTTTTTATTTTTTCTGTAAAGGTCTTCCAGTGCCAGCTGGACCTTTCTGTGGTCAAAAACTGTATTTGACCTGTAGCTTGGAGTCATTGTGCAGGCGTTAGGGGGAAAAAAAAGGATTGGTGAATCAACAGATGCTGCATTTGTATTAGTTTTAAAACTTGAGGATAAGAGTAGAATCTGTGGAACTTTATATTACACTGACATTTTTATTGCTTGTAAGAAATGCTGCACACTTCTCCAACGTTGCATAGGCATCTGGTAATTTATAATTAATGCGAATTTACTTGCAAATCACAACTGTAGTCTTCATTTATGTTTTTATATGACAGAAAGTATAGCTGCATGTGAGTCAGTTAAAATATTATCAAGCCACAAAAGCTAATTGTTAAAGAAGCCAACTGTTCTGAGAGTGCTGTGTCTAAACATATGAAAGTCGAGTGGAAGGAAAAAGTGCAGCAGGAAAGGATGCAAAAGTCACAGCGCTGAGAGGATTGTAAAGAAAAGCCAATTCCAGAGTTTGCTTGAGATCCAGTATGAAGATTCAAAAACCAGTGATGATTTTGGGGATCATGTCATTGTGTAGGCCCACGTGTTTCTTCAGGTTCAAAGTCACCATAACAATCTTGCATGGTGTTGCTGATTTTATTTTCTGCCCATACTATCAAATGTACCAGTAGTTGCTTTAAGTAGCAACACCTACTGATCTGTGACCAATCGTTGCACTTGATTGGTCATCAAATTGATCTGACTTAAACTTGAAAGACAAACTGTGGAGTATCGTAAGGAGGAAGATGAGAGACATAAAATTCAACAATGAGATGAAGGCCAGTATTAAAGTAGCCTGAGCTTTCTTCACACAACAACAGTGCCACAGGCTGACCACCTGCACTAATGCAGTGATTTGTGCAGGAGGAGCCCCAGACATGTTTTTCAGTAGACTGACATTTCTGTAATACATTTTACTTGTCTTCTATACTATTCTTTTTTTAATGTAGTTTTAGTTGCAACTTGAATCATCACAATAAACGTAAATAAGCCCTTGATAAATACTTCTCTATGAATTGAAGTCATTTTCACAGTTTGAATTGCTAAAATCGTTTTCTATAATATCCAGATTTATTGAGAGGCACTTGCAGTCTAATTATGTTTCTTACAGTGTCAGTTTATGGAAATACTTAAAACCAGTCTAAAGCTATAGTCTGTCGTTTATTAGCTGTAATTGAAATGGATTTTAAGGAGTTTGTACAAATTCTCTCTTTTCATTTATGGGGCTCTAGAAACACTAATAAAATTGGAAATAATAACCTTAACATATATTATTAATCATGAATGTATTTGCAGGACAAAATATTATAAGTGGCAATTATGAATGCTTTAAATTCTTTTGTAGTGAAGGTATTATTTTACATTTTTGATTTCAGTATCATTTCACTTATCAATTATTATTTATGATAATAAAGCATTATTATAAAGATAAATCTCTACACAACAATCATACATAATATGAGTTCTGTATGCTTTAAGTAGCTGTGACACATGCCCGGTGTCCTTATTTGTCTCTTGTTGAGAAGCCATTTGTCTCTTTTCAAATTTAGAAAGTTCACCGCAGACCAAAAAAAAACAAAAAAAAAAACAAATGAAAATGCCCTGCAGTGCAACATTAGTGGAAAGGTAGGTTAATTTAATTATTTCTGATGGAACTGGGGTCCCACAGTACAGATTCTCTTAAAAGCACACCTCACTTTCTTAATTGCATTATTATACTCCAGTCCTTCCATGCAGGGTATTGGAAAAATCCCCTTGTTGATGAACTTTGACCAAATTACCTTAAGACCTGCTTCTTATTTTATGTCTTTTGGAAAAACTATAACATTTCTGCTGGCCAGTTGCAAAAAAAACAAAATCCCTGGCATCAACACAAGCTACAACTCCAAATTGTATTGTTTTAAAAAAGAATGGTGTAAAGAAAAAGCTTTTAAATTCCCTATGTCAGCACATGGTTCTGCATTATTAAACACTCCAATCTTCTACTTTTTTGTCTGCTGAATCCTGTTTTGTTAACAGCAATTGCAAATAACTCCTCCAAATGAAACCTGGTCCTTCTTGGAGGAGCTACACTTGAGGCTGTTTGGTTTGCATGAGAGTCGCAGAGGAAAGTTTGACTTCACCCCACAGCTATATCTGTGGCTTTTTGGCTCCTGTTGCCATGGCGTTTTGGTTTAAGGAGAAGTTTGGAAAGCAGATCTTTGCGTAATGATTACACAAGTTGTTCCACATGCAGTTGCTGAGAAAATACCACAGCTTTGCACATGTGTGTTCAGGCTTTCTGTATGTTTGTTGTGCATTATAAAGGGGCAAATATAGCTACTACTGTTTTTTAACTCAGTGGGTAACATGACTGCTAATGGTCCAAAAAAAGGCTTCAGCACCAAACTTACAGTTAAAGGGGCTGAAAAGCTAACCTCATGTTTTTTTCTTAAACAACATATATCAAATACATATATCTTGGAACTCAATTTCTGATGTATAGTTCTCTCTAAAAACATTTCCATTCTTCTTCATTGTTGTTAGGTTCCAGGCTCCGGGAATGCTAGACTGTGACTTGTCTTTTATTTTCTATGGGTTTTCCTGCAGTGTATTATAACGGCACTCTAGTTCTGCAGAGTTCTAAAGATCGTTGCGCAGAAAAGCTAAAATTATCTGACTCCATGTTTTTTTTTTAATTTTATGGTAAATCAAAATATATCAATTAGTTTTGACAACATTCCCAGCATTAGTGTCTGAATTGAAGCCCTAAGCCATGACAAATCAATGGGATTTGCTGCTGATAGTCGTCTCTGCAGTCATTTTTCTATCCTGATAAGAAAAACAATAGATTTCAAACAATGTACCTACTTTGTACTGTGGCGGACTATTTGTGTAGTGTCTTAAAAAGAAACATCCACCCAGAGCTGCATTAAAATGTTTAAATTTCAGGCGTCAAACTCCTGTCCTGCAAAGTTAGATGCATCGTCACACTTTAATCAAATGTGTTCAGAAGGACTGAACACATTCACTGCATGCTGAGGAGTTAAAGCTTGCCATTTGTTTTGGATGCATTGAAAACACTTGAAGGATATGTTGTCTTCAACCCTGGAGGACTGGAGTTTGATACCCTGTAGATAAAAGGATATTCTGTCAAAATGACCTAGTCCAAGTTCAGTCCGAAATTCAACTGACAATCTGTTGCAAGACTTGAAAATTTTTGTTCATAGATGCTTTCCGTCTAATGTGGCCAAGCCTGAGCTATTTTAAGCAGAAGAACTGCCAAACATTTTAGTCTCTGGATGTGCCGTAGGAGACTGTAGTGAATACTTTAAAGTTTTTTATTTTTTTTTACAGAAAAAAAAATTATATATCCATATATCCTCTCCTTCCACTTAACATTTTTATATTAACCAAATTCCCTGAGTTTAATGGGATTATTTTGGTGTTTGTATTTTACATGAGGGTTCTGGTCAATACAGCAGACGACTGTACTGGCCGCAGAAAAGGCAACAGATAAATGAGAAACTGAAAACAAAGAAACTTAACTGGGGTTAAAACACCACCAAATGCATTGCACTATCACCAACTTATGAAAACATAAAAAAAAAAACCCTGCTAGTTTACACCACCATCCGTTAGGTGAAGTGCAGTAAACCTCATCTGCATGTGTAGCAGTATCCAGTCCTCATCTCTTCTCTTCTGTGGTCCCCGCTGCAAGCAGAGAAACCGGGGCAGCTGGCAGAGGAGACGCAGAGTGTGCCAGTGGCACCGCTGGTCTCTGTAAACAGTCCATCTGTACCGACCCCTCCCTCTCCTCCTCCCACCCCGCTCGCCACGTCTCCTGCTTCAGCACCCGCTAATTTGGCTCCCAGAATTAGAAATCCATTGAAATAATCTCTTCCACTGTCGTCTCCCACCGTTCCTCCTTCACAGTAAGCCTTTCCCTCGACTGTGCCGGCCATTTAAAATATGACTCAGGACTTGAGGGCTGCTCCGGCCCACTGGAGGGCAAACACATTAGTCTCAGTTGAGACACCGACCAATACGTGGACTGCCTGATATATGTAAAGTCAATTAGCAGGAAGGCTTAGGAGTTTCTGCTCTCCATCCATGTGATATAATAGATGGTCAGAAGAAAAATAAAGGTGGTAGTAAGGAATGGCTATGGAAAAATCTGGATTTTTGTGAAAATATTCTATTATCTGCCATGTAGAAAGTTACAAGAGAGTAGTAATAGGGCCATACTAAGAGTAAAATAAATAAATAAAATTATAAGAATAAAGTCATCAAATTAAGAGAATAAAATACACATGAATAAAGTTGAAATGACACGAGAATAGGGTCATAATTATACCAGAATAAAGTCCTAATATTAAGAGAATAAAGTCATACTAGAATAAAGCCCTAGTATGAGAATAAAGTCATAATAATGTCAGAATAAAGTTATAAAATTATGACAATAAGGTCATAATATTATGACATTCTTGTAAACTGCAGCTATATTATTTTGACTGTATTCTCGTATGACTTTATTCTCTTTATATTATGACTTAATTCTTGTAATTTTGGCTTTATGCTCAGAGTCTGTTAATATTAAAGTTTAAGTCTTGCCACATGTTTTTTAGTTGGCTTTCTGGACTTTGACTGGGTCATTTTAACACATGAATCTACTTGGATCTAAGGCATGTAATTGCAACTCGGTGTTTAGAATAACCGTCCTGCTTGAAGGTGACCCTCCAACCCAATCTCAAATATTTTCAGGCATTTTTTTTTCTTCTTCAAGAATTACAGTTTATTTGGGGAAATCCTTATTCGAATCAACAATTGTCAGGTTTTCCTAATTGTGCTGAAATGATCATCACCTCAGCATGAAGTCACCACCACTGTGTGTGGCACTAACCTCAGTGTTGGTATATAGCGTTTTGCATGCAGACCAAAATGCTACATTTTGGTTTCTCGTAACCACAGGGCCTTCCTCCTCATGTCTGCTGTTTCCCCTCCACGTCTTGTGACAAACTGCAAACA